>NC_041390.1:62949806-62970665 GCF_002162155.2 Triticum dicoccoides | reverse complement strand
CATTACTAGTTCAACTAGTAATGGCGCACCACTCCCACGGTGCGCCATTAGTAGTTTTGAAAAAATTAATTTTTTTTACTAATGGTGCACCGTGGATGTGGTGCGCCATTAGTATTTGGACACTAATGGCGCACCAACACATGGTGCGCCATTAGTATATAGTAATGGCGCACCACATGTCTGGTGCGCCATTAGTGTCAATTCCATCTATAGCCCTTTTCCTAGTAGTGGCTCCAAAAGTCCTGAAACTTCACAGAAGATGTTTTCCACATATATAAAAAAAATACTGAGAGCAAGAACCTCACCAGGGGGCCACACCCTGCCCACGAGGGTGGGGGACGCGCCCTACTCCCCTGGGCGCGCCCCCCTACCTCGTGGGCCCCCTAGTGGACCTCCGGTGGCCATCTTCTGCTATATGGAGTCTTTCGATGGGAAAAAAATCATAAGCCATCTTCTCGGACGAAACTCCGCCGCCACGAGGCGGAACCTTCGCGGAACCAATCTAGGGCTATGGCAGAGCTGTTCTGCCGGGGAAACTTCCCTCCCGAAGGGGGAAATCATCGCCATCATCATCACCAACGCTCCTCTCATCGGGAGAGGGCAATATCCATCAACATCTTCATCAGCACCATCTCATCTCAAAACCCTAGTTCATCTCTTGTATCCAATTCTTGTCTCCAAGTCCGGGATTGGTGCTAGTAGGTTGCTAGTAGTGTTAATTACTCCTTGTAGTTGATGCTAGTTGGTTTATTTGGTGGAAGATCATATGTTCAGATCCTATATGCATATTAATACCCCTCTGATTATGAACATGTTTATGTTTTGTGAGTAGTTACTTTTGTTCCCGAGGACATGGGAGAAGTCTTGCTATTAGTAGTCATGTGAATTTGGTATTCGTTCGATATTTTGATGAGATGTATGTTGTCTCTCCTCTAGTGGTGTTATGTGAACGTTGACTACATGACACTTCAGCATTATTTGGGCCTAGAGGAAGGCATTGGGAAGTAATAAGTAGATGATGGGTTGCTAGAGTGACAGAAGCTTCAACCCTAGTTTATGCGTTGCTTCGTAAGGGGCTGATTTGGATCCATATGTTTCATGCTATGGTTAGGTTTACCTTAATACTTTTGTTGTAGTTGTGGATTCTTGCAATAGAGGTTAATCATAAGTGGGATGCTTGTCCAAGTAAGGGCAGTACCCAAGCACCGGTCCACCCACATACCAAATTATCAAAGTACTGAACGCGAATCATATGAACATGATGAAAACTAGTTTGACGATATTCCCATGTGTCCTCGGGAGCGCTTTACATCTTATAAGAGTTTGTCCAGGCTTGTCCTTTGCTACAAAAAGGATTGGGCCACCTTGCTGCACCTTATTTACTTTTGTTACTTGTTGCTCGTTACAAACTATCTTATCACAAAACTATCTATTACCACTTATTTCAGTACTTGCAGAGAATACCTTGCCGGAAACCGCTTATCATTTCCTTCTGCTCCTTGTTGGGTTCGACACTCTTACTTATCGAAAGGACTATGATAGATCCCCTATACTTGTGGGTCATCAGCCGTTTCCGGGGAGGTTCGCGCAAGTCAAGATTTGACTCCCGACAACGAGCCATTTCTGGCGCCGTTGCCGGGGAGTCTACGCAAAAGTCAATATACCAAGTACCCATCACAACCCTTATCTCCCGCATTACATTATTTGCCATTTGCCTCTCGTTTTCCTCTCCCCCACTTCACCCTTGCCGTTTTATTCGCCCTCTCTCTCTCTCTATCCCCCCTCTCTTTCTCTATTTGCCTCTTTTTGCCCGCTTGCTTTTTGTTTGCTTGTGTGTTGGATTGCTTGCTTGTCACGATGGCTCAAATTGTGTGACTTTACCAATACCAACAACAATGATTTTATTAGCACTCCGATTTCTCCTCTTACCGATGCTGAATCTTGTGAAATTAATGTTGCTTTGCTGAATCTTGTCATGAAAGATCCGTTTTTCGGCCTTCCTAGTGAAGATGCCGCTACCCATCTAAATAGCTTCATTGATTTGTGTGATATGCAAAAGAAGAAAGATGTGGATAATGATATTGTTAAATTGAAGCTATTTCCTTTTTCGCTTAGAGATCATGCTAAAGCTTGGTTTTCATCTTTGGCTAAAAATAGTATTGATTCTTGGAACAAGTGCAAAGATGCTTTTATCTCTAAGTATTTTCCTCCCGCTAAGATCATCTCCCTTAGAAACGGTATTATGAATTTTAAGCAACTTGATCATGAACATGTTGCACAAGCTTGGGAGAGGATGAAATTAATGATACGTAATTGCCCTACTCATGGTTTGAATTTGTGGATGATTATACAAAACTTTTATGCCGGATTGAATTTTGCTTCTAGAAATCTTTTAGATTCGGCCGCGGGAGGCACTTTTATGGAAATCACTTTAGGAGAAGCTACTAAACTCCTAGATAATATTATGATTCATTATTCTCAATGGCATACTGAAAGATCTACTAATAAAAAGGTGCATGCGATAGAAGAAATTAATGTTTTGAGTGAAAAGATGGATGAACTTATGAAATTATTTGCTAATAAAAGTGTTTCTTCTGATCCTAATGATATGCCCTTGTCTACTTTGATTTAGAATAATAATGAATCTATGGATGTGAATTTCGTTGGTAGGAACAATTTTGGTAACAACGCGTATAGAGGAAATTTTAATCCTAGGCCTTATCCTAGTAATTCATCTAATAATTATGGTAATTCCTACAACAATTATTATGGAAATTATAATAAGATGCCCTCTGATTTTGAATCTAATATTAAAGAATTTATTACTTCGCAAAAGAATTTTAATGCTTTGATTGAAGAAAAATTGCTTAAGATTGATGAGTTGGCTAGGAACGTTGATAGAATTTCTCTTGATGTTGATTCTTTGAAACTTAGATCTATTCCTCCTAAGCATGATATCAATGAGTCTCTCAAAGCCATGAGAATTTCCATTGATGAGTGCAAAGAAAGAACCGCTAGGATGCATGCTAAGAAAGATGCCTTTATAAGAGTGTGTTCTTCTAGTTCCTATGAAAATAAAGATGAAGATCTAAAAGTTATTGATCTGTCCCCTATTAAATCTTTATTTTGCAATATGAATCTTGATAATGATGGGACTGAATATGATCCACCTTTACCTAGAAGGCGTTCCAAAAATTCGGAGTTTTTAGATCTTGATGCTAAATTTGATTAAAGTGGGATTGAAGAAATTAAAACCCTAGATGTTGCTAAACCCACTATTTTGGATTTCAAGGAATTTAATTATGAAAATTGCTATTTGATTGATTGTATTTCCTTGTTGCAATCTGTGCTAAATTCTCCTCATGCTTATAGTCAAAATAAAGCGTTTACTAAACATATCGTTGATGCCTTGATGCAATCTTATGAAGAAAAACTTGAGTTGGAAGTTTCTATCCCTAGAAAACTTTAGGATGAGTGGGAACCTACTATTAAAATTAAAATTAAAAATCATGAATGCTATGCTTTGTGTGATTTGGGTGCTAGTGTTTCCACGATTCCAAAGACTTTGTGTGATTTGTTAGGTTTCCGTGATTTTGATGATTGCTCTTTAAACTTGCACCTTGCGGATTCCACTATTAAGAAACCAATGGTAAGAATCAATGATGTTCTTATTGTCGCAAATAGGACTTATGTGCCCGTAGATTTTATTGTTCTTGACATAGATTGCAATCCTTCATGTCCTATTATCCTTGGTAGACCTTTCCTTAGAACGATTGGTGCAATTATTGATATGAAGGAAGGAAATATTAGATTCCAATTTCCGTTAAGGAAAGGCATGGAACACTTTCCTAGAAAGAAAATTAAATTACCTTATGAATCTATTATGAGAGCCACTTATGGATTGCCTACCAAAGATGGCAATACCTAGATCTAACATTGCTTTTTATGCCTAGCTAGGGGCGTTAAACGATAGCGCTTGTTGGGAGGCAACCCAATTTTATTTTTATTCCTTGCTTTTTGCTCCTGTTTAGTAATAAATAATTTACCTAGCCTCTGTTTTGGTTGTGTTTTTTGTGTTTAATTAGTGTTTGTGCCAAGTAGAACCGTTGGGAAGGCGCACCCTCCACCCTCGTGGGCCCCCTGTTGCTCCATCGACGCACTTCTTCCTCCTATGTATACCTACGTACCCCCAAACGATCAGATACGGAGCCAAAACCCTAATTCCACCGCCGTAACTTTCTGTATCCACGAGATCCCATCTTGGGGCCTGTTCCGGAGCTCCGCCGGAGGGGGTATCCATCACGGAGGGCTTCTACATCAACACCAGAGCCTCTCCGATGAAGTGTGAGTAGTTTACCTCAGACCTTCATGTCCATAATTATTAGCTAGATCGCTTCTTCTCTCTTTTTGGATCTCAATACAATGTTCTCCCCTCTCTTGTGGAGATCTATTCGATGTAATCCTCTTTTTGCGGTGCATTTGTTGAGACCGATGAATTGTGGGTTTATGATCAAGACTATCTATGAATAATATTTGAATCTTCTCTGAATTCTTTTATGTATGATTGGTTAACTTTGCAAGTCTCTTTGAATTATCAGTTTAATTTGGCCTAGTAGATTGATCTTTCTTGCAATGTGAGAAGTGCTTAGCTTTGGGTTCAATCTTGCGGTGTCCTTTCCCAGTGACAGCAGGGGCAGCAAGGCACGTATTGTATTGTTGCCATCGAGGATAACAATATGGGGTTTTTTCACATATTGCATGAATTTATCCCTCTACATCATGTCATCTTGCTTAAGGCATTACTCTGTTTTCATGAACTTAATACTCTAGATGCATGGTGGATAGCGGTCGATGAGTGGAGTAATAGTAGTAGATGCAGGCAGGAGTCGGTCTACTTGTCTCGGACGTGATGCCTATATACATGATCATACCTAGATACTCTCATAACTATGCTCAATTCTGTTAATTCCTCAACAGTAATTCGTTCACCCACCGTAAAATACTTATGCTCTTGAGAGAAGCCACTAGTGAAACCTATGGCCCCTGGGTCTATCTTCATCATATTAATCTTCCAATACTTAGTTATTTCCTTTGCTTTTTTACTTTGCTTTTATTTTACTTTGCATCTTTATCACAAAAATACCAAAAATATTATCTTATCATATCTATCAGATCTCACTCTCGTAAGTGACCGTGAAGGGATTGACAACCCCTTACCGCGTTGGTTGCGAGGAGTTATTTGTCTTGTGTAGGTACTAGGGACTTCGCGCGCAGCCTCCTACTGGATTGATACCTTTGTTCTCAAAAACTAAGGGAAATACTTACGCTACATTGCTGCATCGTCCTTTCCTCTTCAAGGAAATCCAACGTAGTGCTCAAGAGGTAGCAAGGGGATAGGCGCGCCCCCACCCTTGTGGGCCCCTCGTAGCTCCACCGACGTACTTCTTCCGCCTATATATACTCTTATACCCTAAAAACATTAGGGGGAGCCACGAAACCTCTTTTCCACCGCCGCAACCTTCTGTACCCATGAGATCCCATCTCGGGACCTTTTCCGGTGATCTACCAGAGGGGGAATCGATCACGGAGGTGTTCTACATCAACACCATAGCCTCTCTGGTGAAGTGTGAGTAGTTTACCACAGACCTTCAGGTCCATAGTTATTAGCTAGATGGCTTCTTCTCTCTCTTTGATTCTCAATACAAAGTTCTTCTCGATGTTCTTGGAGATATATTTGAAGTAATACTCTTTTGCAGTGTGTTTGCCGAGGTCCGATGAATTGTGGATTTATGAACTTGATTATCTATGAATATTATTTGGTTCTTATCTGAATTCTTATATGCATGATTCGATATCTTTGCAAGTCTCTTCGAATTATCGGTTTAGTTTGGCCTACTAGATTGATCTTTCTTGAAATGGGAGAAGTGCTTAGCTTTGGGTTCAATCTTGCGGTGTCCTTTCCCAGTGACAGTAGGGGCAGCAAGGAACATATTGTATTGTTGCCATCGAGAATAAAAAGATGGGTTTTATATCATATTTCTTGAGTTTATCCCTCTACATCATGTCATCTTGCCTAATGTGTTACCCTGTTCTTATGAACTTAATACTCTAGATTCATGCTGGATAGCGGTCAATGTGTGGAGTAATAGTAGTAGATGCAGAATTGTTTCGGTCTACTTGACACGGACGTGATGCCTACATTCATGATCATTGCCTTAGATAACTTCATAACTATGCGCTCTTCTATCAATTGCTCGGCAGTAATTTTGTTCACCCACCGTAATACATGTCATCTTGAGAGAAGCCACTAGTGAAACTTATGGCCCCCGGGTCTCTTTCTTATTATATTGCATATCTTTTATTTACATTCCATCTCTTTACTATTTTGCAATCTTTACTTTCCAATCTATCAACAAAAATACCAAAAATATTTACCTTACTATCTTTATTAGATCTCACTTTTGTGAGTGGCCGTGAAGGGATTGACAACCCCTTTATCGCATTGGTTGCAAGGTTCTTGATTGTTTGTGCAGGTACTAGGTGACTTGTGCGTGGTCTCCTACTGGATTGATACCTTGGTTCTCAAATACTGAGGGAAATACTTATGCTACTTTCCTGCATCACCCTTTCCTCTTCAAGGGAAAACCAACGCATGCTCAAGAGGTAGCAGTCTCTCTCAGTGGAGTAGATCCGGGTGGTTGAGCAAAGCTCTATCTCTCAAACGAGCTATCACGCATTGCTACCCCTATAAAGAGGGAGGAGGAGTATATATAGTCTAGGTGGGTGAAGGGGTACATGGGCCGTGGCCCTTTACTGTGCGCAGACAGACGGAGCCGGACTTCCAGGCGTCGGGCCGGATGTCCGGGCCTTCCTAGGGAGCCAGATGTCCGGGGCTGAGGCCAGATGTCCAGGTAGTCGAGCTGGGTCTTATGTTTTCTGGATAGGCTTGTACGGATGTCCGACGGCTCGGGAAGACCGGATGTCCGGACCCTTGGCCGGATGTCCGGGCTGATGGGCTTGTCCTTCTGCTCTTTGGATGGGCTTGTCTGGATGTCCGAGCTAGATGCCGGATTTCCGGGTCGGGGGCCGAATGTCCGGGCTGGCCGCCGGATGTCTGGGCCCTGTAGACTTGGCCGCTGGCTCATTGCTACAGGCGACACCTCTAGGGGCCGGATGTCCAGGGTCATGGTCGGATGTCCAGGTCCTGGGAGCTGCTCTTGACTCATTCCGTTGGCTCTCTTCATCCATGAACTTGGAGACTTGTACGCCTTCATGCACATCTTCTAGAGAGTCCTCTTGGTACCTAATCATGCATAACATTCCGGACTTAGTTAGTAGCCATGTCTCGAGAGGGTCATATGGAATATCACTAAGTAGAGATGTCACCTCGTTCTCGAGTGCTCTAGCTCGTGCTCGTGAAATCGGTCGTCTTGGCACTTGGTGAGACGATGTTAGGTCCATGGGGATGACCATAGGATGCTCCGCATCATCTCCCCCCCCCCCTTGGGAAAGATCCGACCTCGGATCGAAATCCTCATAACCATGTTAGGGAAAGATATCTTTGATGTTGAAGATGTCGCTCACGCAGTACTTGTCATGTGGGATGTCAATCTTGTAGGCGTTCTTGTTGTAGCGTTCAAGCACCTTGAAGGGTCCATCGGCTTGTAACATCCCAAATTTTCAATTTGGAATGTTATACATTAGATCATCATGCATATCATTTTTTATTTTGCATTTTGGTTGATCCTAGAAATTCTATGCAACTCAATGACCCATGGAGAGAGTTGGGGATTTCGTTATTTTCATATTTGAGTTCTCTCAAATTTTGAGAATAGGATCATTTGATTTTATTTATTTTATCATCAATTATTTCTATTACAAAAAATATGAGAGAGGGAATAAAATGACTTCCCAAAATAAAGAAATATTGAGGATTTAATAATGAAATCAAATAAGATTTTATTTCGGAGCTTTTCGGTGTTTTATTTGAATTTAGGAAAAAAGTGCATTTTTCAAAATTGCATTTAGGGCCCAAATAAATGTTCACCTTGTGCGGCTTGATTTTAGAAGCCCGTGAAAATTTATTTCGGAATTTTTGGAGTCTATTTAGTATTTATTTTTATTTTTCTTCCGAGAGGAATAATTAAAAAAACGAACCGACTTCGGGCCGTACCCGAGTGGGACACCGCCCGGGGGCAGCCTTTAAATAGCGCCGCCCCAGCCCCGCATCGATCCGCGCGTGCCGCCGGAGCCGCCGCCGCCGCCGCCGACGATCCCGCCGCCCGAGGTTCGTCGCGCCTCGATTTCTGTGCTGAAAAAAAATCGGCGTTCGTCGTTTTTCTTTTTCTCGGATTAAATCCGCGATTTTTCTGATCGCGATTCCTGATCCGATTTTCGTTTTAGTTTAACTTTTCACTCGTTTATCGGAATCAGGCGATTCAAGCGCTTAGAGTTTCGTCTCGAAACCCTCTATCCGTTTAACCAAATTAAACAAGTTTTTGCTAATGTAAAATTTTCCCTAGATCCAGATTAGTAGAACGAAGTTGTTTTCTTTCGCCGTTTGTCTTTCGTTGCTTCGTTTGATTTGATTCTTTTTTCCAACCGGAGTTCTTAAGTTGAACCTTCTGGTTAGATCTCTTATTTGAGTTTTACCTGTGCATTAGATGAGTATTTATTGTATGCTTGTTTGTTTGTCTGTGATAGAATACCCGGAGTGCGCCGCCTGTTACTTCGAACCGTTAGGTTTCGTGGATCATCAGCAAGGCAAGTAACACTTTGATCATACCTTTCCTACTATCCAGTTTTATTGCATTAGATCAATCCTCACACATTGCATGATTAGGTTCTAATTAAATTGTAGGATGGGAAGTAGATGAGGTAGTACCTATTACCTGTTTATTATCAAACCTTTGGGAGTTACTTCTACGTTTGCTTATTATGCCAAGCTATGCTAGTATACGTGGATTTGGTGAGTGAAATCCATGACAGATGTGAGATTGTTAATTAATGGTTTATCTAAGGTGGCAACTTAAACACACATCTGGGTGGATTGAGGCACCTGGGTATTCCAGGACTTGCCTGTTTTTTTGGACCGCCACCCAGGCTCAAAGGGATCATGAGACTATTCATACTAGAAACTTCCATGTGCAGCCACAAGCTATTATGGGCTCTAGCATAGTTGACTAAGTTGTGCAAACTCTTACAGTGGTAGACTAGCAGATGTAGGGGATGTAGGTGGTACGGTCTACCCGATTGTAAGGTGCTAGCGCTTCTGAAAGACTATGTCTCGGTCATCCGTCTTCTCAAACATCATGTAGTGCGAGAAACCAAACGGAGGCGATCGAGTCTTGTGGGGAAAAGTGCGCAAACCTCTGCAGAGTGTAATAAACTAATCATGGTTAGTCGTGTCCCTGGTTATGGACATCTTGAGTGTCTAGTACTTGGATTTTCATGTGAATCTCAACATGTTACTCTAAATTAATTTTGTTGGGTTATGATGATTAATTGGGATTGAGAATGCTGTCAACCATTCTCAATGTTTAACAACCACCATGATAGTAATTAAATTTTATTCCTTTGAAGTAGGGAAAATTGGCTTTACGCAAAACTATAACCATAGAGCTTTCCACCAGCCAAATATGCATGTAGTATAGCTATTTCATTCCATTACTCTCTATGTGTTACCTTGCCAGCATATTCCATGTGCTGACCCATTTTCGGGCTGCAACATTAATGTTGCAGACTTTTCAGACGATGATTAAGGAGTTTTTAGGTCGTGGTTCTATACCCAGTGATGCCGTTGGAGTTGATGGACTCACTTATCTTCCAAGCCTTCCGCTGTTATCGTTATTAGATGGCCTTAAGCCATACTTATTGTAATAAGTTCTCTTTTGAGACACTCGATGTAATAAGTGTGTGATTGCTACTCTGTTATAAATCCTCCCAGTATTGTGTGGTGTCAGCATTACTGATCCAGGGATGACACCGGAGCACAAAGATCAGACTGTTTGAGGTCTGGTCGCTACAGAGATGGTATCAGAGCACACGCTGACTGTAGGACACGACCACTAAGCAAAAGACCTAGATCACTATTCACTCTCTTCTCTTCTGACCTCTCATCTTTTCTACTCTTTAGAATGGCGGATGCAAGGAACAAGTTCACGCAACCGGATGAAGATACACCCTTTGGACGTCACTTGAAGGAAGTCACTAGATACCTGAACATAGGAGTACCAAGCTTCACCGGAACCTACAACGCCACTTTACCTGAAGAAGAGCGCTGGATGATTCAAGTCCAAGTTCCAGGAAGGACGTTCATGCCAGTCACTGAGCCCATAGAGTTTTCTTTTGATGCATCAACATCGAGTCTAGGAAAGAGCATGGCAGCTCACATTGCCATGGGACGCATTTGTCACACCCTAGCTAGTCATGCATTAGAGTGTTGCATCATGTTTACTCTTTCATCAGAAACTTGAAATGGGGATGACAGAACCCCCAGTCCCCTCTGAAACCAACTAGGGTTACTAAAATAATTTTCAATGAACCTGAAATGCCCTTCTAAAATGCCCATCATTTTTGTCTTGGTTCAGAACCTCTGCCAAAAATGGTGCACATTTTCCTAGGCCATCTTAGGGTTTTTGAATTAATTCATAAATATTTGAATTTGGGCATTTAAAATTATATAAAATATTTAAATGCTCAAATATCTCCAAACTAAAATGTTTCATGTTGGAAATAATCCAACTATGGGCCAGGAATAGTTTGGTGATTTTTGAACTTGCCTAGGTATTTTATTTAATTCAACAAAGTTGCAGATATATTAAATAAAACAGAAACAGAAATAAAAAGGGGGAAAAACTTACCTGGGCTCCTCCACTGTGCGGCCCAGCCAGCTGGCCGGCCCAGCCAGCAGCGGCCCAGCCCACCACTGCAGCTCTCCGTCGTCTTCCTCCCCTCGCCCCGAAGCTGCTGCGTGCTCGCGCGCGCACGGCCGCACGGCCACCTCCTGCTTGCCGACGAGCTCCTGGCCGCGTGGACGACTCCCGCAGGCCGTCCCGATCCCCCCTGCTCTCTCTCACTCTCCCCCGGCTCTCCCCTCCTCTCCCTCGCTCTCTCTCTCACACGGCCGAACACCACCGTCGCCACCGTTCGCCATAGCAGCCATCTCCGGCCACCCCTCGCTCCCCCGACTAGCTCAGGAGCTCCGCCTCGACTCCCACTTCCTCCCCACCGCTCCACAGCTCCCCGGAAGCCCTGCATCGCCGCCACGTCGCCGTTTCCCTCTTCGGGCTCCGATCATCGTCGCCGTCGAATTCGTCGTCTCCAGCGCGTCCCCGAGCCCGCTAACCACCCCTGCAGCCCCGCGGTGAGCCCCCGGATCGTTTCCCCCTTCTCCCCTGGTCTCTTTCGACCTCTAGGCCCTAGCCCCACCTTGGCCGAGAGCTCCACGCCGCCGTCGATGTCGCCGTCGTGGCCACGGTCACCGTAGCACCCAACCGAGCCCACCATCGTGCTCCACACCTCACTAGGAGCACGTAGCGCGCACTAACGCCTCCCCAAGCCCCCTGCAACGTCGATTCCGACCGCACCCGAACTCCGGCAGCCGCAGCCGAGCTCGCCGCCGTCAACTCCGGCCACCCCGAGCCCAACCACCACCACCACCAATAGTCGCGGCTCAACCTCAGCAACACGTAGATGCCTTCCGCCGTCCATTTGGTTGCCGGAATGGCAAAAAGCACTTTCGCCGCCGTCTCGGGCCTCGCCGGCGTCATGTCGCCGGTGGGGTTTGACCTGTCCAACCTGAGGTTTGACCCCCCAGGGTCACTGACGCGTGGGCCCTGTCGGTCAGATGGTTAGATTAGCGCTAACCACTGTTAGTTAACCCCTGACACTGACCAGTGGGCCCCAGCGCCACTAATTAGTAATTAGGATTAATTTAAACCTATTAAACCCCCCCTGTCACTGACGTGTGGCCCCCACACGTCAGGTTTGACTCCAGCCAGCCGCAGTTGACCACTGACGTCATGCTGACGTCATGCTGGCGCAATAATTATAATTTCTGGATTTAATTAAATCAGGAAATTCCAGAATATTATTTAAACTTCAAAAATTCATAACTTTTATTCTGTAACTCCAAATTGGACAAATTATATATGAAAAATGATCAGAAAAATCCAATCTATCCATCTGTACTATTTTCATGCATGATCAAACAAGTTAAATTGATGTTTTAAGCAGAACAAGGAAAAGCACTTTAAAAAGGCCATATTTGAATTTGAAATTTGAATCCTTGATTCAAATTTGTTCAAACCCTTCTGGTTTTAGTTGCATTAGCCCAATACACTCATATTGCCATGTTTCATGCATGCATCATATTGTTGCACATTGTTTGGTGATGTTTGTGTATCGGTGCTCTCTGCGGCAGGTTCTGTCCCCGAGGAGTACCGTGATTACCCTAGCGAAGAACCGTATCAGTGCATCGAACCGTCAGGCAAGCAACCAACCATTTGATCATATCGATACAATCCCATGTTCTCGCTCTTGCTCTCTTTTACTGCATTAAGACAACGCGATTCAAACTGCTGTGTGCTACGGTAGTTGAACCCATTTCCTCTGCATGACCTGTCATTGCCACAGTAACTAGATGAAACCCACTAGCATGTGTAGGAGTTGATTGAGCCATATGTATGTGTTGTTCCTACCTTGCTATGCCTGCTATGCTTAGAGTCGTGTCAGGTCTGGTTCATCTGGGTGATGGGCTAGAGTGAAATGATTATGTCGGTAATGAGAGTGGTGTGATGAACACGATTTGGTAAAGGTATCGATGAGAGGCCATGTAGGAGTACATGGTGGGTTGTTTCATTGAAGCCGATCTTAAGCACTGAGATCTGTATGCGTGATTTAAGATACAGCTACTACCATGCATTGGGCCCTGAAATATGACCCCGCTCGACTTCTTATTCACCCTAGCTCTCTGTCCAGGAGTTGCAAGTAGTTTCTGGTGTTTGTAGCCTACTGGAGGCCGTGGACAGCGCTGACCGTAGGGGTGGGCTGTGATGTGGTAGGTACGTGGCCGGGTGTACCGAATACCCGTTAGGTATCTCGGGAACCCTGTTCACATCGTTCGGGGCCGTATGGGAAACCTCGGCCGGACTCCCTGCGGATGGAACCTGAATAGGCGATAAACCTGGACTAGAGGCTTAAGTGTTTAGGTAGGTCGTGGTCTACACCCACGTCGGCTTTCGCTTGAAGTCTGCCGAGCACATGTCGTGTGCAGACGCTAAGTGGTGGAAACATGTATGAAGAAGTACACCCCTGCAGGGTTAGCATGATCTATTCGAATAGCCGCGTCCGTGGTAAAGGACTACTTGGTTGCCTATACAGTTCGTAGACAAGTAAATGGAAACTACTAAAAGCCTCAAGATAAGTGTGAGTGCCGAGGATGGCTCTTCCGTAGGAAGACGGAGGCGGATCCTCGGTAGTGTATTGAATTGGTGAGTAGTGGACTCGTGTGCGCAAAACCATTTCAAGTTGGAGTATCGTAGGATAGCCTAGCCAAGAGTCAAAGCTGGCTTGCTGCAATAACTCCACCAACCCTTCTTGATAACATGCATGTATGTAGGATCCGATGTAAGTCTTGCTGAGTACCCTTGTACTCATGTTGCTATAATCTACATTTTTACAGAAGACGCTGCAACCCCTTCTGATGGGTTCTATGTAGACGTTGACATCAACGAGTAGGCTAAAGACCCAGGTGGTGACCCTGAGCTTGTGAAGGACCACGTAGTATAGCTAGGCTTTCCAAGCCTCTTTTATTTTACTAGTTGTCTGTACTCAGACAAGTTACTTCCGCTGCTGGTTTGTATGACTGTATGACTTGTATGTTGGGTCGTGAGACCCGTACCTTTGTGTATGTTATGTATGGCTCCCTGAGCCTTAAATAAAGTACTTGTGTCGTAGAGTCATGTTGTGATGCTTCGTTGTATTTGCACATGTCGAGCATATTGTGTGTATGATTGAAATGCTTGGTATGTGTGGGATCTGACTATCTAGTTGTTTATCTTTAGTAGCCTCTCTTACCGGGAAATGTCTCCTAGTGTTACCGCTGAGCCATGGTAGCTTGCTACTGCTCTGGAACACTTAGGCTGGCCGGCATGTGTCCTTCTTCGTTCCTGTGTCTGTCCCTTCGGGGAAATGTCACGCTTTGAGTACCGGAGTCCTGTTAGCCCGCTACAGCCCGGTTTACCGGAGTCCTGCTAGCCCAGTGCTACAGCCCGGATCCACTTGCTGATGACCGACACGTTCGAAGCTGGGTCATGGATGCCTGTCCCTGTAAGTCTGTGCCACTTTGGGTTTACGACTAGTCATGTCAGCCCGGGCTCTTTATCATATGGATGCTAGCGACACTATCATATACGTGAGCCAAAAGGCGCAAACGGTCCCGGGAAAAGGTAAGACGACACCCGTGGGGATACCGTGCGTGAGGCCGCAAAGTGATATGAGGTGTTACCAGCTAGATCGATGTGACATCGAGTCGGGGTCCTGACAGCGTTGGCATCAGAGCCGGACTGCCTGTAGGTTCTCCAAGCCAAACTGGTCGATGTTGAGTCTAGAAATTCTTTAGTTATATGTAGGGGAATTGTTTGTGGGATGGAACGTAAGGCTCTTTTTACTCCTTTATCTTATGACATTCTGATCTGAGTCAGTCCATTCTTCTACTGGGGGATAAGGAATTAGGACCTATTCTCTCTATCAGGATCACGTGTTACTAATCAGTAGTACCTTATAAGTTTGATGGTTACCAGCCTAGTTCAGTTCTACTACCACATTATGTTGCCAGAATGGTTTCAGAACTTTGATATGGTGATGTTGAGTGTGTACGAAATCCTTTGTCAAATGTCTCAAATCCTTTTGAGCATTTACAGCTGTTATGCTGCCGAAATTTTGCTAGAAATTCTAATGCCTTTGCATTATGATCATGCTTTCAGATGGCCACTCGCGACCTCAACCAAGTGGTTCGCCTGACTCGATGCCTAGATGTACCCGGCCATACTGCCAAGTTGGTCAGGGTAATGACTGAGGCTGGATACCGCTGGTATCCTGAGTACACGGTCGAAGAGCAATTCCGAGATTTTAATCAAAGCCAGTATCTCTGCACTGTCAGGATATTTCCATCTTATCCTGGATCCACCGAGCCTCTTCACTGCTCCTATGGACTCGGGGTTACTATTGAGATGGCTGTGCAGGACGCCGCCTACTCTATGATGACCATTATGCGAGTCAGATCTGGTATATTTCGGGACTCTGATTTCCGGTATATGCCAGGATCACTTCCGGGAGCACAAGGGTATCTCCAGGCTATCTATGCTGACCCCACTCAGGAGGATTCACGGACTCGCACCACTGCTGAGATGCTCGAGGATAAGGACCGTGAAAATTGGGCCTTAAGGCTAGAGCTCTTCAACACCCGTGCTGACCACTGGGCCACTTTGACTCGGTTCGCACCGGCGGTGCAAGCTGGATTCTCAGATATGCGCGATCTCTATCCTGTGAGATCTGCTCTGCCAGACGTGATGGTTTGGCGTGATGTAGGAGGCATCACCCCACCTCGCGGTCCCCGCAGGCCACCGTCTGTTGGTCCAAGGCCTCATCCTAGCCCCTATGGTCCACAAGCTCCGCGAGACCGTCTGTTTCCAGATGATCATGTTGAGCTCCCAGGCTATGGAGGTGACTTCTACGAGGACTACTACGGATCGGTCTGAGTTAGTGGTAGTATCACTAGTTCGCACTAGCTGTGTCGTCTATCGTCCCGCGTGACTCGTGGGATATGACCTAGTTTGTACTCCTTCCGGAGGTGTAGAAAAATAATGTATAGGAGCTTGGAATGCCTTCGATGAGATGTAATCCTCTTTTCACCGTAATAGTACTTTGTTTGGTCTTGTACTAAACCCTGTATGGTGTGTATGACGATGGAATAAAAGAAGCAGTTTCTGTATCTACCATGTCATACGGATGGTCATCTTGCATTCCGAGTTATTTCTTACATTATGATTCCTATGTCGGAATTTTACCATCCTGACTAAATCATTGTCTTGTTTACCTAGGATGGTCAACACGCGTGCTAACCCTGCTTCTCAAGAGCAGGCCGAAGGCAGTGAAGCCAGGGATGTAAATCTGCCTCATCCTCCTTCACTAGCCGAGGTTATGATGGAAGCTGAGAGAAACAAGCGGGAGACAAACCGTTTGTTGGAGCGTATTGAACAGAATACAGCACACCATCAGAGGGCTAACGTGGTGTCACTCAGTGATTTTATCAAATTGCATCCACCCACGTTCCACCACTCCGTCGAGCCTCTCGACGCTGATGACTGGCTTCGCAGTATCTCTCATAAACTGCGTTCCGCGCTGGTAGCGGAGGCTGACAAGGTCACCTTTGCTGCATATCATCTTGAAGGCCCCGCCAGTCTATGGTGGGAGAATTATGGAGCTATGCGCCCAGCGGGCCATGTCACTACTTGGGCTGAATTCAGCGAGGCTTTCCGTGAACATCACATTCCGGAGGGTCTCATGGACCGTAAACGTGAAGAATTTTGCAGTTTCACCCAAGGCCGACTTTCTGTGGATGCCTATAGCAGGGAGTTTGGTAATCTCGCCCGATATGCAACTGAGGAAGTGTCTACTGACGCCAAGAAGCTAGCAAGGTTCCGTAAGGGCCTTAGTCCTGAGCTTCGCCGCGACCTCCGTCTGCATGAGTGCACATCTTTTTCGAAACTTGTCAACAAAGCCATCAGTGCTGAAACTGGTCAGACTGACTATGACGCAACACGCAAGCATGGACGTGACATGGGTTCCTCATCCGGTGCTGGTCCTCAGAAGCGCCGCGTGTGGGTGCCCAACACCGCCCTGCCACCCAGGTTTACACCGAGGCCATCCTTCCAGGCGCCTCGCCCCGTTCAACAGTCTGCTCCAGCCAAGCCCTATGGGGGTCCAACTAACAATGCTCCTCCACGTACCAGTTCCGTGACTTGTTTCAAGTGTGGGGAATCTGGTCACTATATGCGTGAGTGTCCCCAGACCAACCCCAATCAATCTGCTAAAGCTGTTGGCCGTGGCAAGCCGACAGGAAAAATATTCCACGCCAAGCCGGTCACCGCTTCGCGTGGCCATGTCAACTGTATCTCTGCCGAAGAAGCTCAAGAGGATCCCAACGTCGTTCTCGGTACGCTTCTTGTTAACTGCCACCCGGCATCTGTTCTTTTCGATACAGGAGCCTCTCATTCTTTTATATCCGAAAGTTATGCTCGTTTGCATAACGTGGCATTCTGTGACATGCCATCCACTATGGAAATCTCTACCCCTGGTTCTAGATGGCAGACCTCTAGGGTAAGCTATGGAAATGAAATCCAAGTCAACAGACTTGTTTTCCTTGCGTCTTTGATAGCCCTTAAATCTTCAGATATTAATATCATTCTGGGTATGGACTGGATGTCGGCTCATCATGCCCAAATCGATTGCTTCTCTAGGACTGTTCAACTCACCCATCCTTCGGGAGAAATAGTCAATGTCTTGACCCGAATAGCTAAGCGACAATTATATTCTCTTAACGCCAGCCCTTTGCCAGACCTTGAGGACGTTCCGGTAGTCCGTGACTTCCCGGATGTCTTTCCAGAGGAATTGCCAGGTGTTCCACCTGACAGGGATGTTGAGTTTGTAATAGACCTCATTCCAGGAACCGTTCCGATTGCTAGAAGACCTTATAAGATGGCACCCCTAGAACTAGCCGAGCTTAAGAAACAACTCGATGAGTCCTTGAAAAAGGGTTTCATCCGACCTAGCTCATCTCCGTGGGCTTGCCCCGTCCTATTCGTCAAGAAGAAGGATGGTACGGACCGGATGGTTGTAGATTACCGACCTGTCAACTTGGTCACAATCAAGAACAAATACCCGCTTCCCAGGATCAACGACCTGTATGATCAGCTCGCTGGATCCTCAGTCTTCTCCAAGATGGATTTGAGGTTGGGTTACCATCAAATCAAAATCAGAAACGGGGACATTCCTAAAACGGCCTTTGTTACTCGTTATGGCCAATACGAGTACACCGTCATGTCCTTCGGTTTAACCAACGCTCCAGCCACCTTTTCTCGGTTAATGAACTCAATCTTCATGGAGTATTTGGATAAATTCGTCGTGGTTTACCTCGATGATATACTCATCTACTCCAAGAACGAGGAAGAACATGCCGAACATCTAAGGCTAGTGTTGCAGAAACTTCGAGAGCATTGCCTTTATGCCAAATTTTCTAAATGTGAATTCTGGTTGTCAGAAGTGACCTATCTGGGTCATGTAATATCTGGTAAAGGTATTGCTGTTAACCCTGAGCGAGTTCAAGCCGTCCTTAATTGGACTCCACCTGAATCGGTCAAGCAAGTTCGGAGCTTTCTGGGCTTAGCGAGCTATTGTCGTCGCTTTGTCGAGAACTTCTCCAAGGTTGCTAAACCTCTAACCGAACTCCTCAAGAAAGATAAAAAGTTCGAATGGACTCCACAATGTGAGCACAGCTTTCAGGAACTGAAAAGACGCCTGACTTCTGCTCCCGTACTGGTACCGCCAGACTTCTCTAAGGACTTTGTTATCTACTGCGACGCCTCGCGACAAGGACTAGGTTGCATTCTCATGCAAGATCGACACGTAATTGCCTACGCTTCACGGCAATTGCACCCACATGAGGAGAATTATCCTACTCATGATCTAGAGCTTGCAGCCGTAGTCTATGCACTTAAGACCTGGCGACATTACCTCCTCGGTAATCGTTGCGAAATATTCACTGATCACCAAAGTCTGAAGTACATCTTCACCCAACCGGATTTGAATCTCAGGCAGAGACGTTGGGTTGAATTGATCACCGACTTCGACTTAGGAATAACCTACACCCCAGGGAAAGCCAACGTCATGGCTGATGCGCTAAGTCGTAAATCTTATTGTAACAACCTGATGTTACAACAAAGTCAACCGCTTCTCCATGAGGAATTTCGGAAGCTTAACCTTCACATTGTTCCTCAAGGATTTCTTTCCACCTTGGTGGCGAAACCTACTCTTACGGATCAAATCATTGCTGCCCAGAAGCGAGATAAGGGAATAGCCAAGATCAAGGAGAACATTGCTAGCGGAGGTGCTAGTTGTTTCTCCACAAATGACCATGGTGTTGTGTACTTTGAGAACCGTCTAGTGGTTCCCAAGAACCAGCACCTACGGCAGTTGATCCTTAAGGAGGCTCATGAATCTCCTCTCACTATTCATCCCGGTAGTACTAAGATGTATCAGGACCTACGCCAGAGGTTCTGGTGGACTAGGATGAAGAGAGAAATTGCTCAGTATATTGCAAATTGCGACGTCTGTCGTCGTGTAAAAGCAGAGCATCAACGGCCTGCTGGCACCCTTCAACCCCTAGCTATTCCTGAATGGAAATGGGATAAAATTGGTATGGATTTCATTACCGGTTTTCCCAGGACTAAGAGAGGGAATAATGCTATCTTCGTCGTGGTCGATCGTCTTTCCAAAGTAGCCCATTTCTTACCTGTTCGTGAGAGTATAACCGCCAGTCAATTGGCAGACTTATATATCTCCCGAGTAGTGTCCCTCCATGGTGTTCCTTTGGAAATTAACTCGGATCGAGGAAGTCTTTTCACCTCTCGATTTTGGGAAAGTTTCCAAAATGCTATGGGAACCCGTCTCTCCTTTAGCACCGCCTTCCACCCTCAGTCAAGCGGTCAAGTGGAACGCGTCAACCAAGTTCTAGAAGACATGCTTCGAGCCTCTGTTATCTCATTCGGAATGGACTGGGAGAAGTGCCTTCCATTTGCCGAATTCGCTTACAACAACACCTATCAATCTAGCTTAGGTAAAGCCCCTTTTGAAGTTCTCTATGGACGACGATGTCGAACACCCCTTAACTGGTCAGAGACCGGGGAAAGACAATTCTTTGGCCCGGATATGATTCAGGAAGCAGAAGAACAAGTTCGCATCGTTCGTGAAAAGTTGAAAACAGCCCAATCTCGTCAAAAAAGTCAATATGACCGAAAACATAAGGCTATAACTTTCGAGGTTGACGAGAAGGCTTATCTTCGGGTCACCCCTCTGAAGGGAACCCATCGTTTCGGTATCAAAGGCAAATTGGCTCCTCGTTACATTGGACCTTTTTGCATTCTTGCCAAACGAGGAGAAGTTGCCTACCAGTTGGAACTACCTCCGCACCTCTCCAGAGTTCACGATGTCTTCCACGTTTCGCAACTCAGGCGTTGCTTCTCGGATCCTATCCGTGAAGTGGACCACGAAACGCTTGATCTCCAAGATAATCTTACATATCGAGAGTACCCCATTCGTATCCTCGATCAGGCCGAGCGTACCACTCGACGCCATAATATCAAGTTTCTCAAGGTTCAATGGTCGCACCATTCTGAGGATGAAGCAACTTGGGAAAGGGAGGATCGTCTTCGACTCGAGTACCCCGCCTTCTTCCCGGAGGAACCCAAATCTCGGGACGAGATTCTTTTGAGTGGGGGTGAGTTGTCACACCCTAGCTAGTCATGCATTAGAGTGTTGCATCATGTTTACTCTTTCATCAGAAACTTGAAATGGGGATGACAGAACCCCCAGTCCCCTCTGAAACCAACTAGGGTTACTAAAATAATTTTCAATGAACCTGAAATGCCCTTCTAAAATGCCCATCATTTTTGTCTTGGTTCAGAACCTCTGCCAAAAATGGTGCACATTTTCCTAGGCCATCTTAGGGTTTTTGAATTAATTCATAAATATTTGAATTTGGGCATTTAAAATTATATAAAATATTTAAATGCTCAAATA
>NC_041390.1:62920747-62949306 GCF_002162155.2 Triticum dicoccoides | reverse complement strand
TCTCCCTCGCTCTCTCTCTCACACGGCCGAACACCACCGTCGTCGCCGTTCGCCATAGCAGCCATCTCCGGCCACCCCTCGCTCCCCCGACTAGCTCAGGAGCTCCGCCTCGACTCCCTCTTCCTCCCCACCGCTCCACAGCTCCCCGGAAGCCCTGCATCGCCGCCACGTCGCCGTTTCCCTCTTCGGGCTCCGATCATCGTCGCCGTCGAATTCGTCGTCTCCAGCGCGTCCCCGAGCCCGCTAACCACCCCTGCAGCCCCGCGGTGAGCCCCCGGATCGTTTCCCCCTTCTCCCCTGGTCTCTTTCGACCTCTAGGCCCTAGCCCCACCTTGTCCGAGAGCTCCACGCCGCCGGCGATGTCGCCGTCGTGGCCACGGTCACCGTAGCACCCAACCGAGCCCACCATCGTGCTCCACACCTCACTAGGAGCACGTAGCGCGCACTAACGCCTCCCCAAGCCCCCTGCAACGTCGATTCCGACCGCACCCGAACTCCGGCAGCCGCAGCCGAGCTCGCCGCCGTCAACTCCGGCCACCCCGAGCCCAACCACCACCACCACCAATAGTCGCGGCTCAACCTCAGCAACACGTAGATGCCTTCCGCCGTCCATTTGGTTGCCGGAATGGCAAAAAGCACTTTCGCCGCCGTCTCGGGCCTCGCCGGCGTCATGTCGCCGGTGGGGTTTGACCTGTCCAACCTGAGGTTTGACCCCCCAGGGTCACTGACGCGTGGGCCCTGTCGGTCAGATGGTTAGATTAGCGCTAACCACTGTTAGTTAACCCCTGACACTGACCAGTGGGCCCCAGCGCCACTAATTAGTAATTAGGATTAATTTAAACCTATTAAACCCCCCCTGTCACTGACGTGTGGCCCCCACACGTCAGGTTTGACTCCAGCCAGCCGCAGTTGACCACTGACGTCATGCTGACGTCATGCTGGCGCAATAATTATAATTTCTGGATTTAATTAAATCAGGAAATTCCAGAATATTATTTAAACTTCAAAAATTCATAACTTTTATTCTGTAACTCCAAATTGGACAAATTATATATGAAAAATGATCAGAAAAATCCAATCTATCCATCTGTACTATTTTCATGCATGATCAAACAAGTTAAATTGATGTTTTAAGCAGAACAAGGAAAAGCACTTTAAAAAGGCCATATTTGAATTTGAAATTTGAATCCTTGATTCAAATTTGTTCAAACCCTTCTGGTTTTAGTTGCATTAGCCCAATACACTCATATTGCCATGTTTCATGCATGCATCATATTGTTGCACATTGTTTGGTGATGTTTGTGTATCGGTGCTCTCTGCGGCAGGTTCTGTCCCCGAGGAGTACCGTGATTACCCTAGCGAAGAACCGTATCAGTGCATCGAACCGTCAGGCAAGCAACCAACCATTTGATCATATCGATACAATCCCATGTTCTCGCTCTTGCTCTCTTTTACTGCATTAAGACAACGCGATTCAAACTGCTGTGTGCTACGGTAGTTGAACCCATTTCCTCTGCATGACCTGTCATTGCCACAGTAACTAGATGAAACCCACTAGCATGTGTAGGAGTTGATTGAGCCATATGTATGTGTTGTTCCTACCTTGCTATGCCTGCTATGCTTAGAGTCGTGTCAGGTCTGGTTCATCTGGGTGATGGGCTAGAGTGAAATGATTATGTCGGTAATGAGAGTGGTGTGATGAACACGATTTGGTAAAGGTATCGATGAGAGGCCATGTAGGAGTACATGGTGGGTTGTTTCATTGAAGCCGATCTTAAGCACTGAGATCTGTATGCGTGATTTAAGATACAGCTACTACCATGCATTGGGCCCTGAAATATGACCCCGCTCGACTTCTTATTCACCCTAGCTCTCTGTCCAGGAGTTGCAAGTAGTTTCTGGTGTTTGTAGCCTACTGGAGGCCGTGGACAGCGCTGACCGTAGGGGTGGGCTGTGATGTGGTAGGTACGTGGCCGGGTGTACCGAATACCCGTTAGGTATCTCGGGAACCCTGTTCACATCGTTCGGGGCCGTATGGGAAACCTCGGTCGGACTCCCTGCGGATGGAACCTGAATAGGCGATAAACCTGGACTAGAGGCTTAAGTGTTTAGGTAGGTCGTGGTCTACACCCACGTCGGCTTTCGCTTGAAGTCTGTCGAGCACATGTCGTGTGCAGACGCTAAGTGGTGGAAACATGTATGAAGAAGTACACCCCTGCAGGGTTATCATAATCTATTCGAATAGCCGCGTCCGCGGTAAAGGACTACTTGGTTGCCTATACAGTTCATAGACAAGTAAATGGAAACTGTTAAAAGCCTCAAGATAAGTGTGAGTGCCGAGGATGGCTCTTCCGTAGGAAGACGGAGGTGGATCCTCGGTAGTGTATTGAAGTGGTGAGTAGTGGACTCGTGTGCGCAAAACCATTTCAAGTTGGAGTATCGTAGGATAGTTTAGCCAAGAGTCAAAGCTGGCTTGCTGCAATAACTCCACCAACCCTTCTTGATACTATGCATGTATGTAGGATCTGATGTAAGTCTTGCTGAGTACCTTTCTACTCATGTTGCTATATTCTACATTTTTACAGAAGACGCTGCAACCCCTTCTGATGGGTTCTATGTAGACGTTGACATCAACGAATAGGCTAAAGACCCAGGTGGTGACCCTGAGCTTGTGAAGGACCACGTAGTATAGCTAGGCTTTCCAAGCCTCTTTTATTTTTACTAGTTGTCTGTACTCAGACAAGTTACTTCCGCTGCTGGTTTGTATGACTGTATGACTTGTATGTGGGGTCGTGAGACCCGTACCTTTGTGTATGTTATGTATGGCTCACTGAGCCTTAAATAAAGTACTTGTGTCATAGAGTCATGTTGTGATGCTTCGTTGTATTTGCACATATCGAGCATATTGTGTGTATGATTGAAATGCTTGGTATGTGTGGGATCTGACTATCTAGTTGTTTATCTTTAGTAGCCTCTCTTACCGGGAAATGTCTCCTAGTGTTGCCGCTGAGCCATGGTAGCTTGCTACTGCTCTGGAACACTTAGGCTGGCCGGCATGTGTCCTTCTTCGTTCCTGTGTCTGTCCCTTTGGGGAAATGTCACGCTTTGAGTACCGGAGTCCTATTAGCCCGCTACAGCCCGGTTTACCGGAGTCCTGCTAGCCCAGTGCTACAGCCCGGACCCACTTGCTGATGACCGACACGTTCGAAGCTGGGTCATGGATGCCTGTCCCTGTAAGTCTGTGCCACTTTGAGTTTACGACTAGTCATGTCAGCCCGGGCTCTTTATCATATGGATGCTAGCGACACTATCATATACGTGAGCCAAAAGGCGCAAACGGTCCCGGGAAAAGGTAAGACGACACCCGTGGGGATACCGTGCGTGAGGCCGCAAAGTGATATGAGGTGTTACCAGCTAGATCGATGTGACATCGAGTCGGGGTCCTGACAGCATTGGAGAAGTCTACCGCAAGGATCTCAAGGATACTATCTACCAGATTTGCGGGCGCCGAGATGAACACTGGGAGATGATCAGCACCAGGAAGGATAGATCAATCGCAGCTTTTATCCAGGAGTTAAATCAGCACATTCGACGACAGGAGAACCAGATGTGCGCCGACATGATAGATCTGAAGAAGGCTAAGACTAGAATCAAGGAACTGGAGGAAGAACTCAAGGCTACATGTGAAGATTATGAAGAGGAAATTGAAGTATTGGTGGAGAAGAATGACGACCTGATCAAGAAGATTGGGATATTTATGGGAGACCCTACGCCAGTAGATGAAGACGAAGAACCCAAGGAGATTAGCCGGGAAGACTACATCATCATCGACGGCACCGACTCGGAAGCAGATAGTAGCGATGATGACTATGTTGATGAAGCTGGAGCAGATATTATGGAGTCAACGACCGAAGAATATTTCTAGTAGACCACCTCATTAGTAGTAGTAGTCCACCATGTAAATATAGTAGTCCGAGAACTTTTGCGATAGTTAGATCGATTGTATGCCCTTGTTTGATTGATTGAAGTGAATTGTTTGCTTTTTGCCTCATGTGCATATGGGTAGTGTTTTCTCTTTAGACCCCCTCTATTCTTATATCTCATCTTTTCTAAACCCTCAGATGCCTCCGAGACGTGACCCCGGATTTACCTTCCCACCGGAGCTCACCCAGTTGATCCAGCAGCAGAACACATTGATGCAGTTGCTAGTCCAGAATCAGAATCAGGGGATTTGTGGATAAGCATAACCTATCAACCCAAGCCCTTAGGTCACCCATGTTAGTAACCTCGCCCGGAGCAGAGTATGTGGCTAGTCTATGGTGTGATCGGTTACCATTAAGGATTGGTAACTATGTTTTTTCCCTCAGACCTAATAGTATTGGAATCTCAAGGATTGGATGTGATATTAGGCATGGATTGGTTATCAAAGTATGAAGGGAATATTGAGTGTGCTAGTAAGACAATTTTGCTTACCACCCCAGAAGGGAGAAGGATCAAGTATGTATCCCGGCATGTGCCAAAGAGGACTCAAGTAAATTGCCTAACAGGAGTTGTGCAGGAGGAAGTACCAGTGGTAAGGGATTTCCCTGACGTATTTCCAGAGGAGTTGCCAGGCATGCCACCGGATAGAGATATTGAGTTTTTGATTGAGCTATTGCCAGGCACAGGGCCAATATCAAAGAGACCATATAGGATGCCAGCAAAGGATTTGGTGGAAATTAAGAAGCAGATTAAGGAGTTACTGGATAAGGGATATATTCGCCCAAGTTCTTCGCCTTGGGGATCGCCAGTACTTCTAGTGGAGAAGAAGGATGGATCGTTAAGGATGGTTGTTGATTATCGAGGATTGAATGAAGTAACGATCAAGAACAAGTACCCACTACCAATGATCAACAATCTGTTTGATCATTTGCAAGGAGCTAAGGTATTTTCCAAGATCGATCTGCGATCAGGATACCACCAGTTGAAGATTCGAGAACAGGATATACCTAAGACAGCTTTTACCACTAGGTATGGGTTGTATGAGTATACCGTTATGTCATTTGGTCTGACTAACGCACCTGCCTATTTTATTAACATGATGAACAAAGTGTTTATGGAGTTTTTGGATAAGTTCGTCGTAGTGTTCATTGATGATATCCTGGTTTATTCGAAGAATGAAGAGGAACATAAGGAGCATTTGCGTTTGGTACTTGGAAAGCTCAGAGAACATCAGTTATATGCCAAGTTGAGCAAATGTGAGTTTTGGTTGAAGGAAGTAGGATTCCTCGGCCACGTTATATCCGGAGAAGGTATAGCAATAGATCCCGCTAAAGTTGAAACTGTGACCAAGTGGGAAGCCCCAACAACAGTTGGAGAGATCCGGAGTTTTCTTGGACTCGCAGGATATTACCGGGGATTTATTGAGAATTTCTCAAAGATTGCGAAGCCTATGACTGAGTTGTTGAAGAAGGATACCAAGTTCATATGGACGGAGGAATGTGAGGCTAGTTTCCAGGAGTTGAAGAAACGCTTAGTTACCTCACCAGTATTGATTTTGCCAGACCAGACCAAGGATTATGAGGTGTATTGCGACGCTTTGCATCGAGGACTTGGAGCAGTGCTTATGCAGGAAGGGAGAGTTGTTTCATATGCCTCAAGACAACTGAAGCCTCATGAGTTAAATTATGCCACGCATGATTTGGAGTTAGCAGCCGTAGTGCATGCATTGAAGACATGGAGACATTTCCTCATTGGAAATCATTGTGAGGTGTACACGGATCATAAGAGTTCAAAGTACATTTTCACACAGAGGGAGTTAAATCTCAGACAAAGGAGATGGTTGGAGCTTATCAAGGATTATGATATGAAATTGCATTACCACCCCGGAAAGGCTAATGTAGTAGCTGACGCATTAAGCCGTAAGAGCCATGTCAATACGTTAATGACGGGAGAAATACCCAAGGAGTTAGCAGAAAATCTTCGTGAACTATGTTTGGAAATAGTTCCGAGAGGCTATGTAGCAGCATTGGAGATTCAGTCAACCTTGATGGATAAAATCAGGGAAGCTCAGAAAGCTGACAAAGAGATTGCCGCTATAAAGGAGAAACTGAGCAAAGGAAAAGCTAAAGGATTTCGTGAGGATGAGCATGGCACCTTATGGTTTGAAGACCGCGTTTATGTGCCCAATGACCTGGAGATCAGGAAGTTGATTTTGCAAGAGGCACACGACTCACCGTATTCAATTCACCCAGGAAATACCAAGATGTATCTGGATTTGAAGGATATTTTTTGGTGGACCGGAATGAAGAAGGATATAGCGGAGTATGTAGCAGTTTGTGATGTATGTCAGAGAGTAAAGGTAGAGCATCAGAAGCCAGTAGGATTGTTACAACCATTGCCGATACCCGAATGGAAGTGGGATAAGCTAGGCATGGATTTTATCACGGGATTGCCCAGGACTCGTTCAGGCTATGACTCGATTTGGGTTGTAGTTGATTGATTGACGAAAGTAGCTCATTTCATCCCAGTAAAGACCACTTACACCAGTGCTAAGTTGGCAAAGATATACATGACCAGGATCGTATGCTTGCATGGAGTTCCAAGGAGTATCGTATCGGATAGAGGAACCCAGTTTACCTCAAAGTTCTGGAAGCAGTTGCACGAAACTTTGGGAACCAGGCTAGAATTCAGTACAGCTTTTCATCCACAGACAGATGGACAGACCGAGAGAGTCAATCAGATTTTGGAGGATATGCTGAGAGCTTGTGCGCATATGCAGAGTTTTCTTACAACAACAGTTATCAAACCAGTTTAAAGATGGCCCCTTTCGAAGCCTTGCATGGAAGGAGGTGCAGGACAGCGTTGTCATGGGACGAAGTTGGAGACCGCCAGTTGTTTGGACCTGACTTGATTAAAGAGTCTGAACAAAAGGTGAAGTTGATTTGCGATAGGCTCAAGGTAGCCCAGTCCAGACAGAAAAGTTATGCGGATTCTAAACGCAAGGAGACAGTTTACGAAGTCGGAGATAGAGCTTATCTTCGAGTATCTCCACTTCGGGGAACAAAGCGTTTTGGAGTTAAAGGGAAGTTAGCGCCATGATTTGTAGGACCATATCGAGTTTTGGAGCGTATGGGAGAAGTGGCCTACAAGTTGGAATTGCCCGAAGGATTGTCAGGAGTACATGATGTGTTCCACGTTTCTCAGTTAAAGAAATGTCACGCGGAGATGGTTGACATACCGTTGAGAGATACAATGCCTTTGGAAACTATTCAGTTGGATAACGATTTGACCTACGAGGAGAAACCAATTAAGATTCTCGAGTTTGCCAGCCGAGTTACTCGCAGCAAGGTTATCAGGTTTTGCAAAGTTCAGTGGAGCCACCCAGAGGATGAAGCCACCTGGGAGCGAGAGGAAGATTTGCTCAAAGACCACCCTCACCTATTTTCTAGCCAAACCGAATCTCGAGGGCGAGATTCATCTTAAGGGGGGTAGGTTTGTAACATCCCAAATTTTCAATTTGGAATGTTATACATTAGATCATCATGCATATCATATTTTATTTTGCATTTTGGTTGATCCTAGAAATTCTACGCAACTCAATGACCCACGGAGAGAGTTGGGGATTTCGTTATTTTCATATTTGAGTTCTCTCAAATTTTGAGGATAGGATCATTTGATTTTATTTATTTTATCATCAATTATTTCTATTACAAATAATATGAGAGAGGGAATAAAATGACTTTTCCAAAATAAAGAAATATTGAAGATTTAATAATAAAATCAAATAAGATTTTATTTCAGAGTTTTTCGGTGTTTTATTTGAATTTAGGAAAAAAGTGCGTTTTTCAAAATGGCATTTAGGGCCCAATAAATGTTCACCTTGTGCGGCTTGATTTTAGAAGCCCGTAAAAGTTTATTTCGGAATTTTTGGAGTCCGTTTAGTATTTCTTTTTATTTTTCTTCCGAGCCGAATAATAAAAAAACGAACCGACTTCGGGCCGTACTCGAGCGGGACACCACCCGGGGGCAGCCTTTAAATAGCGCCGCCCCGAGCCGCCCCAGCCCCTCAGCCCCGCCTCGATCCGCGCGCGCCGCCGGAGCCGCCGTCGCCGATGATCCCGCCGCCCGAGGTTCGTCGTGCCTCGATTTCCGTGCCAAAAAAAATCAGCGTTCGTTGTTTTTCTTTTTCTCGGATTAAATCCGCGATTTTTCTGATCGCGATTCCTGATCCGATTTTCGTTTTAGTTTAACTTTTTGCTCGTTTATCAGAATCAGGCGATTCAAGCGCCTAGAGTTTCGTCTCGAAACCCTCTATCCGTTTAACCAACTTAAACAAGTTTTTGCTACTGTAAAATTTGCCCTAGATCCAGATTAGTAGAACAAAGTTGTTTTCTTTCGCCGTTTGTCTTTCGTTGCTTCGTTCGATTTGATTCTTTTTGCCAACCGGAGTTCTTAAGTTGAACCTTCTGGTTAGATCTCTTATTTGAGTTTTACCTGTGCATTAGATGAGTACTTATTGTATGCTTGTTTGTTTGTCTGCGATAGAATACCCGGAGTGCGCCGCCTGTTACTTCGAATCGTTAGGTTTCGCGGATCATCAGAAAGGCAAGTAACACTTTGATCATACCTTTCCTACTACCCAGTTTTATTGCATTAGATCAATCCTCACACATTGCATGATTAGGATCTAATTAAATTGTGGGATGGGAAGTAGATGAGGTAGTACCTATTACCTGTTTATTATCAAACCTTTGGGAGTTACTTCTACGTTTGCTTATTATGCCAAGCTATGCTAGTATACGTGGATTTGGTGAGTGAAATCCATGACAGATGTGAGATTGTTAATTAATGGTTTATCTAAGGTGGCAACTTAAACACACATCTGGGTGGATTGAGGCACCTGGGTATTCCAGGACTTGCCTGTTTTTTTGGACTGCCACCCAGGCTCAAAGGGATCATGAGACTATTCATACTAGAAACTTCCATGTGCAGCCACAAGCTATTATGGGCTCTAGCATAGTTGACTAAGTTGTGCAAACTCTTACAGTGGTAGACTAGCAGATGTAGGGGATGTAGGTGGTACGGTCTACCCGATTGTAAGGTGCTAGCGCTTCTGAAAGACTATGTCTCGATCATCCGTCTTCTCAAACATCATGTAGTGCGAGAAACCAAACGGAGGCGATCGAGTCTTGTGGGGAAAAGTGCGCAAACCTCTGCAGAGTGTAATAAACTAATCATGGTTAGTCGTGTCCCTGGTTATGGACATCTTGAGTGTCTAGTACTTGGATTTTCATGTGAATCTCAACATGTTACTCTAAATTAATTTTGTTGGGTTATGATGATTAATTGGGATTGAGAATGCTGTCAACCATTCTCAATGTTTAACAACCACCATGATAGTAATTAAATTTTATTCCTTTGAAGTAGGGAAAATTGGCTTTACGCAAAACTATAACCATAGAGCTTTCCACCAGCCAAATATGCATGTAGTATAGCTGTTTCATTCCAATACTCTCTATGTGTTACCTTGCCAGCATATTCCATGTGCTGACCCGTTTTCGGGCTGCAACGTTAATGTTGCAGACTTTTCAGACGATGATTAAGGACTTTTTAGGTCGTGGTTCTATACTCAGTGATGCCATTGGAGTTGATGGACTCACTTATCTTCCAAGCCTTCCACTGTTATCGTTATTAGATGGCCTTAAGCCATACTTATTGTAATAAGTTCTCTTTTGAGACACTCGATGTAATAAGTGTGTGATTGCTACTCTTTTATAAATCCTCCGAGTACTGTGTAGTGTCAGCATTACTGATCCAGGGATGACACCGAAGCACAGAGATTAGACTGTTTGAGGTCTGGTCGCTACACGGCTCATGGTAGAAGTTTGGACTTGAGTTTGTTAGGGAAGCGGTCCTTGCGAAGGTTTAGCGACACAAGATCTCCAATGTTGAATATCATGGGTTTCTTGTTTTTGTTGAGCTTGGTCGCGAGTCATTGTACTTGGCACTCGATAGTTGTGACGCCCCCGATTCAATCGTACACTAATCATACACGCAAACGTGTACGATCAAGATCAGGGACTCACGGGAAGATATCACAACACAACTCTATAAATAAAATAAGTCATACAAGCATCATATTACAAGCCAGGGGCCTCGAAGGCTTGAATACAAGAGCTCGATCATAGACGAGTCAGCGGAAGCAACAACATCTGAGTACAGACATAAGTAAACAAGTTTGCCTTAAGAAGGCTAGCACAAACTGGGATACATATCGAAAGAGGCGCATGCCTCCTGCCTGGGATCCTCCTAAACTACTCCTGGTCGTCGTCAGCGGGCTGCACGTAGAGGTAGGCACCTCCAGAGTAGTAGGAGTCGTCGTCAACAGTGGCGTCTGGCTCCTGGACTCCATCGTCTGGTCGCAGCAATCGGGTATAGAAAGGGGGAAAGGGGGAACAAAGCAACCGTGAGTACTCATCCAAAGTACTCGCAAGCAAGGAGCTACACTACATATGTATGCATTGGTATCAAATGGAAAATGGGTATTATATGTGGGCTGAAGTGCAGAATGCCGGAATAAGAGGGGGATAGCTAGTCCTGACGAAGACTACGCTTCTGGCCACCTCCATCTTGCAGCATGTAGGAGAGAGCAGAAGGTAAGTTCACCAAGTAGCATCGTGTAGCATAACCCTACCCGGCGATCCTCTCCTCGTCGCCCTGTTAGAGAGCGATCACCGAGTTTGTATCTGGCACTTGAAAAGGTATGTTTTATTAAGTATCCAGTTCTAGTTGTCATATCCAAGTCGTCCTGTTACCGAAGATCACGACTATTCAAATAGATTAACTTCCCTGCAGGGGTGCACCACATTTCCCAACACGCTCGATCCCCTTTGTCCGGATACACTTTCCTGGGTCATGCCCGACCTCGGAAGATCAACACGTCGCAGCCCTACCTAGGCTCAACAGAGAGGTCAGCACGCCGGTCTAAATCCTATGGCGTAGGGGTCTAGGCCCATCGCCCTTTGCACACCTGCACGTTGTGAACGCGGCCGGAGAGTAGACCTAGCAACCTCCATTACAAAGGAAGTTGCGTTACGCGGTCCAACCCGGCACGCGCCGCTCAGTCGCTGACGTCATGAAGGCTTCGGCTGATACCACGACGTCGAGTGCCCATAATTGTTCCCGCGTAGTTGGTTAGTGCGTATAAGCCAGTAGCCAGACTCAGATCAAATACTAAGATCTCGTTAAGCGTGTTATTTTGAAATAACCACGGACGCCGACCAGGGCAGGCCCACCTCTCTCCTAGGTGGTTTCAACCTGCCCTGTCGCTCCGCCACAGTGTAATAGTCGGGGGCCTTCGGGAACTCAGGCCCACCTCTACCGGGATGGAGCCACCTGCGTCTTCAGCCCCCAACATCGGAATCACTCGCGGGTACTCAACGAGCCGACCCGACTTTAGTCACCATCTGTATAGTATGTATATATGTATAAGTATATACCCGTGATCACCTCCCGAGTGATCACGGCCCGATAGTATCGCATGTCATACGAACAAGAATGTAGGGCCACTGATGATAAACTAGCATCCTATACTAAGCATTAGGATTGCAGGTAAAGGTAACAACAGTAGTAGCAAGGACAGGCTATGCATCAGGATAGGATTAACGGAAGCAGTAACATGCTACACTACTCTAATGCAAGAAGTAGAGAGAAGAGTAGGTGATATCTGGTGATCAAAGGGGGGGCTTGCGTGGTTGCTTTGGCAAGAAGGGTTCGTCGTCGATGTAGTCGATCACAGGGATACCAGCAGCGGTCTCAGGGTCTACCGGAAAGAAGTAACGGAGGGGGGACACAATAAATAACAGAGCAATCAAAGTATCACAAAGCATATAACAAGACAATACGCGGTGCTAGAGGTGACCTAACGCGGTACTAGGTGATACCAGCAAAGGGGGGAAACATCCGGGAAAGTATCCCCGGTGTTTCACGTTTTCGGACAGATGAACCGGAGGGGGAAAGTTGTGTGTTCTCTATGCTAGGGATGCGTGGTGGTCGAACGGGCTACGTATCCGGATTCGTCTCGTTGTTCTGAGCAACTTTCATGTATAAAACTTTTTCATCCGAGTTATGGATTATTTTCTATGATTTAACAATATCAGAAAAAATCCTTGAAATTTTGCGAAGTCTGAGAATTTGTAAATTTTAAACATCTTTTAGCTATTTTCAAAAGGCTACAACTATGGATCTGTACCTCCAATGATTTTGTGCCTTATATCAATTTTGAGCATTTCTCTGCGGTTTGCATGTTAGTAACACTTTCCTCCATATTAGAGTTTATTTGCTTGATCAGCAACACCTCTAAAGTAGCTATGAATATAAAGCTGTTTTTCAGTTTTCAGCCAACAGATCTTAGCATTTTGTGAATTTCATAGGATTTAAACCGCACACCAAATGGATTTGGTCCAGTGGAAAGAATTGAACCCTGTCAAGTGTACTACACGCCCATATTTATTTTAGTTGTGTTAAGCTTTGTTTAGTTTCTGTTTTGAGGCTGTTTAGAGGGCCACTCAGCGTAATGGCCGTAGAGCTAGCTAGCGCTACAGTAACATTCAGTTACTGTAGCAGAAGCAGCACGGCAAGCAGTGGCGTCCAGCGCCAGGAGCAGCGACGAAGCAGTAGCGGCGGCCAGCGACAGGAGCCAGCGCACGGGGGGAGACGCCCAGGAGCAGCGGGCGGCGCGGGCATGCGACCAGGCCACGCGCGGGCGCGGGCGCGGTCGGGGCCAAGGGCCTGTGGCGACGGCGGGCGCAGCTCCGGGCAGGGGATGGGATGGCGGCCATGGCGACTATTTGGACCGAGGCTTGCTCCTACAAGATTCGGGCGACGCAGTGAGCACGGTGATGGTGGCGGTGGTTCGAGCAGAGGTGAGGTAATCCGACGGCGGTGACGAGCAGTGACGGCGGCCGGAGCTCGGGCACGGACGAATCCGAGGCCGTGGAGCATGGCACGATCCGCGGGGGGTCGCGTTGGGTGCCTGGGTCAGCGCCGAGCACGCCAGGGAGCTCGAACACGAGCTTAGCACCCGGTGGCCGCGTCGGCGCCATGAACGGCGGTGGCTAGATTCGGGACGACGACGGTTACAGCTACGGGCACGGAATCAAGCTAGAGAGCGAGGGAGAAGATCCGCATGCTTACCACGGTCCTGTAGAGGCTCACGAGTGGGCTCGGGGAGGTCCGACGGCGGCGTAACGACGACGGCGATCGAGGCGGCCGAAGGTAGAAGAAGGGGTCGATGCAGAGGCTCCCAACTCCAACAGGTGGCACCAGAAGACGAGGAGGACGATGGCGAAGCTCGTGAACACGTCGGCGAGGCGAAGGGGGTACGGTGGCGGCGATGGTTCGGCCTTGCTCGTGGAAGAGGAAAACGATAAGGGGAAGGAAAAAAACTGAGGCGCTAGGGTTTGTCCATAACGACGGAGGCTTTATAGGTCGTCGGGGTGTGCTCGATGGCCGGCACGTGGCGATCTCGCCACGGACGGGCTCCCTGCGCCCACGGTGCGAGGGGTGAACAGGAGGAAGAAGGAGATCTCTTGATGGGCTGGACCGGGCACTATTGAACTAGAGCCCACTACCACAGTAGGACTTGGTTCTTTTTTTAATGTTTGCATTTTCTATTCTTTTTTGTAATTTTCTTAGCTAGTATGAATTTTGTTCAATACTAAACTTGGCACACAAATTATGCACAATGGCGTGGTGACGCACAAACAAAGTTTCAGAGCTTTTGTAAAGTTTAAATATATGTTTTTGAAATTGAAAAGGTCAACTAAATTGTTATTGGCACCATTTTGAACAGATTAGGAGCATTTAATCCTGTCAAATGATGTTGGATTCTAAAATCTAAATACTTAGTGAATTTTTGTAACTCATCGAACATTTTTGTTTTACCATTGAAGAAATAACAATTTGACTTCATTTTAAATTTAAATTTGAATTGGGTTTGGATCAAAGTGAGGTTTAGAAAATTAAATGAGATGATATGGCACCATTAGGAGGGAATTACTGTAGCTTAATTATCCGGATGTTACAATTCTCCCCCACTACAAGAAATCTCGTCCCGAGATTTAAGAGGTGTGTAAGGCGGGAAGATCTGGTTACGAAATTCTAACGAAACTTTTCGGTCTTGGTTGCTCTTCTCGAAGAGGTCAATCCATTACGTGGATGTCTTCATTTCTCTGCTTCAGGTCATCATGATGAAGTCGGCATCCTTTCTTCGGAAGTTCCGTCGTACTTACAAAAAAAGGTTAAGGGGTATCTTCGGAAGAACGAAGTGCTACAATGTTGCTTAACTAGTAGATAACATCAGGGAAGGTGGCGGAAAGTAACTCTCGAATTGAAACTCAGGAAATTGTTGAGAGCAAAGTAAGAAGGTACCATGAGAAGTTTCAAGCGGGTAGGCAATCGTTCGATACCTGAAACAAAGTGTGAAAGGGGTTCAGAGCAACGGGAATAAGTATTGTGTCTGATACCAGAGTTGATGATCTCTCGAAAGGTGGCTCGTGAATTACAAACGAGGCCACGCGCGAGGAAATAACTTTGAAACAGGGATGTACAAGAGAATCAGGTTTCGATCCTGGGAACTGTGGGTTATGGGCCCACCATGTGGGTTAAAAGTAGGAAGAGCGATGACATCTGGCACAAACATGTACGCAAGACATGTCAGAAGATAGCATGTCGGTTATGTCAACAACAACATTGGTACCAAGGGCGAGGAACGAATAGAACCGTTTTCCTGCTCGTTGAACGAGGCGGACCAATAGGCAAAGTTCTCGTCCATCGGCGGTTACCGGAAAGTCATCTACAGTAGAAACAGGGTCTCACTGACAGAGTTGTACACCGAGGGGTTTACATAAGCAGTGAATTATTACTGCTTAGATCATATAGATCACAAGAAAGGTTAAACCAAACGACGGAAAGGTGAATATGGTTATCAGATTAAACAGAACAATGGAAAGGAAAATTTGTTTAAACACATATTATAGGGGTATATTCTTCCCAAGGACAAACAGAGCATGATATCCATGACAGGATATAACGAAGAAAACCCTTTAGGAAAGGGGAGAGAAATTTCATGACATTACTCATACAACGATGTTTGGATAATTTGATTAAGAAAATTTAGCATTGTGCTTCAAGTGTTCTTATTGATGATAGGAGTACCACATACATGCTTCGAGATAGCATTGACATGGTCTTCAAACAAAGGTCGTACTTCGGATACATGAAGGATCCATCAGGATAAACTTATTAAACAAGGCATTCAATTTCCTCATGGAAAAATGGTTAACCTTGTTAAAAAGGAAACTATAACACTAGGTCCTCCGGCCAGGTGCGCTAGGCATGATATCACCTTACCGGGTCATCTAAAGACCAACGTTATACTCTTGGAAATATGTTAAATCCATCGTATCTGACCAAGTTTTAGATCTGATTGGTGTCAGGATATCTCAGACTCAGGATGCCTGATAAGAAAAGGTGCAAAACAAATTGACGATACGACCTTATAAGATTCTCGGTAAATGAACTATGGAAGCAAGTTCCGAATCATGAGTTCGCTATTAAATCAAGGAGAGAATGAGGAGGTGGCTGATGAACTCAGCGACAATTCATCGAGATTTCCAAAAGATGGATTTCCACAATTATGTGAACAAGGAGATAGCTTTTGTTAGATCAAATGATATAATGAGGTATGCTCGAGGAAAACATACACGATTAGACATTGGTTGACGGTGCACCCGAAATAAAGACTTAGGTAGCATAATCAAGGTTAGGATGGTGATTCGATAACCAATGGTCTAAGAATGAAATGTCGACCATTAACTTCAAAGCAATAAGGTTTCTAGAAGTTTTAAAATTACTAGTCCATCTGTTGGTATTCCTGTTAGGAACAACACGGGGACCAAGAAAAGAATGGTGATGGTGAAGTATCACTTATATCAAGAATTCTCAAGAGGTGGTGAAATTCTCACAAGATCCTTGACAACAAGGCAGTAATACTTCAAGGTAGATCATAATACGAGCTGGATAGCAAGTTGCATCCATAACATGAACAAGTTTTGTGTTGGAGGGAATGCAATAATGTTGTCGATGATAACCCAAATCATCGAAGGCAAAGGATGGTATTTCTCATCCAGAATTCAATAGATGTCTTGGAAGAGCTCTAAATGTTGATGATGTTCACGACACATTTGTCGCGAGATTTCATGAAGATGTAATCAATCGGCGATGACATCAAGTCAAAGGAACGATGATGTATCCGACACGAACTCAAAATCAAGCTTGTTGTTCAAAGCGAAATGATACGACGAGGAGAATCGACATAAGCTTAGCTCATCATCGAAAGTGGTGCTCCGGGAATAAGGACCATGTAGCACAGTTAAAATCATCACGATAATGATATAGCCAAACAGGATAGGAATGACGTGATCGGGTACAACCCATAAGTAAAGAAGATTACTAAAAGTTGTTGAACCGTTGTAATGCCCTTGATGCGGCTATATCTCCTACGTGTCGAAGCACGACTTAGAGGCGTAACCGCATTGAAAGCAATGTCGCAAGTAAGGCAATCTTCACAACATCCCATGTAAATAGATAATAAAAGGGGAAGGTACATAGTTGGCTTACACTCGCCACGTCAAACAAAGTACATAAATAGAATTACATCAACCAATACACTCATGGTCCGACTACGGTACCAAAACAAAAGATCAACCCAACATGCGACACGGCCCCGATCGCCCCAACTGGGCACCACTACTGATCATCAGGGAAAGACACATAGTAACGGCGTGAGTCTTCGTCGAACTCCCACTTGAGCTCAAGCGCATCATCTGGAACAGAGTCATCGGGCCCTGCATCTGGTTTGGAAGTAATCTGTGAGCCACGGGGACTCAGCAATCTCGCACCCTCGCGATCAAGACTATTTAATCTTACAGGTAAGGCAAGGTAAAATGTGGAGCTGCAGCAAGCGACTAGCATATATGGTGTCTAACCTGTTCGCAAATGAGAGTGAGAAGAGAAGGCAATGCACGAACAAATAACTAGAGAACAACCTGCGCAAACATTACTCCAACACCGTGTTCACTTCCCGGACTCCGCCGAGAAGAGTGTTGGGGAACGTAGTAGAATTTTAAAATTTTCTACGCATCACCAAGATCAATCTATGGAGTCATCTAGCAACGAGGGAGAGAGGAGTGCATCTACATACCTTTGTAGATCACGAGCGGAAGCGTTCAGAGAACGGGGATGATGGAGTCGTACTCGCCGTGATCCAAATCACCGATGACCAAGTACCGAACGGACGGCACATCCGCATTCAACACACGTAAGGAGCGGATGACGTCTCCTCCTTCTTGATCCAGCAAGGGGGAAGGAGAGGTTGATGAAGATCCAGCAGCACGACGGCGTGGTGGTGGATGCAGCAGTGATCGCAGCAGGGCTTCGCCGAGCTTCTGCGAGAGGGAGAGGTGTAGCAGGGGAGAGGGAGGCGCCAAGGCTTGGGTGCGGCTGCCCTCCCTCCCCCTCCTTTATATAGGCTCCCTGGGGGGGGGGCCGGCCCTGGAGATTGGATCTCCCAAGGGGGCGGCGGCCAATTGGGGTGGAGTGCCCCCCAAGGCAAGTGGAGGCGCCCCCCACCCTAGGGTTTCCAACCCTAGGCGCAGGGGGGGCCAAGGGGGGGGGGCGTACCAGCCCACTATGGGCTGGTTCCCCTCCCCACTTTGGCCCATGGGGCCCTCCGGGATGGGTGGCCCCACCCGGTGGACCGCCGGGACCCATCCGGTTGTCCCGATACAATACCGGTGACCCCGAATCTTTCCCGATGGCCGAAACTACACTTCCTATATATAATTCTTCACCTCCGGACCATTCCGGAACTCCTCATGATGTCCAGGATCTCATCCGGGACTCCGAACAACTTTCGGATTACTGCATACTCATATCCCTACAACCCTAGCGTCACCAAACCTTAAGTGTGTAGACCCTACGGGTTTGGGAGACAAGCAGACATGACCGAGACGACTCTCCGGCCAATAACCAACAGCGGGATATGGATACCCATGTTGGCTCCCACATGCTCCTCGATGATCTCATCGGATGAACCACGATGTCGAGGACTTAATCAATCCCATATTCAATTCCCTTTGTCAATCGGTACGTTACTTGCCCGAGACTCGATCGTCGGTATCCCAATACCTTGTTCAGTCTCGTTACCGGCAAGTCACTTTACTCGTACCATAATGCATGATCCCATGATCAACCTCTTGATCACATTGAGCTCATTATGATGATGCATTACCGCGTGGTCCCAGAGATACCTCTCCGTCATACGGAGTGAGAAATCCCAGTCTCGATTCGTGCCAACCCAACAGACACTTTTGGAGATACCTGTAATGTACCTTTATAGTCACCCAGTTACGTTGTGACGTTTGGCACACCCAAGGCACTCATACGGTATCCGGGAGTTGCACAATCTCATGGTCTAAGGAAATGATACTTGACATTCAGAAAAGCTACAGCAAACGAACTACACGATCTTTGTGCTATGCTTAGGTTTGGGTCTTGTCCATCACATCATTCTCCTAATGATGTGATCCCGTTATCAATGACATCCCCATGTCCATAGCCAGGAAACCATGACTATCTATTGATCAACGAGCTAGTCAACTAGAGGCTCACTAGGGACACATTGTGGTCTATGTATTCACACATGTATTACAATTTCCAGATAATACAATTATAGCATGAATAATAGACAATTATCATGAACAAGGAAATATAATAATCATTTTATTATTGCCTCTAGGGCATATTTCCAACAGTCTCCCACTTGCACTAGAGTCAATCATCTAGTTACATTGTGATGAATCGAACACCCATGGAATTCTGGTGTTGATCATGTTTTGCTCTAGGGAGAGGTTTAGTCAATGGATCTGCTACATTCAGGTCCGTATGTACTTTACAAATTTCTATGTCTCCATTTTGAACACTTTCACGAATGGAGTTGAAGCGACGCTTGATATGCCTGGTCTTCCTGTGAAACCTGGGCTCCTTGGCAAGGGCAATAGCACAGAAGAGAGTCATCGGCCCCGACGCATTGGTATGACTCCTAGGTCTGTGATGAACTCCTTCACCCAGATTGCTTCTTGTGCTGCCTCCGAGGCTGCCATGTACTCCGCTTCACATGTAGATCCCGCCACCACGCTTTGCTTGCAACTGCACCAGCTTACTACCCCACCATTCAAAATATACACGTATCCTGTTTGTGACTTAGAGTCATCCAGATCTGTGTCGAAGCTAGCATCGACGTAACCCTTTACGACGAGCTCTTCGTCACCTACATAAACGAGAAACATTTCCTTTGTCCTTTTCAGGTACTTCAGGATATTCTTGACCGCTGTCCAGTGTTCCATGCCGGGATTACTTTGGTACCTTCCTACCAAACTTACGGCAAGGTTTACATCAGGTCTGGTACACAGCATAGCATACATGATAGACCCTATGGCTGAGGCATAGGGGACGACACTCATCTTTTCTCTATCTTCTGCCGCGGTCGGGCTTTGAGCCGTGCTCAATCTCGTACCTTGCAATACAGGAAAGAACCCCTTCTTTGACTGATCCATTTTGAACTTCTTCAATATCTTGTCAAGGTACGTACTCTACGAAAGACCAATGAGGCGTCTCGATCTATCTCTATAGATCTTGATGCCTAATATATAAGCAGCTTCTCCAAGGTCCTTCATTGAAAAACACTTGTTCAAGTAGGTCTTTATGCTTTCCAAGAATTCTATATCATTTCCCATCAACAGTATGTCATCCACATACAATATGAGAAATGCTACAGAGCTCCCACTCACTTTCTTGTAAATGCAGGCTTCTCCATAAGTCTGCATAAACCCAAACGCTTTGATCATCTCATCAAAGCGAATGTTCCAACTCCGAGATGCTTGCACCAGCCCATAAATCGAGCGTTGGAGCTTGCACACCATGTCAGCATTCTTAGGATCAACAAAATCTTCCGGCTGCATCATATACAATTCTTCCTTAAGGAAACCATTAAGGAATGCCGTTTTGACGTCCATTTGCCATATTTCATAATCATAGAATGCGGCAATTGCTAACATGATTCGAACGGACTTCAGCTTCGCTACAGGTGAGAAAGTCTCATCGTAGTCAACCCCTTGAACTTGTCGATAACCCTTAGCGACAAGCCGAGCTTTATAGATGGTCACATTACCATCCGCGTCTGTCTTCTTCTTAAAGATCCATTTATTTTCAATGGCTCGCCGATCATCGGGCAAGTCAGTCAAAGTCCATACTTCGTTTTCATACATGGATCCTATCTCGGATTTCATGGCTTCCAGCCATTTGTCGAAATCTGGGCCCGTCATCGCTTCTTCATAGTTCGAAGGTTCACTGTTGTCTAACAACATGATTTCCAAGACAGGGTTGCCGTACCACTCTGGTACGGAACGTGTCCTTGTGGACCTACGAAGTTCAGTAGCAACTTGATCTGATGTTTCATGATCATCATCATTAACTTCCTCTCTAGTCGGTGCAGGCACCTCAGCAACATTTTCCTGTGTTGCGCCACTTTCCGGTTCAAGAGGTAATACTTCATCAAGTTATACTTTCCTCCCACTTACTTCTTTCGAGAGAAACTCTTTCTCTAGAAAGGATCCATTCTTGGCAACGAAGATCTTGCCTTCGGATCTGAGGTAGAAGGTATACCCAATAGTTTCTTTAGGGTATCCTATGAAGTCGCATTTTTCTGACTTGGCTTCGAGCTTTTCAGGTTGAAGTTTCTTGACATAAGCATCGCATCCTCAAAATTTTAGAAACGACAGCTTAGGTTTCTTCCCAAACCATAATTCGTACGGTGTCGTCTCAACGGATTTCGACGGAGCCCTATTTAAAGTGAATGCGGCAGTCTCTAAAGCATAGCCCCAAAATGACAGCGGTAAATCGGTAAGAGACATCATAGATCGCACCATATCCAATAGAGTGCGATTACGACATTCGGACACACCATTACGCTGAGGTGTTCCAGGCGGCGTGAGTTGTGAAACTATTCCACATTTTCTTAAGTGTGTGCCAAATTCGTGACTCAAGTATTCTCCCCCACGATCTGATCGCAAGAACTTGATTTTCCTATCACGTTGATTCTCAACCTCACTCTGAAATTCCTTGAACTTTTCAAAGGTCTCAGACTTGTGTTTCATTAAGTAGACATACCCATATCTACTCAAGTCATCAGTGAGGGTGAGAACATAACGATAACCACCGCGAGCCTCAACACTCATTGGACCGCACACATCTGTATGTATGATTTCGAATAAGTTGGTTGCTCGCTCCATTGTTCCTGAGAACGAAGTCTTGGTCATCTTACCCATGAGGCATGGTTCGCACGTGTCAAATGATTCATAATCAAGAGACTCTAAAAGTCCATCTGCATGGAGCTTCTTCATGCGTTTGACACCTATGTGACCAAGGCGGCAGTGCCACAAGTATGTGGGACTATCATTATCAACCTTACATCTTTTGGTATTCACACTATGAATATGTGTAGCATTACACTCGATATTCATTAAGAATAAACCATTCACCATCAGAGCATGACCATAAAACATATCTCTCATATAAATAAAACAACCATTATTCTCGGATTTAAATGAGTAGCCATCTCGTATTAAACGAGATCCTGATACAATGTTCATGCTCAAAGCTGGCACTAAATAACAATTATTGAGGTTTAAACTAATCCCGTAGGTAAATGTAGAGGTAGCGTGCCGACGGCGATCACATCGACCTTGGAACCATTCCCGACGCGCATCGTCACCTCGTCCTTCGCCAGTCTCCGCTTATTCCGCAGCTCCTGCTTTGAGTTACAAATGTGAGCAACCACACCGGTATCAAATACCCAGGAGCTACTACGAGTACTGGTAAGGTACACATCAATTACATGTATATCACATATACCTTTCGTGATGCCGGCCTTCTTGTCCGCTAAGTATTTGGGGGAGTTCCGCTTCCAGTGACCACTTCCCTTGCAATAAAAGCACTCAGTCTCGGGCTTGGGTCCATTCTTTGGCTTCTTCCCGACAGCTTGCTTACCGGGCGCGGCAACTCCCTTGCCGTACTTCTTGAAGTTCTTCTTACCCTTGCCTTTCTTGAACTTAGTGGTTTTATTCACCATCAACACTTGATGTTCCTTTTTGATTTCTACCTCCGTTGATTTCAGCATTGAATATACCTCAGGAATGGTCTTTTCCATCCCCTGCATATTGAAGTTCATCACAAAGCTCTTGTAGCTCGGTGGAAGCGACTGAAGGATTCTGTCAATGACCACGTCATCTGGGAGATTAACTCCCAGCTGAGTCAAGCGGTTATGTAACCCAGACATTGTGAGTATGTGCTCACTGACAGAACTATTTTCCTCCATTTTATAGCTGAAGAACTTGTCGGAGACTTCATATCTCTCGACCCGGGCATGAGCTTGAAAAACCATTTTCAGCTCTTCGAACATCTCATATGCTCCGTGTTTCTCAAAACGCTTTTGGAGCCCCGGTTCTAAGCTGTAAAGCATGCCGCACTGAACGAGGGAGTAATCATCAGCACGCTGCTGCCAAGCGTTCATAACGTCTTGGTTCTCTGGGATGGGTGTGTCACCTAGCGGTGCTTCTAGGACATAATCTTTCTTGGCAGCTATGAGGATGATCCTCAGGTTCCGGACCCAGTCCGTATAGTTGCTGCCATCATCTTTCAGCTTGGTTTTCTCTAGGAACGCGTTGAAGTTGAGGACAACGTGGGCCATTTGATCTACAAGACATATTGTAAAGATTTTAGACTAAGTTCATGATAATTGAGTTCATCTAATCAAATTATTCAATGAACTCCCACTCAGATATACATCCCTCCAGTCATCTAAGTATAACATGATCCGAGTTAACTAGGCCGTGTCCGATCATCACGTGAGACGGACTAGTCAACATCGGTGAACATCTTCATGTTGATCGTATCTTCTATACGACTCATGCTCGACCTTTCGGTCTTCTGTGTTCCGAGGCCATGTCTGTACATGCTAGGCTCGTCAAGTCAACGTAAGTGTATCGCGTGTGTAAATCTGGCTTACCCCCGTTGTATTCGAACGTTAGAATCTATCACACCCGATCTTCACGTGGTGCTTCGAAACAACGAACCTTCGCAACGGTGCACAGTTAGGGGGAACACTTTCTTGAAATTATTTCGAGGGATCATCTTATTTAAGCTACCGTCGTTCTAAGCAAATAAGATGTAAAACATAATAAACATCACATGCAATCAAATAGTGACATGATACAACCAATATCATTTGCTCCTTTGATCTCCATCTTCGGGGCTCCATGATCATCGTTGTCACCGGCATGACACTATGATCTCCATCATCATGATCTCCATCATCGTGTCTTCTTGAAGTTTTCTCGTCATCTATTACTTCTACTACTATGGCTAACGCTTTAGCAGTAAAGTAAAGTAATTACATGACGTTTATGTTGACACGCGGGTCATAAATAAATAAAGACAACTCTTATGGCTCCTGCCGGTTGTCATACTCATCGACATGCAAGTCATGATTCCTATTACAAGAACATGATCAATCTCATACATCACATATATCATTCATCATTCATCACAACCTTTGGCCATATCACATCACAAAACACTTGCTGCAAAAACAAGTTAGACGTCCTCTAATTGTTGTTGCAAGTTTTTACGTGGCTGCTATAGGTTTCTAGCAAGAACGTTTCTTACTTACGCCAAAACCACAACATGAATTGCCAATTTCTATTTACCCTTCATAAGGACCCTGTTCATCGAATCCGATCCGACTAAAGTGGGAGAGACAGACACCCGCCAGCCACCTTATGCAACTAGTGCATGTCAGTCGGTGGGACCGGTCTCACGTAAGCATACGTGTAAGGTTGGTCCGGGCCGCTTCATCCCATGATGCCGCCGAATCAAGATAAGACTAGTAACGGCAAGCAAATTGACAATATCGACGCCCACAACTACTTTGTGTTCTACTCGTGCATAGTAACTACGCATAGACCTAGCTCATGATGCCACTGTTGGGGAACGTAGCAGAATTTTAAAATTTGCTATGCATCACCAAGATCAATCTATGCAGTCATCTAGCAACAAGGGAGAGAGGAGTGCATCTACATACCCTTGTAGATCATGAGCGGAAGCGTTCAGAGAACGGGGATGATGGAGTCGTACTCACCGTGATCCAAATCACCGATGACCAAGTGCCGAACGGACGGTACCTCCGCGTTCAACACACGTACGGAGCGGATGACGTCTCCTCCTTCTTGATCCAGCAAGGGGGAAGGAGAGGTTGATGAAGATCCAGCAGCACGACGGCGTGGTGGTGGATGCAGCAGTGATCGCAGCAGGGTTCGCCGAGCTTCTGCGAGAGGGAGAGGTGTAGCAGGGGAGAGGGAGGCGCCAAGGCTTGGGTGCGGCTGCCCTCCCTCCTCCCTCCTTTATATAGGCCCCCTGGGGGGCGCCGGCCCTAGAGATGGGATCTCCCAAGGGGGGGCGGCCAAGGGGGGTGGAGTGCCCCCCAAGGCAAGTGGAGGCGCCCCCCACCCTAGGGTTTCCAACCCTAGGCGCAGGGGGGCCCAAGGGGGGGGGCGCACCAGCCACTATGGGCTGGTTCCCCTCCCCACTTCGGCCCATGGGGCCTCCGGGATGGGTGGCTCCACCCGGTGGACCCCCGGGACCCATCCGGTGGTCCCGGTACAATACCGGTGACCCCGAATCTTTCCCGATGGCCGAAACTACACTTCTTATATATAATTCTTCACCTCCGGACCATTCCGGAACTCCTCGTGACGTCCAGATCTCATCCGGGACTCCGAACAACTTTCGGATTACTGCATACTCATATCCCTACAACCCTAGCGTCACCGAACCTTAAGTGTGTAGAACCTACGGGTTCGGGAGACAAGTAGACATGACCGAGACGAATCTCCGGCCAATAACCAACAGCGGGATCTGGATACCCATGTTGGCTCCCACATGCTCCTCGATGATCTCATCGGATGAACCACGATGTCGAGGACTTAATCACTCCCGTATTTAATTCCCTTTGTCAATCGGTACGTTACTTGCCCGAGACTCGATCGTGGGTATCCCAATACCTTGTTCAGCCTCGTTACCGGCAAGTCACTTTACTTGTACCATGATGCATGATCCCGTGATCAACCTCTTGATAACATTGAGCTCATTATGATGATGCATTACCGAGTGGGCCCAGAGATACCTCTCCGTCATACGGAGTGAAAAATCCCAGTCTTGATTCGTGCCAACCCAACAGACACTTTCGGAGATACCTGTAATGTACCTTTATAGTAACCCAGTTTCGTTGTGACGTTTGGCACACCCAAGGCACTCATACGGTATCCGGGAGTTGCACAATCTCATGGTCTATGGAAATGATACTTGACATTCAGAAAAGCTACAGCAAATGAACTACACGATCTTTGTGCTATGCTTAGGTTTGGGTCTTGTCCATCACATCATTCTCCTAATGATGTGATCCCGTTATCAGTGACATCCCCATGTCCATAGCCAGGAAACCAAGACTATATGTTGATCAACGAGCTAGTCAACTAGAGGCTCACTAGGGACACATTGTGGTCTATGTATTCACACATGTATTACGATTTCCGGATAATACAATTATAGCATGAATAATAGACAATTATCATGAACAAGGAAATATAATAATCATTTTATTATTGCCTCTAGGGCATATTTCCAACAAAGAGGCCATCACGGTAACACACACAGTTGATTCATTTTAATTAAGTTAAGGTTCAAGTTATCTACAACCGGATATTAACAAATTCCCATCTGCCCATAACCGCGGGCATGACTTTCGAAAGTTCAAATCCCTGCAGGGGAGTCCCAGCTTAGCCCATGACAAGCTCTCACGGTCAACGAAGGATATACCTTCTAGCGGGAAGACCCGATCAGACTCGGAATCCCGGTTACAAGACATTTCGACAAGGTAAAACTAATCCAGCAACACTGCCTGAATGTGTCGACAAATCCCGATAGGAGCTGCACATATCTCATTCTCAGGGCACACTCAGATGAACACTACGTACAACTAAAACCAAACCTCGAGTTTCCCCGAGGTGGCGCTGCAAGTGGCTCTGTTTGGACCAACACTCAGAGGAGCACTGGCCCGAGGGGTTTAAATAAGATGACCCTCGGGCTCCGGAAACCCAAGGGAAAAAGAGGCTAGGTGGCAAATGGTAAAACCAAGGTTGGGCATTGCTAGAAGAGTTTTATTCAAGGCGAACTGTCAAGGGGTTCCCATTATTACCCAACCGCGTAAGGAACGCAAAATCCGGGAACATAACACCGATATGACGGAAACTAGGGCGGCAAGAGTGGAACAAAACACTAGGCAAAAGGCCGAGCCTTCCACCCTTTACCAAGTATATAGATGCATTAATATAATAAGATAATATAATGATATCCCAACAAGAAAAATAATGTTCCAACAAGGAACAATCTCCAATCTTCACCTGCAACTAGCAACGCTATAAGAGGGGCTGAGCAAAGCGGTAACATAGCCAATCAATGCTTTGCTAGGACATGGTGGGTTAGAGGTTTGACATGGCAATTTGGGAGGCATGATAGGCAAGTGGTAGGCATCGTAGCATAGGCATAGCAAAAGAGCGAGCATCTAGCAAAGCAAAGATAGAAGTGATTTCGAGGGTACGATCATCTTGCCTGCAAAGTTGTCAGAGTTGACTGGATCCTCGAAAGCAAACTCAACGGGCTCCTCGTTAGCGAACTCTTCTCCCGGCTCTACCCAAACAAGACAAACAAGCAAAAGGAACGCAATCAACCACGTGCAAAGCTCAAACAACATGATGCAAACATGGTATGCTATGCGGGATGCGATATGTGATGCATATGCAAGATTTGACAAGGAATGATCGAACCTGGCCTCAACTTGGAAATCCAAGTGTGCCACTGGAAAGGTGAGGTGATTTCGCTTGAAAGCTAACACCAGAATCGGAGGCACGGTTTGGAAATGGCAAGCAAAACAAATATGACACCGGTCTACGATAAACAGCAAGTAGCCATCTAAATGCATCAAGATAAGTATGCTACAACACTCAAACAAGACAACAAAATACATGGCAGGGATCCACTCATGATGCTTAACAAAAGATGAATACTGAGCTACGGCCAATTCATCCAATAACAGATTCAAACAAGCATGGCAAATGTGCAATTGGTAAACAGGTTTCAGACTTAGTGAAATTAACACAAGCCTGGAATTTCAGATCAGGTAGCACACTTTGGAGCAAGGAAACTAGATGCTACAGGAACTTAACATGGCAAAGTAAAGCTTGGCATGGAGCTACTCAAAGATCTTAACAAAAGTCCCTTAGTGACCTTGAGCCAAAAGGGATCAGAAAATACAATTGCAAGCATGTGAACATGGCAAAAACATAATCAGATCACAGACTTAGTGAAAAACTGGAGCATGCAAATATGATATCAAGTAGGCATGTTTACGAGCTCGATGCACTCGCTACAGTGCAAGGCATGAAAATCTAAGCATACACCCATCAATAATACACATTATATAAGCTAGACATGGGAAGAACAACAACATAGCAGGCTCGGATCAACTACCACATCTTCGGCAAAATCGCTAACAAGTAGACAATCTGCCCAGATTCACGAAATAGCAAAAGTAGAGCTCGATTGACTCAAGCTAGGGTGCTCCATAATTGCAAACAAAGACATGGATGGATAGAGCACTACAATATTAACAAATCATCCTTATGGATCATCCTCAAAAGAGGTACGGATCACTAGGAAGCAACATGAACATATGGCATATTGATAAAAACAGATCAAGGACTTAGTGGAATTGCTAAGTCCCTGAAATCAGCATTAACGAAAGCACCACTTTGCAAGCTTGTGCGAGTCACCACACATATCACAAAAATACATGGATAGCACCTCTGGAAAGATGGCAAAGCATATAACAAAACACATGTAGAGCTCAGGGGCATATCATGCACACATTAATCATGGCAAAAATGACAAATAGCTATTTGGTGCAACAGATCTGATAATTAACTCAAATAGCTCTCTTCCAACAGCATTTAGGGCATCAAGATGAACTCAAATGAAAATGATGCAATGAGATGAAATGATGTGCTCTCTGAGTTGAACATTTTGATATGCTACACGCCCAAAACGGAGCTACGGATGCGGAGATATAGCATGATGAAAAACGCTAATTATTAGGGTTACAGGAGGAAAGTCAACCGGATCTAGATCTGGATCTGAGAACATTGTTCACGCACGGACTTTGAGATTGGCCGGCCGGAGCTTCGAGGTCGCCGGAGTAGAAGTCGGGGGCGCCAGATCCGCAGCGGTGGTGGCCGGAGGAGGCGGCGGTTGGCGGCCGGAGGAAGCGGCGGTGGGGCGGCGCCGGG
>NC_041390.1:62905230-62920322 GCF_002162155.2 Triticum dicoccoides | reverse complement strand
GCGGCGGGGTGCGGCGACTGGGCCACGGGGGCCCCGCACGGGCCGAGCGGGCCGGCGGCGGAGGAGGCTGGCGATGTGGGCGCGCTGCCCACATGTCGTTTCCTGATTGGCCAGAGGCGGCGGCGGATGCTGTCCGGTCCGAAACGGACGCGTCCGACGGCGGAGAGAGGGGATTTTTAGGGTTTCGGGAGAGGGGAACCGAGAATTTCGGAGGGGGGGGGGTATATTTATAGGCATAGAGGGAGCTAGGAGAGTCCAAATGAGGTGCGGTTTTCGGCCACGCGATCGTGATCGAACGCTCTAGATGATGGAGAGGGTTTTGGTAGGTTTGGGGCCAAAATGGAGGGGTGTTGGGCTGCAACACACACGAGGCCTTTTCGGTCCCTCGGTTAACCGTTGGAGCATCAAACGAAGTCCAAATGGTACGAAACATGACAGGCGGTCTACCAGTAGTAAACCAAGGCCGCTTGGCAAGTCTCGGTCCAATCCGGAAATGTTTAATCCCCACACACGAAAGAAAGGTAGAAATGACCACAGGAGGAGATAGGAGCGCCGGAATGCGAAACGGACAACGGGGAAAATGCTCGGATGCATGAGATGAACACGTATGCAAATGCAATGCACATGATAACATGACATGAGATGCATGACAACGACAACAACACACGGAGACAAAAACCCGAACCCGAGAAAATAAAATAACTTAGTGCCGGAAACGGCAAGAGTTGGAGTACATATTAGGTAAGTTACATCCGGGGTGTTACAACACTCCACCACTACGAAAGGATCTCGTCCCGAGATCTAGGACTGGAAGAACGCCGGGTACTCAGAACGGAGGTGATCCTCGCGTTCCCAGGTGGCTTCACGGTCGGAATGGTGTGACCACTTGACTTTGAGGAATTTGATTGACTTATTGCGAGTCTTGCGTTCAGTCTCTTCAAGAATAGCAACGGGGTGCTCACGATAAGAGAGATCTTCTTGGAGATCAATGTCTTCAAAGTTGACGGTGCGGTCAGGAGTCTTGAAGTACTTGCGGAGCTGAGAGACATGGAACACGTCTTGCACATTGGCAAAGTTTGAAGGAAGCTCGAGTTGATAGGCGAGATCGCCTCTCTTGCTGACGATCTTGAAAGGTCCCACGTATCTAGGGGCAAGCTTCCCTTTGATACCGAAGCGACGAGTACCTTTCATTGGAGAGACGCGAAGGTAGACATGATCTCCGATCTTGAAAGCCAAATCGCGGTGCTTACTATCATAGTAGCTCTTCTGGCGCGATTGCGCTGCTTTGAGGTTATCACGAATGACTTTGCACATCTCCTCTGCCTCTGTGATTAAGTCATTTCCAAGAAGCTGATGTTCACCGCTTTCAGACCAGTTGAGAGGGGTACGACACTTCCTGCCACAATGAATTTCGAATGGGGCCTTGCCCGAACTTGCTTGAAAACTGTTGTTGTAGGAGAATTCAGCATATGGAAGACAATCTTCCCACTTCATGCTGAAAGATATAACGCAAGCCCTGAGCATATCTTCCAGAATCTGGTTGACACGCTCGACTTGACCGCTAGTTTGAGGATGGAAAGCTGTGCTGAAGCGGATGTTGGTGCCCATGGCCTTCTGAAAAGAATCCCAAAACTTGGAGGTAAAGATGCTGCCACGGTCTGAAGAGATCACCTGTGGAATGCCGTGCAGCGAGACAATTCGAGAGGTATACAGCTCCGCCAATTGAGCTGCAGTGATAGACTCTTTGATAGGCAGAAAGTGAGCCACTTTAGTGAGTTTGTCGATGACAATGAATATAGCATCATTGCCACGCTTGGACTTTGGAAACCCAGTCACGAAGTCCATCTCAATGTGGTCAAACTTCCATTCTGGAATGGCAAGAGGTTGGAGGAGACCAGCTAGCCTTTGGTGTTCTACCTTCACTCTTCTGCAGACATCACACTCATTCACGAATTGAGCAATCTCGCGCTTCATTCGAGTCCACCAATAAGCCTGCTTGAGGTCCTGATACATCTTCGTGCTCCCAGTGTGGATGGAGAGGAGAGAATTGTGAGCCTCGTTCATGATCACTTTACGAAGGTCACCTTTGGGCGCAACAATACGATCCTCGAAGAAGAGAGTATCCTTGTCATCAAGGCGGTAGCACTTGTACTTGGGTTGACTCTTGGCAATCCCAATCTTCACCTTCTTCACCATAGCATCAAGAAGTTGAGCTGCGCGAATCTGGTCTTCCAAAGTAGGAGAGACTTGAAGGTTGGCGAGGAAACCTTGAGGAACAACTTGCAAATTGAGTTTGCGGAAAGCTTCACAAAGCTCGGGTTGATAAGGCTTGAGAATCAGACTGTTGCAATAAGCCTTCCTGCTCAATGCGTCAGCAATCACATTGGCCTTGCCTAGAGTATACTCGATACTCGGATTATACTCTTGAATCATTTCGACCCAACGAGTCTGTCTGAGGTTGAGATTAGGCTGAGTGAAGATGTACTTGAGACTCTTGTGGTCAGTGAAGATGTCCACTTTTCTTCCCAATAAGAGATGTCTCCAAGTCAAAAGAGCATGCACAACTGCCACCAACTCGAGGTCATGAGTGGGGTAGTTCTTCTCGTTGGGCTTCAACTGGCGAGAGGTATAAGCCACAACTTTCTTCTCTTGCATCAACACTGCACCAAGACCTTGGAGAGAGGCATCACAGAAGACCTCGAACGGTTTGGATTCATCAAGAGGAGTCAGAACTGGAGCAGTGACCAATTTCTCTTTCAAAGTGTTGAAAGCGATGTCACATTCCGGAGACCAAATGTACTTGACATGCTTCTGGAGAAGGTTTGAAAGAGGCTTCGCGATCTTTGAAAAGTTCTCAACGAACCTTCGACAGTAGCTTGCGAGACCGAGGAAGCTACGGAGTTGCTTCACGTTCTGAGGTGGTTCCCAATTCATAATTGCAGACACCTTCTCAGGATTCACCGCAATGCCCTTGGTAGAGATGATATGCCCAAGATAAAGAACCTCATCGAGCCAAAACTCGCACTTTGAGAACTTGGCGTAGAACTGATGTTCCCTGAGCTTATCAAGCACCAAACGCAAATGCTTGGCATGATCTTCCTTGTTCTTCGAAAAGACCAGAATGTCGTCGAGATAGACCAAAACAAAGTCATTTGTGTAGGCGTTGAAGATGAAGTTCATCATGCGAGAGAAAGTCAGAGGAGCGTTGACGAGGCCAAAAGACATGACAGTGTATTTGTATGAACCATAGCTTGTTCTGAACGCCGTCTTGGGAATATCTTGCTCATGGATCCGAATCTGGTGATAGCCCATACGGAGATCAAGCTTGGAGAATACTTGGGCACCTTTGAGTTGTTCGAACAGCTCGTTGATGTTGGGAAGTGGGTACTTGTTCTTGATAGTCTTCTTGTTCAATGGACGGTAGTGACCACAAAGTCGGTATGTTCCATCCTTCTTCTTCACAAAAAGTACTCCACAACCCCACGGAGAGGAACTAGGTCGGATGAGACCCATTCACTCTTGAATATCGAGTTGCTTCTTCAGCTCCTTCAACTCTTCAGGTCCGAGCTTGTAAGGACGCTTGCACACCGGTTCTGTGCCAGGCTCAAGATCGATGACGAATTCAACTGGCCAGTGCGGAGGCATTCCTGGAAGCTCTTCTGGAAAGACGTCTTGATATTCGCAAACGACTAGAATTTGCGAGATGGCATCCAGTTCACCCTTCTCATTGATAGAAAACAGACGGATTATATCATCACGAGTGGCAAAGACAATTACATCCTCAGACGAATGAGTCAATTGAATCTGCCTGGCTGCACAATCAAGCTGAGCCTTGTGCTTAGAAAGCCAGTCCATTCCGAGAATAAGATCAATATCTGAGTTACCAAGGACCACCGGAGAAGAAATAAACTTGTAGTCGCCCAACGTGATAGAGACATCCGGGACGCAATTGTTAGAAGTCATTTGCTTGCCCGGAGACACAATCTTCAACGGGAAAGGAATCCTTTCGGTCACAAAATCATGCTTGGCAACAAATGGTGTTGAAATAAAAGAAAGCGATGCACCAGTGTCAAAAAGAACTTTTGCAGGAACATCGTTAACAGGAAGGTTACCCATGATGACATCCGGCGAGTCCTCTGCCTGAGCTGCATTCAGCAAGTTGACCTTGGCGTGCTTGGGGTTATGCTTGACCACAGCTGTACTTGCCAATCTCACAGGAGGAGGAGGGAGACGCCTCTGGTTGAAGCACTTGTTGGCATAGTGACCCTTCTGTTGGCACTTGTTGCACGTGACCTCTGAAAGCGGACGGTGATACGGAGCACTCGATCTTGGAGCTTGAGACGAAGTCTTGTTCTGAAAGCTAGGGTTGGGTGGGTGGGAAGATCCACTGCCACCTTTGCTCTTCTGCTGATAAGGCTGACGGAACGGAGGAGGAGGAAGCCAATACTTCTGCTGCTTGGCCACTTGAGTAGGGGAAGAAGGAGTAGCATCTCTGACTCGCTTCTTGGAGGCATCACACTTCAGTTGAGCAGCCTCTTGCTTCAATGCCATGTTTTAGAACTCATCGTACCTCAAGGGCTCAAAGAGAACAAGAGCTAGCTGGATTTCTTCTCTGAGACCACCCCTGAACTGGTATATCATGCTCTTCTCGTCAGGGACGTCCTGCTTAGCAAAGCGGGCGAGCTTCTGAAACAACTTGTTGTAGTCATAGACAGACAACGAGCCTTGCTTCAGGTTGCGGAATTCCTCACGCTTGCTTTCAACCACGCTTTGAGGGATATGATGAGCTTTGAAGTCTTGACGAAATTCATCCCAGGTAATCTCACGGCCTCCTCTGGAATCCTTGTACTGCTGGAACCATTCTGCAGCTTGGTCTTTGAGTTGAAAGGAAGCAAACTTGACAAAGTCCTCAGGCCTGATGTTACTGCACTCGAAATGCTTGCATAAGTCCACGAGCCAATCGTCAGCATCAGTTGCCTCAACACAATTGCTGAAAGTCTTTGGCTGGTTAGCAAGGAACTGGTTGAGTGTAGCAAAATGATTCTGATTGTTGCCTTGGTTGCCTTGGTTCGCTTGGTTGCGCTCTTGAAGAATTTGCATGATCAACTTCGTGTTTGCATTGGTAGCGGCCATCACAGCTTGCCATGCCTCCGGAGGAGGAGGTGGTGGTGGTGGCGGATCAGGATTCGGAGTCGTGCGCGTTGGAGGAGCCATCCTGAAGAGGTTGACATCCATTAGCACATTGATAGATAAATATTGAAGATGAATCCAACGGGATGAAATTGCAACATATAGTCTTCACATCCGAACAAAATGAACGAATGTATTCCAATTGAAATGGTCACATATCCATAAATTGAGAAGCCACTTAGAATTTAGGTAGAGGAATAAATCAAAAAGGTACGGAGCAAGAACGAATACTCGATAAGAAATCCCAATCTCAAACCAAATATCCGTGGAAGAAGAACTAGAGCTACAAGAATTCCCACCTATGAAACTCCCGAACCTTTCCGGTTATGCAATCAGGTGTCGAGATACAGGGGAAGCATAATATCTCACCCAAATCTAGCAAGTCCTACATCTAGCTGTATCCATCCTTCAACACATAACCGAGAAAAACTTCGAAAACCATCTACCTCAACCTTCGAAAAGCATCCGTTATACAAGTTATGGCAATACTCCCGAACTGCCGCCCCAGTACTGGGTGGCGTCGAGGTTATCTCACCAACAACTGCATAAAAGAGATTTTCGATGTCGGCGTACTAAACTCAGGTATTCCAGAACTGCAACGATAAAATTGTGACGACAACACCTCGGAGCTCAACTCCCCAGGACACTGCCACAACCCCTAAATGACAGGAGGCACCAAGAACAATGTTCTCGTTACAAAATCATCGGAATGATTCCAAGATACCCGCGTGATCCTAATTTTTTTTTGTGAAATTTGAGAAGAGAAGAGACAAAACTCTACGTCAGGATGCCTTACCAGAGCGATGAAGGGACTGGGGAGTAAAAAGAATTCCTAAACTCTCCGATATATAATTCCTAAATGACTCAAACATTTTTCTAGACTCACTCGGCTGCTAGTTCGATCAAGCAATGGGGCTCCTAAGGTCGGGGAAGGCTCTGATTACCAACTTGTAACGCCCTCGATGCGGCTATATCTCCTACGTGTCGAAGCACGACTTAGAGGCATAACCACATTGAAAGCAATGTCGCAAGTAAGACAATCTTCACAACATCCCATGTAAATAGATAATAAAAGGGGAAGGTACATAGTTGGCTTACACTCGCCACGTCAAACAAAGTACATAAATAGCATTACATCAACCAATACACTCATGGTCCGACTACGGTACCAAAATAAAAGATCAACCCAACATGCGACACGGCTCCGATCGCCCCAACTGGGCACCACTATTGATCATCAGGGAAAGACACATAGTAACGGCGTGAGTCTTCATCGAACTCCCACTTGAGCTCAAGCGCATCATCTGGAACGGAGTCATAGGGCCCTGCATCTGGTTTGGAAGTAATCTGTGAGCCACGGGGACTCAGCAATCTCGCACCCTCGCGATCAAGACTATTTAATCTTATAGGTAAGGCAAGGTAAAATGTGGAGCTGCAGCAAGCGACTAGCATATATGGTGGCTAACCTATTCGCAAAGAGAGCGAGAAGAGAAGGCAATGCACGAACGAATAACTAGAGAACAACCTGCGCAAACATTACTCCAACACCGTGTTCAGTTCCCGGACTCCGCCGAGAAGAGACCATCACGGTAACACACATAGTTGATTCATTTTAATTAAGTTAAGGTTCAAGTTATCTACAACCGGATATTAACAAATTCCCATCTGCCCATAACCGCGGGCACGGCTTTCGAAAGTTCAAATCCCTGCAGGGGAGTCCCAACTTAGCCCATGACAAGCTCTCACGGTCAACGAAGGATATACCTTCTAGCGGGAAGACCCGATAAGACTCGGAATCCCGGTTACAAGACATTCCGACAAGGTAAAACTAATCCAGCAACACCGCCCGAATGTGCCGACAAATCCCGATAGGAGCTGCACATATCTCGTTCTCAGGGCACACTCAGATGAACACTACGTACAACTAAAACCAAACCTCGAGTTTCCCTGAGGTGGCGCTGCAAGTGGCTCTGTTTGGACCAACACTCAGAGGAGCACTGGCCCGGGCGGGTTTAAATAAGATGACCCTCGGGCTCCGGAAACCCAAGGGGAAAAGAGGCTAGGTGGAAAATGGTAAAACCAAGGTTGGGCATTGCTGGAAGAGTTTTATTCAAGGCGAACTGTCAAGGGGTTCCCATTATTACCCAACCGCGTAAGGAACGCAAAATCCGGGAACATAACACCGATATGACGGAAACTAGGGCGGCAAGAGTGGAACAAAACACTAGGCAAAAGGCTGAGCCTTCCACCCTTTACCAAGTATATAGATGCATTAATATAACAAGATAATATAATGATATCCCAACAAGAAAAATAATGTTCCAACAAGGAACGATTTCCAATCTTCACCTGCAACTAGCAACGCTATAAGAGGGGCTGAGCAAAGCGGTAACATAGCCAATCAACGGTTTGCTAGGACATGGTGGGTTAGAGGTTTGACATGGCAATTTAGGAGGCATGATAGGCAAGTGGTAGGCATCGTAGCATAGACATAGCAAAAGAGCGAGCATATAGCAAAGCAAAGATTGAAGTGATTTCGAGGGTATGATCATCTTGCCTGCAAAGTTGTTAGAGTTGACTGGATCCTCAAAAGCAAACTCAATGGGCTCCTCGTTAGCGAACTCTTCTCCCGACTCTACCCAAACAAGACAAACAAGCAAAAGGAACGCAATCAACCACGTGCAAAGCTCAAACAACATGATGCAAACATGGTATGCTATGCAGGATGCGATATGTGATGCATATGCAAGATTTGACAAGGAATGATCAAACCTGGCCTCAACTTGGAAATCCAAGTGTGCCACTGGAAAGGTGAGGTGATTTTGCTTGAAAGAGATATAAAGAACACCGGAATCGGAGGCACGGTTTGGAAATGGCAAGCAAAACAAATATGGCACCGGTCTACGATAAACAACAAGTAGCCATCTAAATGCATCAAGATAAGTATGCTACAGCACTCAAACAAGACAACAAAATACATGGCAGGGATCCACTCATGATGCTTAACAAAAGATGAACATTGAGCTACGGCCAGTTCATCCAACAACAGATTCAAACAAGCATGGCAAAAGTGTAATTGGTAAACAGGTTTCAGACTTAAGTGAAATTAACACAAGCCTGTAATTTCAGATCAGGTAGCACACTTTGGAGCAAGGAAACTAGATGCTACAGGAACTTAACATGGCAAAGTAAAGCATGGCATGGAGCTACTCAAAGATCTTAACAAAAGTCACTTAGTGACCTTGAGCCAAAAGGGATCAGAAAATACAATTGCAAGCATGTGAACATGACAAAAACATAATCAGATCACAGACTTAGTGAAAAACTGGAGCATGCAAATATGATATCAAGTAGGCATGTTTACGAGCTTGATGCATTCTCTACAGAGCAAGGCATGAAAATCTAAGCATACACCCATCAATAATACACATTATATAAGCTAGACATGGCAAGAACAACAACATAGCATGCACGGATCAACTACCACATCTTCGGCAAAATCGCTAACAAGTAGACAATCTGCCCAGATTCACGAAATAGTAAAAGTAGAGCTCGATTGACTCAAGCTACGGTGCTCCATAATTGCAAACAAAGACATTGATGGATAGAGCACTACAAGATTAACAAATCATCCTTACTGATCATCCTCAAAAGAGGTACGGATCACTAGGAAGCAACATGAACATATGGCATATTGATAAAAACAGATCAAGGACTTAGTGGAATTGCTAAGTCCCTGAAATCAGCATTAACGAAAGCACCACTTTGCAAGCTTGTGCTAGTCACCACACATATCACAAAAATACATGGATAGCACCTATGGAAAGATGGCAAAGCATATAACAAAACACATGTAGAGCTCAGGGGCATATCATGCACACATTAATCATGGCAAAAATGACAAATAGCTATTTGGTACAACAGATCTGACAATTAACTCAAATAGCTCTCTTCTAACAGCATTTCGGGCATCAAGATGAACTCAAATGAAAATGATGCAATGAGATGAAATGATGTGCTCTCTGAGGCGAACATTTTGATATGCTACACACCCAAAACGGATCTACGGATGCGGAGATATAGCATGATAAAAAAGACAAATTATTAGGGTTACAGGAGGAAAGTCAACCGGATCTAGATCTAGATCTGAGAACACTGTTCATGCGTGGACTTCGAGGTTGGCCGGCCGGAGCTTCGAGGTCGCCGGAGTGGAAGTCGGGGCGCCGGATCCGCAGCGGAGGTGGCCGGAGGAGGCGGCGGTTGGCGGTCGGAGGAAGCGGCGCGGTGGGGCGGCGCCGGGGCGAGGAGGTGGCGTCGGGCGGCGATGGAGGCGATGGCCGGCGAGGTGGACTGCGGCGGCGTGGCGGTGCCGGCCGGCGAGGTAAAGGCGGTGGGGAAGCGGCATCGGGCGGCGGGGCGAAGCCTGGCGGCATGGTGCGGCGACTGGGCCGCGGGGGCCCCGCACGGGCCGAGCGGGCCGGCGGCGGAGGAGGCTGGCGATGTAGGCGCGCTGCCCACGTGGTGTTTCCTGATTGGCCGGAGGCGGCGGCGGACGCTGTCCGGTCCGAAACGGACGCGTCCGGCGGCGGAGAGAGGGGATTTTTAGGGTTTCGGGAGAGGGGAACCGAGAATTTCGGAGGGGGGGTATATTTATAGGCATAGAGGGAGCTAGGAGAGTCCAAATGAGGTGCGGTTTTCGGCCATGCGATCGTGATCGAATGCTCTAGATGATGGAGAGGGTTTTGGTGGGTTTTGGGCCAAAATGGAGGGGTGTTGGGCTGCAACACACAAGAGGCCTTTTCGGTCCCTCGGTTAACCGTTGGAGCATTAGACGAAGTCCAAATGGTACGAAACTTGACAGGCGGTCTACCGGTAGTAAACCAAGGCCACTTGGCAAGTCTCGGTCCAATCTGGAAATGTTTAATCCCCACACACGAAAGAAAGATAGAAATGACCACCAGAGGAGATAGGAGCGCCGGAATGCAAAACGGACAACGGGGAAAATGCTCGGATGCATGAGATGAACACATATGCAAATGCAATGCACATGATGGCATGACATGAGATGCATGACAACGACAACAACACACGGAGACAAAAACCCGAACCCGAGAAAATAAAATAACTTAGTGCCGGAAACGGCAAGAGTTGGAGTACATATTAGGTAAATTACATCCAGGGTGTTACAACCATAGTGCGGACTCAGTTCACTATTTGGTGTTCTCAGTTGACGACAACCCAGAACCCAGGAAAATTGGAATCAAAACAGTTGATGAAGAGCCCATAAGAAGTTATGCAGTTCCATGATATTCTCGAGATACCATAGTGTAATACTCAACGGTAGAGCAGAGTAGAGGGTGGACATGTGAAATGATCTTTAGAAGACAAGTACTTCATCTTTTCTGAGAAATGGAATCAAAGGAGAACAATCATGGTCGGAGCCACAGTTGCAAAGGATCAATTCACAGATACCAGATGATATTATATCAAGGAAATAGTTATTATTTCAAGAAGCTTCCATGATAGGATCTACATCGTGTCCATGGGCATGAACGCAAAGTTCAAGCTCGACTCCCACTTCCCGAATGCATAACCTTTCATTCACTTCTCATTTTCAAAGAGGTTGTAATGTTGAAATTTTATCTAGCAAAATACCAGAAGAGTATGACTCGTGAAAGCTTTCGAGTTCACACATATTAAGGAAGGCATAGGTTCAACCCATCGGGGCATCGTGGAAACATATACCACAAACTTTTAGGAGTAATTAACACAAGCTCGAAAGTAGAGCATGGTTGTCAAAGCAGGGGATACAATTTACCAAAGGTAATATGTATTCGATGAAAGGCTCACAAGTTTAATGAATATGAAGGACGGTGTCGGACAAAATCCAACAAAGGATCTGGTGGTCCATAAGGGATCTGATGTGAGTATCGGTACCCAACCAGAAGAAAAAGAATGCAACATGATCAGAAGATAGAAGCAACTGACTAACTCAAAGCTCAATTGCAAAGGAATTATTAATTCCAAATCAATGGATCAGAAGCAACACTTTGATTAGGGATGGATAAGTCGAATAGCCGTAGGGGTGCAATCGACGGCAATTTGATTGGTCGCGAGCCAGCTCCTGTTCAAAATGACGTCTGATCTGCAAGGATGAATTCTAGGATTTGATTGAGGATTGCGAGCATTCGCAACTTATTGAATCAATGGACTCAAAATGATAGTGACAAAGAATGTCAATAAGATTACTAGACTTATGGGATTAACCCTAGTGCAAGCAAGCAAGAATTTCAAGAGGATTTTTGGGAGATCGAGTGGTATTTCAAAGACTTCTATGAAATACATGAATACTGGGAATGAGCGGATACTCGGTAAGTGCGAGAAATTATCCATAGGGATATTCAGGTTGCAAGAACTGCAAGGCAGTAAGGACAAAGTATTCTCGAAACAATAAAAAGAATTTCAGGGTATCTTGTAATAACAAGATCAACAGAGAATGATTGTATGAATGGAAAGTGTATGTGGTTATCCATAGGGTTTATCGATGGAATGGAATTGCAAAAGCGAGGGCACAAAGTCTCGGGAGAATATCTGAGAGTATTGTCAGAATCTTCTGTTGAAGCATTCGATCGTTCGGACCGAGGGGCTCTCTGGGAGAAAGTATTTATGAGAACCTAGAGTTAGAGTTATCAAATCATTTAACCCGAATAGGAGAGAGATTAGAGTCCCAGAGTATAGACGAGGAGTAAAAGATACTAATATCACCCAATGGCGACGTGGGCCCATGGGCCGCACAGCCAAGTTAGTAAAACAATTTTCATCGACTAGACTCAACTTTGGCCAAGGAGTGTGGAAGGGGGATTCCTACAGGCAGTCAGCTCTGATACCAACTTGTGACGCCCCCGATTCAATCATACACTAACCATACACGCAAACGTGTACGATCAAGATCAGGGACTCACGGAAAGATATCACAACACAACTATACAAATATAATAAGTCATACAAGCATCATATTACAAGCCAGGGGCCACGAAGGCTTGAATACAAGAGCTCGATCATAGACGAGTCAGCGGAAGCAACAATATCTGAGTACAGACATAAGTAAACAAGTTTGCCTTAAGAAGGCTAGCACAAACTGGGATACATATCGAAAGAGGCGCAGGCCTCCTGCCTGGGATCCTCCTAAACTACTCCTGGTCGTCATCAGCGGGCTGCACGTAGAGGTAGGCACCTCCAGAGTAGTAGGAGTCGTCAACGGTGGCGTCTGGCTCCTGGACTCCATCGTCTGGTCGCAGCAATCGGGTATAGAAAGGGGGAAAAGGGGGAACAAAGCAACCATGAGTACTCATCCAAAATACTCGCAAGCAAGGAGCTACACTACATATGTATGCATTGGTATCAAATGGAAAACGGGTATCATATGTGGGCTGAACTGCAGAATACCGGAATAAGAGGGGGATAGCTAGTACTGTCGAAGACTACGCTTCTGGCCACCTCCATCTTGCAGCATGTAGGAGAGAGCAGAAGGTAAGTTCACCAAGTAGCATCGTGTAGCATAATCCTACCCGGCGATCCTCTCCTCATCGCCCTGTTAGAGAGCGATCACCGAGTTTGTATTTGGCACTTGAAAAGGTGTGTTTTATTAAGTATCCAGTTCTAGTTGTCATAAGGTCAAGGTACAACTCCAAGTCGTCCTGTTACCGAAGATCACGGCTATTCGAATAGATTAACTTCCCTGCAGGGGTGCACCACATTTCCCAACACGCTCGATCCCCTTTGTCCGGACACACTTTCCTGGGTCATGCCCGGCCTCGGAAGATCAACACGTCGCAGCCCTACCTAGGCTCAACAGAGAGGTCAGCACACCGGTCTAAATCCTATGGCACAGGGGTCTGGGCCCATCGCCCTTTGCACACCTGCACGTTGCGAACGCGGCTAGAGAGCAGACCTAGCAACCTCCATTACAAAGGAAGTTGCGTTACGCAGTCCAACCCGACGCGCGCCGCTCAGTCGCTGACGTCACGAAGGCTTCGGCAGATACCACGACGTCGAGTGCCCATAACTGTTCCCGCGTAGTTGGTTAGTGCGTATAGGCCAGTAGCCAGACTCAGATCAAATACCAAGATCTCGTTAAGCGTGTTATTTTGAAATAACCACGAACGCCGACCAGGGCCAGGCCCACCTCTCTCCTAGGTGGTCTCAACCTGTCCTGTCGCTCTGCCACAGTGTAACAGTCGGGGGCCTTCGGGAACTCAGGCCACCTCTACCGGGATGGAGCCACCTGCCCCTTCAGCCCCCAACATCGGAATCACTCGCGGGTACTCAATGAGCCGACCTGACTTTAGTCACCATCTGTATAGTATGTATATATGTATAAGTATATACCCGTGATCACCTCCCGAGTGATCACGGCCCGATAGTATAGCATGGCAGACGAACAAGAATGTAGGGCCACTGATTATAAACTAGCATCCTATACTAAGCCTAGGAGATCCAATCTCCTAGGGGGTGCGGCGGCCAAGGGGGGTTTCCCTCCCCCCCAAGGCACCTAGGAGGTGCCTTCCCCTCCTAGGACTCTTTCCCCCTCAAACCCTAGGCGCATGGGCCTATGTGGGGCTGGTTCCCTTGGCCCATTAGGCCAAGGCGCACCCCCTACAGCCCATGTGGCCCCCCGGGACAGGTGGACCCACCCGGTGGACCCCCGGGACCCTTCCGGTGGTCCCGGTACAATACCGATAACCCCGAAACTTGTCCCGATGCCCGAAACAGGACTTCCCATATATAAATCTTTACCTCCGGACTATTCCGGAACTCCTCGTGACGTCCGGGATCTCATCCGGGACTCCGAACAACATTCGGGTTACTGCATATACATATCCCTACAACCCTAGCGTAACTGAACCTTAAGTGTGTAGACCCTACGGGTTCGGGAGACAAGCAGACATGACCGAGACGACTCTCCGGTCAATAACTAACAGCGGGATCTGGATACCCATGTTGGCTCCCACATGCTCCACGATGATCTCATCGGATGAACCACGATGTCGAGGATTCTATCAACCCCGTACGCTATTCCCTTTGTCTATCGATATGTTACTTGCCCGAGATTCGATCGTCGGTATCCCAATACCTCGTTCAATCTCGTTACCGGCAAGTCACTTTACTCGTACCGTAATGCATGATCCCGTGACCAGACACTTGGTCACTCTGAGCTCATTATGATGATGCATTACCGAGTGGGCCCAGTGATACCTCTCCGTCATACGGAGTGACAAATCCCAGTCTTGATCCATGTCACCCAACAGACACTTTCGGAGATACCCGTAGTCTACCTTTATAGTCACCCAGTTACGTTGTGACGTTTGGCATACTCAAAGCACTCCTACGGTATCCGGGAGTTACACGATCTCATGGTCTAAGGAAAAGATACTTGACATTGGAAAACTCTAGCAAACGAACTATACGATCTTGTGCTATGTTTAGGATTGGGTCTTTTCCATCACATCATTCTCCTAATGATGTGATCTCGTTATCAATGACATCCAGTGTCCATAGTCAGGAAATCATGACTATCTGTTGATCAACGAGCTAGTCAACTAGAGGCTCACTAGGGACATGTTGATGTCTGTTATTCACACATGTATTACGATTTCCGGATAACACAATTATAGCATGAATAAAGACAATTATCATGAACAAGGAAATATAATAATAATGCTTTTATTATTGCCTCTAGGGCATATTTCCAACATACTAAGCATTAGGATTACAGGTAAAGGTAACAATAGTAGTAGCAAGGACAGGCTATGCATCAGGATAGGATTAACGGAAGCAGTAACATTCTACACTACTCTAATGCAAGAAGTAGAGAGAAGAGTAGGCGATATCTGGTGATCAAA
>NC_041390.1:62903437-62904944 GCF_002162155.2 Triticum dicoccoides | reverse complement strand
GGGGGGCTTGCCTGGTTGCTTTGGCAAGAAGGGTTCGTTGTCGATGTAGTCGATCACAGGGATACCATCAGCGGTGTCAGGGTCTACCGGAAAGAAGTAACGGAGGGGGGACACAATAAATAACAGAGCAATCAAAGTATCACAAAGCATATAACAAGACAATACGCGGTGCTAGAGGTGACCTAACGCGGTACTAGGTGATACCAGCAAAGGGGGGAAACATCCGGAAAAGTATCCCCGGTGTTTCGCGTTTTCGGACAGATGAACCGGAGGGGGAAAGTTGTGTGTTCTCTATGCTAGGGATGCCTAGTGGTCGAATGGGCTACGTATCCGGATTCGTCTCGTCGTTCTGAGCAACTTTCATGTATAAAACTTTTTCATCCGAGTTACGGATTATTTTCTATGATTTTTTCAAAGATTTAACAATATCAGGAAAAAATCCTTGAAATTTTGCTAAGTCTGAGAATTCGTAAATTTTAAACATCTTTTAGCTATTTTCAAAAGGCTACAACTATGGATCTGTACCTCTAATGATTTTGTGCCTTATATCAATTTTAAGCATTTCTCTGCGGTTTGCATGTTAGTAACACTTCCCTCCATATTAGAGTTCATTTGTTTGATCAGCAACAGCTCTAAAGTAGCTATGAATATAAAGCTATTTTTCAGTTTTGTGAATTTCATAGGATTTAAACCGCGCACCAAATGGATTTGGTCCGGTGGAAAGAATTGAACCCTGTCAAGTGTACTACACGCCCATATTTATTTTAGCTATGTTAAGCTTTGTTTAGTTGCTGTTTTGAGGCTGTTTAGAGGGCCACTCAGCGTAATAGCCGTAGAGCTAGCTAGCGCTACAGTAACATTCAGTTACTGTAGCAGCAGCAGCACGGCAAGCAGCAAAGCAAGCAGTGGCGTCCAGCGCCAGGAGCAGCGACGAAGCAGCAGCGGCGGCCAGCGACAGGAGCCAGCGCACGGGGGGAGGCGCCCAGGAGCAGCGGGCGGAGCGGGCATGCGACCAGGCCACGCGCGGGCGCGGGCGCGGTCGGGGCCAAGGGCCTGTGAGGACGGCGGGCGCAGCTCCGGGCAGGGGATGGGATGGCGGCCATGGCGACTATTTGGACCGAGGCCTGCTCCTACAAGATGCGGGCGACGCAGTGAGCACGGTGGTGGTGGCGGTGGTTCGAGCAGAGGTGACGTAATCCAACGGCGGTGACGAGCAGTGACGGCGGCCGGAGCTCGGGCACGGACGAATCCGAGGCCGTGGAGCACCGCACGATCCGCGCGGGGTCGCGTTGGGTGCCTGGGTCAGCGCCGAGCACGCCAGAGAGCTCGAACATGAGCTTAGCACCCGGTGGCCGCGGCGGCGCCATGAACGGCGGTGGCTAGATTCGGGACGACGACGGTTACAACTACGGGCACGGAATCAAGCTAGAGAGCGAGGGAGAAGATCCTCATGCTTACCACGGTCCTGTAGAGGTGCACGAGTGGGCTCGGGGAGGTCCGATGGCGG
>NC_041390.1:62828077-62903228 GCF_002162155.2 Triticum dicoccoides | reverse complement strand
GTAACGACGACGGTGATCGAGGCGGCCGAAGGTAGAAGAAGGGGTCGATGCAGAGGCTCCCAACTCCAACAGGTGGCACCAGAAGACGAGGAGGACGATGGCGGAGCTCGTGAACACGTCGGCGAGGCGAAGGGGGTTCGGTGGCCGCGTGGGCGTGCTCGACACTGGCGGCGATGGTTCGGCCTTGCTCGTGGAAGAGGAAAACGATAAGGGAAAGGAAAAAAACTGAGGCGCTAGGGTTTGTCCATAACGACGGAGGCTTTATAGGTCGTCGGCACGTGGCGATCTCGCCACGGACGGGCTCCCTGCGCCCATGGTGCGAGGGGTGAACAGGAGGAAGAAGGAGGTCTCTTGATGGGCTGGACCGGGCACTATTGAACTAGAGCCCACTACCACAGTAGGACTTGGTTCTTTTTTTACTGTTTGCATTTTCTATTCTGTTTTGTATTTTTCTTAGCTAGTGTGAATTTTGTTCAATACTAAAATTGGCACACAAATTATGCACAATGGAGTGGTGACGCACAAACAAAGTTTCAGAGCTTTTGTAAAGTTTAAATATATGTTTTTGAAATTGAAAAGGTCAACTAAATTGTTATTGGCACCATTTTGAACAGATTAGGAGCATTTAATCCTGTCAAATGATGTTGGCTTCTAAAATCTAAATACATAGTGAATTTTTGTAACTCATCGAACATTTTTGTTTTACCATTTGAAGAAATAATAATTTGACTTCATTTTAAATTTAAATTTGAATTGGGTTTGGATCAAAGTGAGGTTTAGAAAATTAAATGCGATGACATGGCACCATTAGGAGGGAATTACTGTAGCTTAATTATCCGGACGTTACAATAGTGTGCCTTGTATCTTCATGCATCTTCTTGAGGTAGTTCACTCGGGCACTCGCGTCCATGTTGATGCGCTCTTGTAGTGGTAGAGGAAGAATGTCCAATGGGGACAACGGGTTGAAACCATAGACGACCTCGAATGGGGACTTGCCGGTAGTCGAATGTCTTGCACGGTTGTAGGCGTACTCGGCGATGGGTAAGCACTCCTCCCACGCTCCTTGATGTTCTTCTTGATCAACACGCATAGTAGAGTGGAGAGTGTCCGGTTCGTGACCTTCGTTTGGCCGTCGGTTTGAGGATGGTATGCCGAAGAGAACAAAAGGTTGATTCCGAGCTTGGCGCATAAGGTCTTCCAAAAGTAGCTCAAGAACTTGACGTCAGGTCTGAGACAATAGTCTTGGGCACTCCATGGAGTCGCAAGATTTCCCTACAAAAAAGATTCGCAACATGTGAAGCATTGTCTATCTTGTTGCATGGGATGAAATGAACCATTTTGGAGAATCGGTCCACAACAACAAACACGAAATCTTTGCCGTTTTGAGTTCGAGGCAAACCAAGCACAAAGCCCATGCTAATATCTTTTCATGGGTGATATGGAATAGAAAGTGGCATATAGAGACCACGGGATTAAGCTTTTGACTTAGCTTTGCGTCATGTCGAGCATCGGTTGGTGAAGCATGAGACGTTGCGGTTGGCCAAAAATAGTTCTTGTAGAGCGTGGAGAATGTCTTGTCACGTCCAAAGTGTCCCATTAGTCCACCTCCATGAGCCTCTTGCAAAAGTAGCAAACGAAGAGAAGACTCGAGGATACAAGTTTGCCTTAAGAAGGCTAGCACAAACTGGGATACATATCGAAAGAGGCGCAGGCCTCCTGCCTGGGATCCTCCTAAACTACTCCTGGTCGTCATCAGCGGGCTGCACGTAGAGGTAGGCACCTCCAGAGTAGTAGGAGTCGTCAACGGTGGCGTCTGGCTCCTGGACTCCATCGTCTGGTCGCAGCAATCGGGTATAGAAAGGGGGAAAAGGGGGAACAAAGCAACCGTGAGTACTCATCCAAAATACTCGCAAGCAAGGAGCTACACTACATATGTATGCATTGGTATCAAATGGAAAACGGGTATCATATGTGGGCTGAACTGCAGAATACCGGAATAAGAGGGGGATAGCTAGTACTGTCGAAGACTACGCTTCTGGCCACCTCCATCTTGCAGCATGTAGGAGAGAGCAGAAGGTAAGTTCACCAAGTAGCATCGTGTAGCATAATCCTACCCGGCGATCCTCTCCTCATCGCCCTGTTAGAGAGCGATCACCGAGTTTGTATTTGGCACTTGAAAAGGTGTGTTTTATTAAGTATCCAGTTCTAGTTGTCATAAGGTCAAGGTACAACTCCAAGTCGTCCTGTTACCGAAGATCACGGCTATTCGAATAGATTAACTTCCCTGCAGGGGTGCACCACATTTCCCAACACGCTCGATCCCCTTTGTCCGGACACACTTTCCTGGGTCATGCCCGGCCTCGGAAGATCAACACGTCGCAGCCCTACCTAGGCTCAACAGAGAGGTCAGCACACCGGTCTAAATCCTATGGCATAGGGGTCTGGGCCCATCGCCCTTTGCACACCTGCACGTTGCGAACGCGGCTAGAGAGCAGACCTAGCAACCTCCATTACAAAGGAAGTTGCGTTACGCAGTCCAACCCGACGCGCGCCGCTCAGTCACTGACGTCACGAAGGCTTCGGCAGATACCACGACGTCGAGTGCCCATAACTGTTCCCGCGTAGTTGGTTAGTGCGTATAGGCCAGTAGCCAGACTCAGATCAAATACCAAGATCTCGTTAAGCGTGTTATTTTGAAATAACCACGAACGCCGACCAGGGCCAGGCCCACCTCTCTCCTAGGTGGTCTCAACCTGTCCTGTCGCTCTGCCACAGTGTAACAGTCGGGGGCCTTCGGGAACTCAGGCCCACCTCTACCGGGATGGAGCCACCTGCCCCTTCAGCCCCCCAACATCGGAATCACTCGCGGGTACTCAATGAGCCGACCTGACTTTAGTCACCATCTGTATAGTATGTATATATGTATAAGTATATACCCGTGATCACCTCCCGAGTGATCACGGCCCGATAGTATAGCATGGCAGACGAACAAGAATGTAGGGCCACTGATGATAAACTAGCATCCTATACTATGTTGGGGAACGTTGCAGAAAACAAAAATTTTCCTACTCGTTTCACCAAGATCATCTAGGAGTTCATCTAGCAACGAGTGATTAGATGCATCTACATACCTTTGTAGATCGCGAGCGGAAGCATTCAAAAGAACGGTGATGATGTAGTCGTACTCGACGTGATCCAAATCACCGATGACCAGCGCCGAACGGACGGCACCTCCGCGTTCAACACATGTACGGAACAGCCACGTCTCCTCCTTCTTGATCCAGCAAGGGAGGGAGGAGAGGTTGAGGGAGATGGCACCAGCAGCAGCACGACGGCGTGGTGTTGATGGAGCTGCAGTACTCCGGCAGAGCTTCGCTAAGCACTATGGAGGTGGAGGAGGTGTTGGGGAGGGAGAAGGAGGCAACCAAAGGCCAAGGCGTTCAGGTATGAAGTCCCTCCTCTCCCCCACTATATATAGGAGGGCCAAGGGGGGTGGCCGGCCCTAGGAGATCCAATCTCCTAGGGGGTGCGGCGGCCAAGGGGGGTTTCCCTCCCCCCCAAGGCACCTAGGAGGTGCCTTCCCCTCCTAGGACTCTTTCCCCCTCAAACCCTAGGCGCATGGGCCTATGTGGGGCTGGTGCCCTTGGCCCATTAGGCCAAGGTGCACCCCCTACAGCCCATGTGGCCCCCCGGGACAGGTGGACCCACCCGGTGGACCCCCGGGACCCTTCCGGTGGTCCCGGTACAATACCGATAACCCCGAAACTTGTCCCGATGCCCGAAACAGGACTTCCCATATATAAATCTTTACCTCCGGACTATTCCGGAACTCCTCGTGACGTCCGGGATCTCATCCGGGACTCCGAACAACATTTAGGTTACTGCATATACATATCCCTACAACCCTAGCGTAACTGAACCTTAAGTGTGTAGACCCTACGGGTTCGGGAGACAAGCAGACATGACCGAGACGACTCTCCGGTCAATAACCAACAGCGGGATCTGGATACCCATGTTGGCTCCCACATGCTCCACGATGATCTCATCGGATGAACCACGATGTCGAGGATTCTATCAACCCCGTACGCCATTCCCTTTGTCTATCGATATGTTACTTGCCCGAGATTCGATCGTCGGTATCCCAATACCTCGTTCAATCTCGTTACCGGCAAGTCACTTTACTCGTACCGTAATGCATGATCCCGTGACCAGACACTTGGTCACTCTGAGCTCATTATGATGATGCATTACCGAGTGGGCCCAGTGATACCTCTCCGTCATACGGAGTGACAAATCCCAGTCTTGATCCATGTCACCCAACAGACACTTTCGGAGATACCCGTAGTCTACCTTTATAGTCACCCAGTTACGTTGTGACGTTTGGCATACCCAAAGCACTCCTACGGTATCCGGGAGTTACACGATCTCATGGTCTAAGGAAAAGATACTTGACATTGGAAAACTCTAGCAAACGAACTATACGATCTTGTGCTATGTTTAGGATTGGGTCTTGTCCATCACATCATTCTCCTAATGATGTGATCTCGTTATCAATGACATCCAGTGTCCATAGTCAGGAAATCATGACTATCTGTTGATCAACGAGCTAGTCAACTAGAGGCTCACTAGGGACATGTTGATGTCTGTTATTCACACATGTATTATGATTTCCGGATAACACAATTATAGCATGAATAAAGACAATTATCATGAACAAGGAAATATAATAATAATGCTTTTATTATTGCCTCTAGGGCATATTTCCAACAGTCTCCCACTTGCACTAGAGTCAATAATCTAGTTACATTGTGATGAATCGAACTCCCATGGAATTCTGGTGTTGATCATGTTTTGCTCTAGGGAGAGGTATAGTCAACGGATCTGCTACATTCAGGTCCGTATGTACTTTACAAATCTCTATGTCTCCATCTTGAACATTTTCACGAATGGAGTTGAAGCGACGCTTGATGTGCCTTGTCTTCTTGTGAAACCTGGGCTCCTTGGCAAGTGCAATAGCTCCAGTGTTGTCACAGAAGAGCTTGATCGGCCCCGACGCATTGGGTATGACTCCTAGGTCGGTGATGAACTCCTTCACCCATATTGCTTCATGTGCTGCCTCCGAGGCTGCCATGTACTCCGCTTCACATGTAGATCCCGCCACGACGCTTTGCTTGCAACTGCACCAGCTTACTGCCCCACCATTCAAAATATACATGTATCCGGTTTGTGACTTAGAGTCATCCAGATCTGTGTCGAAGCTAGCGTCGACGTAACCCTTTACGACGAGCTCTTCGTCACCTCCATAAACGAGAAACATTTCCTTAGTCCTTTTCAGGTACTTCAGGATATTCTTGACGCTGTCCAGTGTTCCTTGCCGGGATTACTTTGGTACCTTCCTACCAAACTTACGGCAAGGTTTACATCAGGTCTGGTACACAGCATGGCATACATAATAGAACCTATGGCTGAGGCATAGGGGATGACGCTCATCTCTTCTATATCTTCTGCCGTGGTCGGACATTGAGCTGAGCTCAATTTCATACCTTGCAACACAGGCAAGAACCCCTTCTTGGATTGATCCATATTGAACTTCTTCAATATCTTATCAAGGTATGTGCTTTGTGAAAGACCTATGAGGCGTCTCGATCTATCTCTATAGATTTTGATGCCTAATATATAAGCAGCTTCTCCAAGGTCCTTCATTGAAAAACTTTTATTCAAGTAGGCCTTGATGTTGTCCAAGAGTTCTATATCATTTCCCATCAAAAGTATGTCATCTACATATAATATGAGAAATGCTACAGAGCTCCCACTCACTTTCTTGTAAACGCAGGCTTCTCCATAAGTCTGTGTAAACCCAAACGCTTTGATCATCTCATCAAAGCAAATGTTCCAACTCTGAGATGCTTGCACCAGCCCATAAATCGAGCGTTGGAGCTTGCACACTTTGTCAGCATTCTTAGGATCGACAAAACCTTCCGGCTGCATCATATACAATTCTTCCTTAAGGAAACCATTAAGGAATGCCGTTTTGACGTCCATTTGCCATATTTCATAATCATAGAATGCGGCAATTGCTAACATGATTCGGACGGACTTCAGCTTCGCTACCGGTGAGAAAGTCTCATCGTAGTCAACCCCTTGAACTTGTCGATAACCCTTAGCGACAAGCCGAGCTTTATAGATGGTCACATTACCATCCGCGTCTGTCTTCCTCTTAAAGATCCATTTATTTTCTATGGCTCGCCGCTCAACGGGCAAGTCAGTCAAAGTCCATACTTTGTTTTCATACATGGATCCTATCTCGGATTTCATGGCTTCCAGCCATTTGTCGGAATCCAGGCCCGCCATCGCTTCTTCATAGTTCGAAGGTTCACCGTTGTCTAACAGCGTGATTTCCAAGACAGGGTTGCCGTACCACTCTGGTGCGGAACGTGTCCTTGTGGACCTTCGAATTTCAGTAGGGGCTTGATCAGAAGTATCTTGATCATTTTCATTAACTTCCTCTCTAGTCGGTGCAGGCACCTCAGGAACATTTTCTTGAGTTGCGCCATTTTCCGGTTCAAGAGGTAATACTTCATCAAGCTCTACTTTCCTCCCACTTACTTCTTTCGAGAGAAACTCTTTCTCCAGAAAGGACCCATTCTTGGCAACAAAGATCTTGCCTTCGGATCTGAGGTAGAAGGTGTACCCAATAGTTTCTTTTGGGTATCCTATGAAGACGCATTTTTCCGACTTGGGTTCGAGCTTTTCAGGTTGAAGTTTCTTGACATAAGCATCGCATCCCCAAACTTTTAGAAACGACAGCTTAGGTTTCTTCCCAAACCATAATTCATACAGTGTCGTCTCAACGGATTTCGACGGAGCCCTATTTAAAGTGAATGCGGCAGTCTCTAAAGCATAGCCCCAAAAAGAAAGCGGTAAATCGGTAAGAGACATCATAGATCGCACCATATCTAACAGAGTGCGATTACGACGTTCGGACACACCATTATGCTGAGGTGTTCCAGGCGGCGTGAGTTGTGAAACTATTCCACATTTTCTTAAGTGTGCCCCAAACTCGTGACTCAAGTATTCTCCTCCACGATCTGATCGTAGAAACTTGATTTTCCTGTCACGTTGATTTTCAACCTCACTCTGAAATTCCTTGAACTTTTCAAAGGTTTCAGACTTGTGTTTCATTAAGTAGATATACCCATACCTACTTAAATCATCAGTGAGGGTGAGAACATAACGATAGCCACCGCGAGCCTCAACACTCATTGGACCGCACACATCAGTATGTATGATTTCCAATAAGTCGGTTACTCGCTCCATTGTTCCTGAGAACGGAGTCTTGGTCATTTTACCCATAAGGCATGGTTCGCACGTGTCAAATGATTCATAATCAAGAGACTCTAAAAGTCCATCAGCATGGAGCTTCTTCATGCGTTTGACACCTATGTGACCAAGGCGGCAGTGCCACAAGTATGTGGGACTATCATTATCAACCTTACTTCTTTTGATACTCACATTATGAACATGTGTAGCATCACGTTCGAGATTCATAAAGAATAAACCATTCACCATAGGAGCATGACCATAAAACATATCTCTCATAAAAATGGAACAACCATTATTCTCAGATTTGAAAGAGTAGCCATCTCGAATTAAACGAGATCCTGATACAATGTTCATGCTCAAAGCTGGCACTAAATAACAATTATTAAGGTTTAAAACTAATCCCGAAGGGAGATGCAGAGGTAGCGTGCCGACGGCGATCACATTGACCTTGGAACCATTCCCGACGCGCATCGTCACCTCGTCCTTTGCCAGTTTCCGCTTATTCCGCAGCCCCTGCTTTGAGTTACAAATGTGAGCAACTGCACCCGTATCAAATACCCAGGAGCCACTACGGGCACTAGTAAGGTACACATCAATTACATGTATATCACATATACCTTTTGTTTTGCCGGCCTTCTTATCCGCTAAGTACTTAGGGCAGTTCCGCTTCCAGTGACCGCTTCCCTTGCAATAAAAGCACTCAGTCTCGGGCTTGGGTCCATTCTTTGGCTTCTTCCCGGCAACTTGCTTGCCGGGCGCGGCAACCTCCTTGCCGTCCTTCTTGAAGTTCTTTTTACCCTTGCCTTTCTTGAACTTAGTGGTTTTATTGACCATCAACACTTGATGTTCCTTCCTGACTTCTACCTCTGCTGATTTCAGCATAGCAAATACCTCAGGAATGGTCTTTTCCATCCCCTGCATATTGAAGTTCATCACAAAGCTCTTGTAGCTTGGTGGAAGCGACTGGAGGATTCTGTCAATGACCGCATCATCCGGGAGATTAACTCCCAGCTGAGTCAAGCGGTTATGCAACCCAGACATAGTGAGTATGTGCTCACTGACAGAACTGTTTTCCTCCATCTTACAGCTGAAGAATTTGTCGGAGACTTCATATCTCTCGACCCGGGCATGAGCTTGGAAAACCATTTTCAGCTCTTCGAACATCTCATATGCTCCATGTCTCTCAAAACGCTTTTGGAGCCCCGGCTCTAGGCTGTCAAGCATGCCGCACTGAACGAGGGAGTAGTCATCGAAACGTGCCTGCCAAGCGTTCATAACATCTTGTTCTGCAGGGAGAACGGGTGCGTCACCAAGCGGTGCTTGTAGGACATAATCTTTCTTGGCAGCTATGAGGATGATCCTCAGGTTCCGGACCCAGTCCGTATAGTTGTTGCCATCGTCTTTCAGCTTAGTTTTCTCTAGGAACGCGTTGAAGTTGAGGACTACGTTGGCCATTTGATCTACAAGACATATTGCAAAGATTTTAGACTAAGTTCATGATAATTAAGTTCAACTAATCAAATTATTAGTGAACTCCCACTTAGATTAGACATCCCTCTAGTCATCTAAGTATTACATGATCCGAGTTAAACTAGACCGTGTCCGATCATCACGTGAGACGGACTAGTCAACATCGGTGAACATCTTTATGTTGATCGTATCTTCTATACGACTCATGCTCGACCTTTCGGTCTTCCGTGTTCCGAGGCCATGTCTGTACATGCTAGGCTCGTCAAGTCAACCTAAGTGTTTGCATGTGTAAATCTGTCTTACACCCGTTGTATTTGAACGTCTGAATAAAACACCCGATCATCACGTGGTGTTTTGAAACAGCGAACTGTCGCAACGGTGCACAGTTAGGGGGAACACTTCTTGAATTTATTGTGAGGGATCATCTTATTTACTACCGTCGTTCTAAGTAAACAAGATGCAAAACATGATAAACATCACATGCAATCAAATAATAAACGTGACATGATATGGCCAATATCACATAGCTCCTTTGATCTCCATCTTGGGGCTCCATGATCATCTTGTCACTGGCTTGACACCATGATCTCCATCATCATGATCTCCATCATCGTGTCTCCATGAAGTTGCTCGCCAACTATTACTTCTACTACTATGGCTAACGCGTTTAGCAATAAAGTAAAGTAATTTACATGGTGTTTCTCGATGACACGCAGGTCATTAAAAGAATAATGACAACTCCTATGGCTCCTGCCGGTTGTCATACTCATCGACATGCAAGTCGTGAATCCTATTACAATAGCATGAACATCTCATACATCACATATAGATCTTTCATCATTCATCACAACTTTGGCCATATCATATCACAAACCACTTGCTGCAAAAACAAGTTAGACGTCCTCTAATTGTTGTTGCAAGTTTTACGTGGCTGAATTAGGGTTCTAGCAAGAACGTCTTCTTACCTACGTTAAAGCCACAACGTGATTTGTCAACTTCTATTTACCCTTCATAAGGACCCTGTTCATCGATTCCGCTCCAACTAAAGTGGGAGAGACAGACACCCGCCAACCACCTTATGCAACTAGTGCATGTTAGTCGGTGGAACCGGTCTCACGTAAGCGTACGTGTAAGGTTGGTCCGCACCGCTTCATCCCACAATACCGCTGAAGCAAGAAAGGACTAGTAACGGCAAGAAAGTTGACAAATCTATGCCCACAACAAATTGTGTTCTACTCGCGCAAGAAGAACTACGCATAGACCTAGCTCATGATGCCACTGTTGGGGAACGTTGCAGAAAACAAAAATTTTCCTACTCGTTTCACCAAGATCATCTAGGAGTTCATCTAGCAACGAGTGATTAGATGCATCTACATACCTTTGTAGATCGCGAGCGGAAGCGTTCAAAAGAACGGTGATGATGTAGTCGTACTCGACGTGATCCAAATCACCGATGACCAGCGCCGAACGGACGGCACCTCCGCGTTCAACACACGTACGGAACAGCCACGTCTCCTCCTTCTTGATCCAGCCAGGGAGGGAGGAGAGGTTGAGGGAGATGGCACCAGCAGCAGCACGACGGCGTGGTGTTGATGGAGCTGCAGTACTCCGGCAGAGCTTCGCTAAGCACTATGGAGGTGGAGGAGGTGTTGGGGAGGGAGAAGGAGGCAACCAAAGGCCAAGGCGTTCAGGTATGAAGTCCCTCCTCTCCCCCACTATATATAGGAGGGCCAAGGGGGGTGGCCGGCCCTAGGAGATCCAATCTCCTAGGGGGTGCGGCGGCCAAGGGGGGTTTCCCTCCCCCCAAGGCACCTAGGAGGTGCCTTCCCCTCCTAGGACTCTTTCCCCCTCAAACCCTAGGCGCATGGGCCTATGTGGGGCTGGTGCCCTTGGCCCATTAGGCCAAGGCGCACCCCCTACAGCCCATGTGGCCCCCCGGGACAGGTGGACCCACCCGGTGGACCCCCGGGACCCTTCCGGTGGTCCCGGTACAATACCGATAACCCCGAAACTTGTCCCGATGCCCGGAACAGGACTTCCCATATATAAATCTTTACCTCCGGACTATTCCGGAACTCCTCGTGACGTCCGGGATCTCATCCGGGACTCCGAACAACATTCGGGTTGCTGCATATACATATCCCTACAACCCTAGCGTAACTGAACCTTAAGTGTGTAGACCCTACGGGTTCGGGAGACAAGCAGACATGACCGAGACGACTCTCCGGTCAATAACTAACAGCGGGATCTGGATACCCATGTTGGCTCCCACATGCTCCACGATGATCTCATCGGATGAACCACGATGTCGAGGATTCTATCAACCCCGTACGCTATTCCCTTTGTCTATCGATATGTTACTTGCCCGAGATTCGATCGTCGGTATCCCAATACCTCGTTCAATCTCGTTACCGGCAAGTCACTTTACTCGTACCGTAATGCATGATCCCGTGACCAGACACTTGGTCACTCTGAGCTCATTATGATGATGCATTACCGAGTGGGCCCAGTGATACCTCTCCGTCATACGGAGTGACAAATCCCAGTCTTGATCCATGTCACCCAACAGACACTTTCGGAGATACCCGTAGTCTACCTTTATAGTCACCCAGTTACGTTGTGACGTTTGGCATACTCAAAGCACTCCTACGGTATCCGGGAGTTACACGATCTCATGGTCTAAGGAAAAGATACTTGACATTGGAAAACTCTAGCAAACGAACTATACGATCTTGTGCTATGTTTAGGATTGGGTCTTTTCCATCACATCATTCTCCTAATGATGTGATCTCGTTATCAATGACATCCAGTGTCCATAGTCAGGAAATCATGACTATCTGTTGATCAACGAGCTAGTCAACTAGAGGCTCACTAGGGACATGTTGATGTCTGTTATTCACACATGTATTACGATTTCCGGATAACACAATTATAGCATGAATAAAGACAATTATCATGAACAAGGAAATATAATAATAATGCTTTTATTATTGCCTCTAGGGCATATTTCCAACATACTAAGCATTAGGATTACAGGTAAAGGTAACAATAGTAGTAGCAAGGACAGGCTATGCATCAGGATAGGATTAACGGAAGCAGTAACATTCTACACTACTCTAATGCAAGAAGTAGAGAGAAGAGTAGGCGATATCTGGTGATCAAAGGGGGGGCTTGCCTGGTTGCTTTGGCAAGAAGGGTTCGTTGTCGATGTAGTCGATCACAGGGATACCATCAGCGGTGTCAGGGTCTACCGGAAAGAAGTAACGGAGGGGGGACACAATAAATAACAGAGCAATCAAAGTATCACAAAGCATATAACAAGACAATACGCGGTGCTAGAGGTGACCTAACGCGGTACTAGGTGATACCAGCAAAGGGGGGAAACATCCGGAAAAGTATCCCCGGTGTTTCGCGTTTTCGGACAGATGAACCGGAGGGGGAAAGTTGTGTGTTCTCTATGCTAGGGATGCCTAGTGGTCGAATGGGCTACGTATCCGGATTCGTCTCGTCGTTCTGAGCAACTTTCATGTATAAAACTTTTTCATCCGAGTTACGGATTATTTTCTATGATTTTTTCAAAGATTTAACAATATCAGGAAAAAATCCTTGAAATTTTGCTAAGTCTGAGAATTCGTAAATTTTAAACATCTTTTAGCTATTTTCAAAAGGCTACAACTATGGATCTGTACCTCTAATGATTTTGTGCCTTATATCAATTTTAAGCATTTCTCTGCGGTTTGCATGTTAGTAACACTTCCCTCCATATTAGAGTTCATTTGTTTGATCAGCAACAGCTCTAAAGTAGCTATGAATATAAAGCTATTTTTCAGTTTTGTGAATTTCATAGGATTTAAACCGCGCACCAAATGGATTTGGTCCGGTGGAAAGAATTGAACCCTGTCAAGTGTACTACACGCCCATATTTATTTTAGCTATGTTAAGCTTTGTTTAGTTGCTGTTTTGAGGCTGTTTAGAGGGCCACTCAGCGTAATAGCCGTAGAGCTAGCTAGCGCTACAGTAACATTCAGTTACTGTAGCAGCAGCAGCACGGCAAGCAGCAAAGCAAGCAGTGGCGTCCAGCGCCAGGAGCAGCGACGAAGCAGCAGCGGCGGCCAGCGACAGGAGCCAGCGCACGGGGGGAGGCGCCCAGGAGCAGCGGGCGGAGCGGGCATGCGACCAGGCCACGCGCGGGCGCGGGCGCGGTCGGGGCCAAGGGCCTGTGAGGACGGCGGGCGCAGCTCCGGGCAGGGGATGGGATGGCGGCCATGGCGACTATTTGGACCGAGGCCTGCTCCTACAAGATGCGGGCGACGCAGTGAGCACGGTGGTGGTGGCGGTGGTTCGAGCAGAGGTGACGTAATCCAACGGCGGTGACGAGCAGTGACGGCGGCCGGAGCTCGGGCACGGACGAATCCGAGGCCGTGGAGCACCGCACGATCCGCGCGGGGTCGCGTTGGGTGCCTGGGTCAGCGCCGAGCACGCCAGAGAGCTCGAACATGAGCTTAGCACCCGGTGGCCGCGGCGGCGCCATGAACGGCGGTGGCTAGATTCGGGACGACGACGGTTACAACTACGGGCACGGAATCAAGCTAGAGAGCGAGGGAGAAGATCCTCATGCTTACCACGGTCCTGTAGAGGTGCACGAGTGGGCTCGGGGAGGTCCGATGGCGGGGTAACGACGACGGTGATCGAGGCGGCCGAAGGTAGAAGAAGGGGTCGATGCAGAGGCTCCCAACTCCAACAGGTGGCACCAGAAGACGAGGAGGACGATGGCGGAGCTCGTGAACACGTCGGCGAGGCGAAGGGGGTTCGGTGGCCGCGTGGGCGTGCTCGACACTGGCGGCGATGGTTCGGCCTTGCTCGTGGAAGAGGAAAACGATAAGGGAAAGGAAAAAAACTGAGGCGCTAGGGTTTGTCCATAACGACGGAGGCTTTATAGGTCGTCGGCACGTGGCGATCTCGCCACGGACGGGCTCCCTGCGCCCATGGTGCGAGGGGTGAACAGGAGGAAGAAGGAGGTCTCTTGATGGGCTGGACCGGGCACTATTGAACTAGAGCCCACTACCACAGTAGGACTTGGTTCTTTTTTTACTGTTTGCATTTTCTATTCTGTTTTGTATTTTTCTTAGCTAGTGTGAATTTTGTTCAATACTAAAATTGGCACACAAATTATGCACAATGGAGTGGTGACGCACAAACAAAGTTTCAGAGCTTTTGTAAAGTTTAAATATATGTTTTTGAAATTGAAAAGGTCAACTAAATTGTTATTGGCACCATTTTGAACAGATTAGGAGCATTTAATCCTGTCAAATGATGTTGGCTTCTAAAATCTAAATACGTAGTGAATTTTTGTAACTCATCGAACATTTTTGTTTTACCATTTGAAGAAATAATAATTTGACTTCATTTTAAATTTAAATTTGAATTGGGTTTGGATCAAAGTGAGGTTTAGAAAATTAAATGCGATGACATGGCACCATTAGGAGGGAATTACTGTAGCTTAATTATCCGGACGTTACAATAGTGTGCCTTGTATCTTCATGCATCTTCTTGAGGTAGTTCACTCGGGCACTCGCGTCCATGTTGATGCGCTCTTGTAGTGGTAGAGGAAGAATGTCCAATGGGGACAATGGGTTGAAACTATAGACGACCTCGAATGGGGACTTGCCGGTAGTCGAATGTCTTGCACGGTTGTAGGCGTACTCGGCGATGGGTAAGCACTCCTCCCACACTCCTTGATGTTCTTCTTGATCAACACGCATAGTAGAGTGGAGAGTGTCCGGTTCGTGACCTTCGTTTGGCCGTCGGTTTGAGGATGGTATGCCGAAGAGAACAAAAGGTTGATTCCGAGCTTGGCGCATAAGGTCTTCCAAAAGTAGCTCAAGAACTTGACGTCCGGTCTGAGACAATAGTCTTGGGCACTCCATGGAGTCGCAAGATTTCCCTACAAAAAAGATTCGCAACATGTGAAGCATTGTCTATCTTGTTGCATGGGATGAAATGAACCATTTTGGAGAATCGGTCCACAACAACAAACACGAAATCTTTGCCGTTTTGAGTTCGAGGCAAACCAAGCACAAAGCCCATGCTAATATCTTTTCATGGGTGATATGGAATAGAAAGTGGCATATAGAGACCACGGGATTAAGCTTTTGACTTAGCTTTGCGTCATGTCGAGCATCGGTTGGTGAAGCATGAGACGTTGCGGTTGGCCAAAAATAGTTCTTGTAGAGGCGTGGAGAATGTCTTGTCACGTCCAAAGTGTCCCATTAGTCCACCTCCATGAGCCTCTTGCAAAAGTAGCAAACGAAGAGAAGACTCGAGGATACATAGTTTGTTAGCTCTCATAAGATAATCATCTTTGAGGTAGTATCGTTCCCAAGATGTATGTGTCAAACACTTGGCATAAGGAATATCAAAAGTAGGATCATGCGCATACAAGTCTTTTATGTGCTCAAAACCGATGGCATTCAATTCTAGTTGGGTAACAAGCATGCATCTACGGGAAAGTGCATCTACCACAACATTCTCTTTGCTTTTTATGTACTTGATGACGTAAGGAAATGACTCGATGAATTTAGTACACTTAGTATGACACTTGTTTAACTTAGTTTGACCCTTAAGATACTTAAGTGTTTCGTGATCGATGTGGAGAATGAACTCATGAGGACGGAGATAATGCACCCAAACATGCAATACTCGAACTAAAGCATATAGCTCTTTGTCATAGATAGGGTAATTGAGTTGCGCTCCAGAGAGTTTTTCACTAAATTAAGCTATGGGGCGCTTCTCTTGCATTAACACACCTCCTATGCCATAACCGCTAGCATCACAATGTATCTCAAATGGTTTATCAAAGTTGGGTAATTCAAGCAAAGGAGCATGTGTAAGCAAATCCTTAAGCTCATTGAATGTGGTATCTTGGGATGGTCCCCAAACAAAAGGTGCATTATTCTTACTTAAAGCATGTAAAGGTAAAGCAATGGTGCTAAAATCCTTCACAAATCTACGATAGAAACCGGCTAGACCAAGAAAACTTCGCACTTGTTGTAAATTTGTTGGTTGGGGCCAAGTTTTAATGGCATTGATCTTAGAGTCATCTACATGCACACCCTTAGAAGATACTACAAAACCAAGAAAACAAGCCTATCAACACTGAAAAGGCATTTATCCATATTAGCATAAAGGCCCTCTTTTCTAAGGGTTTGCAATACGGTTCTAAGATGGGTGACATGATCTTTAAGAGATTTGCTAAAGACAAGAATATCGTCAAAGTAGACCACAACAAATACACCAATGTAGGGCCTAAGAACAAAATGCATCACTCGCATGAAAGTACCGGGTGCTTCGGATAAACCCATTGGCATAACAAGCCATTCATATAAGCCAAATTTGGTCTTAAATGCGGTTTTTCATTCATCACCTTCTTGGATGCATATTTGATACTAGCCACTTTTAAGGTCAATCTTAGGGATAATGGTGGCTGCGCTAAGCTCATCTAGCATGTCGTCTAAGCATGGAATAGGATACCTATAGCGGACCTTGATAGAGTTGATAGGTCTACAATCGGAACACATGCGATAAGTACCGTCTTTCTTGGGAACAAGGATTACCGGAACGGCACAAAGGCTCAAGCTTTCTCGGACATGGCCGTTGTCGATGAGTTGTTGTACTTGCTGTTGGATCTCCTTGGTTTCCTCTGGGTTGACTCGGTAGGGAGCCTTGTTAGGAAGAGGTGCTCTGTGGATGAGGTCAATTCGGTGTTTGATGCCTCGAAGAGGAGGTAGACCCGGAGGTAGCTCGTCGGGGAATACATCTTGGAATTCCTGCAAAAGAGAAGATAACACTAAAGGTAGATTGTGAGAGGTGTTAGTCTTTGGTGCTTCGTCCTTGCACAAGAGGACATAGTGCATAAAACTTGTTGGGTTCTCACACACTTCTCTCATCTCACTTTTGGCGGAAAATAATACTAAGTTTTTCTTGTTGCTCATCTTGGAGGCACTCAAATTGGGCTTGTGGCGCTCGCTCTCTTTTTGGTGGCTCACTCTCTCACTATTCTCTCCACGATGGGTGGTGGTTTGCTTGTCGGCGATTACTTGACTTGGAGACATAGGTCGTAGCACGTACTCCTTTCCTTTCATCTTGAAGCTATAGTGGTTTGTTTGCCCATTGTGGATGACGCCTCAGTCGAATTGCCATGGTCGTCCAAGAAGAAGGTGGCAAAAGGACATTGGAACGACATCACACTCCAAAGTATCTTGAATAGTACCGGAGTCGCTTAGCCACTGAACCTTGTAAGGATGCGGGTGCTTCATCTTGACCAATTGGAGCTTGGAGCATAGTTCTTCACTCGCCAAGTTATGGCAACTTCCTCCATCGATGATGACCTTCACGGACCTTCCATTGATGCCCGCCTTGGTGTGGAAGATATGTGATACGTCTCCAACGTATCTATAATTTTTTATTGTTCCATGCTATTATATTATCAACTTTGGATGTTTATGGGCTTTATTATACACTTTTATATTACTTTTGGGACTAACCTATTAACCCAGAGCCCAGTGCCAGTTTCTGTTTTTTCCTTGTTTTAGAGTATCGCAGAAAAGGAAAATCAAACGGAGTCCAATTGACCTGAAACTTCATGGAACTTATTTTTGGAAGGAAAGCAACCCGGGAGACTTGGAGTCCACGTAAGGGAAGCAACGAGGAGACCACGAGGCAGGGGGCGCACCCTCCACCCTCGTTGGCCCCTCGTGCCCCCCCCTGACGTACTTCTTCCGCCTATATATCTCCATATACCCTAAAAACATCCGGGAGCACAATAGATCGGGAGTTCCGCCGCCAGAAGCCTCTGTAGCCACCGAAAACCAATCTAGACCTGTTTGGCACCCTGTCGGAGGGGGCAATCCCTCTCCGGTGACCAACTTCATCATCCCGGTGCTCTCCATGACGAGGAGGGAGTATTTCTCCCTCGGGGCTGAGGGTATGTACCAGTAGCTATGTGTTTGATCTCTCTCTCTCTCTCTCTCTCTCTCGTGTTCTTGAGGTGGTACGATCTTGATGTATCACGAGCTTTGCTATTATATTTGGATCCTATGATGTTTCTGCCCCTCTACTCTCTTGTAATGGATTGAGTTTTCCCCTTGAAGTTATCTTATCGGATTGAGTCTTTAATGATTTGAGAACACTTGATGTATGTCTTGCTGTGCGTATCTGTGGTGACAATGGGATATCACGTGATTCACTTGATGTATGTTTTGGTGATCAACTTGCGGGTTCCGCCCATGAACCTACGCATAGGGGTTGGCACGCGTTTTCGTCGTGATTCTCCGGTAGAAACTTTGGGGCACTCTTTGAGGTTCTATGTGTTGATTGAATATATGAATCTAAGATTGCGTGATGCATATCGTATAATCATACCCACGGATACTTGAGGTGACATTGGAGTATCTAGGTGACATTAGGGTTTTTGGTTGATTTGTGTCTTAAGGTGTTATTTTAGTACAAACTCTAGGGTTGTTTGTGACACTTATAGGAATAGCCCAACGGATTGATTGGAAAGAATAACTTTGAGGTGGTTTCGTACCCTACCATAATCTCTTCGTTTTTTCTCCGCTATTAGTGACTTTGGAGTGACTCTTTGTTGCATGTTGAGGGATAGTTATACGATCCAATTATGTTATTATTGTGGAGGGAACTTGCACTAGTGAAAGTATGAACCCTAGGCCTTGTTTCAACACATTGCAATACCGTTTACGCTCACTTTTATCATTAGTTACCTTGATGTTTTTATATTTTCATATTACAAAAACCTATATCTACTATCCATATTGCACTTGTATCACCATCTCTTCGCCGAACTAGTGCACCTATACAATTTACCATTGTATTGGGTGTGTTGGGGACACAAGAGACTCTTTGTTATTTGGTTGCAGGGTTGCTTGAGAGACACCATCTTCATCCTACACCTCCTACGGATTGATAAACCTTAGGTCATCCACTTGAGGGAAATTTGCTACTGTCCTACAAACCTCTGCACTTGGAGGCCCAACAACGTCTACAAGAAGAACGTTGTGTAGTAGACATCAAGCTCTTTTATGGCGCCGTTGCCGGGGAGGTGAGTGCTTGAAGGTATATATTTAGATCTTGCAATCGAGTCTTTTAGTTTCTTGTTTTATCACTAGTTTAGTTTATAAAAGAAAACTATAAAAAATGGAATTGAGTTTGTGTCATACGCTTCTTCTTTTTAATATCTTTCGTGAGTACGATGGAAAGGAAAGTGTTAGAAGAAGAATGCACTAAAATGTTTGGCACTAAATATTTGAATGATGAGCATGATTGCAATGTTGTTAGTACGAATTCTTTGAATATCCATGATACTAATGATGATTGCACTAGTTATGATGTCTCCTATAAACATGTCAATTTTTGTGGAGTACATTGGGTTTGTAAGTACACACCAAATAGGGAAGATAGATATTGCAAGAGGCATAAGTACTTAGAAACTAAATTTTTGCAAGAAAGGCTAGATGAATGTGCTGAAAATTTTAATTATCTTGGCCATATTTGTGAGGTTTGCAATGAACATGATCATTTCAGTACCCAATGCAAATTGTTTCATGATCGTATCGTGTCCAAAAATTGTGATGAATTGATTTCCCTTCCACATCATAATGAACTTAGTTTGCTCTCGGGTTATGAAGAAATGAAACGTATAACTAAGGATATTACAAAAATTTCCCTTGATAGAGTTCTTCATTTTGATCTAGAGGAAATTTATATGTATTGTGCCGTGAATTGTATTGAAAACCCTTATATTGCTAATTACATAAAGAAAAGAAAACAAATAGAGGATGAAGAGAATAATAATGAAAGGGAAGAGAATTCCCAATACCCTCCTATTATTTCTTATGATGAATCAGGTAATGAGGAGGAGCCTCCTATTCAACCAATCTCATTAATAAGGAGCTCCAAAAATAGGATTGAACCCACACATGATGTGGTGAAGAAGAAGAAAAGAAAAAGGAAGAGAGGTAAAAAGATATCTCTCCCAAATAATGCAGCTCCTATTACTATTGTGCCTCATGAAAATATAATTGTGGAAGATAATGATACTTCTTATGATCTTGAAAATCTTTTTGGCACTTGCTTGGAAGAATATGATAATTGCTATACTATTGGTGCTATCCATACTATTAATGATGAGATTGATTATGCTTATGATATGAAAAGGCCCAAGCTTGGGGATGCTATGTTTGATGAAGATGATGTTTTTGAGAATATATTTGCTGCAATTAATGTTTGTCCCAAGCTTGGGGATGCTATGCTTAATGAAGATGATATTTTTAGTCTCCCAAGTTCTGATATGCAAATTTATAATGATGATAGCATGCCTCCTACTTATGATAATTATTGTGATGATACATATGCTATAAAAAGTAGTGATGATTATATTTATAAAAATTGTCATGATTATGATTACCCTTTTTCTGAACATTACTCTTTTAATGTGGAAACAATTTATAGTATTCAAGTCTCTTATGATACTCCCACTATTCCGAATGAGAAATTTTTTGCTTATGTGGAGAGTAGTAAATTTTCTATGCTTGTAGATCATGAAAAGAATGCTTTAGGTGCTGGTTATGTTGTTTAATTCATTCATGATGCTACTGAAAATTATTATGAGGGAGGAATATATGCTTGTAGGAATTGCAATAATATCAAGTTTCCTCTCTATGTGCTTAAAGTTTTGAAGTTATGCTTGTTTTACCTTCCTATACAAGTTGATTCTTGTTCCCATAAGTTGTTTGCTCACAAAATCCCTATGCATAGGAAGTGGGTTAGACTTAAATGTGCTAGTCATATTCTTCATGATGCTCTCTTTATGTTTCAATTCTTATCTTTTATGTGAGCACCATTGAAATCATCATGCCTAGCTAGGGGCGTTAAACGGTAGCGCTTGTTGGGAGGCAACCCAATTTTATTTTTGTTCCTTGCCTTTTGTTCCTGTTTAGTTATAAATAATTCATATAGCCTCTGTTTAGATGTGGTTTTAGTTGTTTAATTAGTGTTCGTGCCAAGTAGAACCTTTGGGAAGACTTGGGTGAAGTCTTTATGATCATGCTGTAAAAAACAGAAACTTTAGCGCTCACGAGAATTGCTGCCATTTTTATTTGAAGAGTGCTATTCAGTTAATTATTTTTGCAGATGATTAATAGATAAATTACTCATGTCCAGAAATTTATTTTAGAATTTTATGAGTTCCACAAGTATACGTTTGGTCCAGATTACTACAGACTGTTCTGTTTTTCACAGATTCTGTTTTCGATGTGTTGTTTGCTTATTGTGATGAATCTATGAGTAATATCGGAGGGTATGAACCATCAATAAGTTGGAATACAGTAAATATTACACCAATATAAATAAATAATGAGTTCACAACAGTACCTTAGTTGTGATTTATTTTCTTATACTAACGGAGCTTACGAGTTTTTGTTAAGTTTTGTGTTGTGAAGTTTTCAAGTTTTGGGTAAAGATTCGATGGACTATGGAATAAGGAGTGGCAAGAGCCTAAGCTTGGGGATGACCAAGGCACCCCAAGGTAATATTCAAGGACAAACAAGAGCCTAAGCTTGGGGATGCCCCGGAAGGCATCCCCTCTTTCGTCTTCGTTCATCGGTAACTTTACTTGGAGCTATATTTTTATTCGCCACATGATATGTGTTTTGCTTGGAGCGTCATTTTATTTTATTTAGTTTTGCTTGGTTCCTGAATAAAATACAAAGATCTGAAATTCTTAAATGTTAGAGAGTCTTCACATAGTTGCATAATTATTCGACTACTCATTGATCTTCACTTATATCTTTCGGAGTAGTTTGTCATTTGCTCTAGAGCTTCACGTATATCCTTTTAGAGCACGGTGGTGGTTTTATTTTATAGAAATAGATGAACTCTCATGCTTCACTTATATTATTTTTAGAGTCCTAACAGCATGGTAATTTGCTTTGGTTATGAAACTAGTCATAATATGATGGGCATCCAAGAGGGATATAATAAAAACTTTCATATAAAGTGCATTGAATACTATGAGAAGTTTGATACTTGATGATTGTTTTGAGATATGAAGATGGTGATATTAGAGTCATGCTAGTTGAGTAGTTGTGAATTTTAGAAATACTTGTGTTGAAGTTTGTGATTCCCGTAGCATGCACGTATGGTGAACCGTTATGTGATGAAGTCGGAGCATGATTTATTTATTGACTGTCTTCCTTATGAGTGGCAGTCGGGGACGAGCGATGGTATTTTCCTACCAATATATCCCCCTAGGAGCATGCGCGTAGTACTTTCTTTCGATAACTAATAGATTTTTGCAATAAGTATGTGAGTTCTTTATGACTAATGTTGAGTCCATGGTTTATACGCACTCTCACCCTTCCACCATTGCTAGCCTCTCTAATACCGCACAACTTTCGCCGGTAACATAAACCCACCATATATCTTCCTCAAAACGGCCACCATACCTACCTATTATGGCATTTCCATAGCCATTCCGAGATATATTGTCATGCAACTTTCCACCATTTCGTTTATTATGACACGCTCCATCATTGTCATATTGCTATGCATGATCATGTAGTTGACATTGTATTTGTGGCAAAGCCACCATTCATAATTCTTTCATACATGTCACTCATGAGTCATTGCACATCCCGGTACACCGCCGGAGGCATTCATATAGAGTCATATTTTGTTCTAAGTATCGAGTTGTAAGAGTCCCAGTGAGGAAAGGATGATGGAGACTATGATTCCCCCACAAGTCGGGATGAGACTCCGGACGAAAATAAATAAATAAAAGAGTCCAAAGAAGCCCATAAAAAAGGAGAAGGCCCAAATAAAAAAATAATAAAAATGAGATAAAAAGAGAGAAGGGGCAATGCTACTATCCTTTTACCACACTTGTGCTTCAAAGTAGCACCATGATCTTCATGATAGAGAGTCTCCTATGTTGTCACTTTCATATACTAGTGGGAATCTTTCATTATACAACTTGGCTTGTATATTCCAATGATGGGCTTCCTCAAAATGCCCTAGGTCTTCGTGAGCAAGCGAGTTGGATGCACACCCACTAGTTTATTTTGTTGAGCTTTCATACATTTATAGCTCTAGTGCATCCGTTGCATGGCAATCCCTACTTACTCACATTGATATCTATTGATGGGCATCTCCATAGCCCGTTGATACGCCTAGTTGATGTGAGACTATGATCTCCTTTTTGTCTTCTCCACAACCACCATTCTATTCCACCTATAGTGTTATATCCATGGCTCACGCTCATATATTGCGTGAAGATTGAAAAAGTTTGAGAACATCAAAAGTATGAAACAATTGCTTGGCTTGTCATCGGGGTTGTGCATGATTTAAATATTTTGTGTGGTGAAGATGGAGCATAGCCAGACTATATGATTTTGTAGGGATAGCTTTCTTTGGCCATGTTATTTTGAGAAGACATGATTGCTTAGTTAGTATGCTTGAAGTATTATTATTTTTTATGTCAATATTAAACTTTTGTCTTGAATCTTATGGATCTGAATATTCTTTCCACAATAAAGAAGAATTACTTAGAGAAATATGTTAGGTAGCATTCCACATCAAACATTCTGTTTTTATCATTTACCTACTCGAGGACGAGCAGGAATTAAGCTTGGGGATGCTGATACGTCTCCAACGTATCTATAATTTTTGATTGTTCCATGCTATTATATTATCAACTTTGGATGTTTATGGGATTTATTATACACTTTTATATTATTTTTGGGACTAACCTATTAACCCAGAGCCCAGTGCCAGTTTCTGTTTTTTTCCTTGTTTTAGAGTATCACAGAAAAGGAAAATCAAACGGAGTCCAATTGACCTGAAACTTAATGAAACTTATTTTTGGAAGGAAAGCAACCCGGGAGACTTGGAGTCCACGTAAGGGAAGCAACGAGGAGGCCACGAGGCAAGGGGCGCGCCCTCCACCCTCGTGGGCCCCTTGTGGCCCCTCTGACGTACTTCTTCCGCCTATATATCTCCATATACCCTAAAAACATCTGGGAGCACAATAGATCGGGAGTTCCGCCGCCAGAAGCCTCCGTAGCCACCGAAAACCAATCTAGACCCGTTCTGGCACCCTGCCGGAGGGGGCAATCCCTCTCCGGTGGCCATCTTCATCATCCCGGTGCTCTCCATGACGAGGAGGGAGTAGTTCTCCCTCGGGGCTGAGGGTATGTACCAGTAGCTATGTGTTTGATCTCTCTCTCTCCCTCTCGTGTTCTTGAGGTGGTACGATCTTGATGTATCACGAGCTTTGCTATTGTATTTGGATCCTATGATGTTTCTCCCCCTCTACTCTCTTATAATGGATTGAGTTTTCCCCTTGAGGTTATCTTATCGGATTGAGTCTTTAATGATTTGAGAACACTTGATGTATGTCTTGCCGTGCGTATCTGTGGTGACAATGGGATATCACGTGATTCACTAGATGTATGTTTTGGTGATCAACTTGCGGGTTCCGCCCATGAACCTATGCATAGGGGTTGGCACGCGTTTTCGTCGTGATTCTCCGATAGAAACTTTGGGGCACTCTTTGAGGTTCTATGTGTTGATTGAATAGATGAATCTGAGATTGTGTGATGCATATGGTATAATCATACCCACGGATACTTGAGGTGACATTGGAGTATCTAGGTGAAATTAGGGTTTTGGTTCATTTGTGTCTTAAGGTGTTATTCTAGTACGAACTCTAGGGCTGTTTGTGAAACTTATAGGAATAGCCCAACAGATTGATTGGAAAGAATAACTTTGAGGTTGTTTCATACCCTACCATAATCTGTTCGTTTGTTCTCTGCTATTAGTGACTTTGGAGTGACTCTTTGTTGCATGTTGAGGGATAGTTATATGATCCAATTATGTTATTATTGTGGAGGGAACTTGCACTAGCGAAAGTATGAACCCTAGGCCTTGTTTCAACACATTGCAATACCGTTTACGCTCACTTTTATCATTAGTTACCTTTCTGTTTTTATATTTTCAGATTACAAAAACCTATATCTACTATCCATATTGCACTTGTATCACCATCTCTTCGCCGAACTAGTGCACCTATACAATTTACCATTGTATTGGGTGTGTTGGGGACACAAGAGACTCTTTGTTATTTGGTTGCAGGGTTGGTTGAGAGAGACCATCTTCATCGTACACCTCCTACAGATTGATAAACTTTAGGTCATCCACTTGAGGGAAATTTGTTATTGTCCTACAGACCTCTACACTTGGAGGCCCAAAAACGTCTACAAGAAGAAGGTTGTCTAGTAGACATAAATATGACATCTTTGGTCTTCGTCTTGTTGATGTTGAAGAGTCAAGACCTTGGAGACAACGAGAGCGGGGCTCGAATCTTCATCACAAAAGACTTGATCATCTTCATCCTCATTCACGCGCCGGTGCATGGCCACTTTCTCAAGGGCTTCCATTTCCTCTTCACTCATGGAGTCATAGGTACCGTCGTCATTGAGGATCATGGTGCGCTTGTTGGTACACTCGAAGGACTTGTGGCCTCGGCCGCCGCATGTGAAGCATTTGATTGAACTTGTCTTGACGGTCTCGTCGATTGAAGTAGATGATGATGAAGCTCTCGGCTTGAAGTTTCTCGTAGTAGGAGGACGAGTTGAAGATGTCGAAGTTTTCTTGGAACTTTACTTGTCGCCGTTGCTTGTCGAAGGTGGTGGAGTCATGGAAACTTGGTTGTTGTAGCCTTATGTCTTGGAAGAGTATTTGGCGTACTTGAAGTCATCTTGCACTTGACGCTCCGTCCATGGTAGCTTGGTGTACTAGCTTGATGAGGTTGGCGTAAGGTTGGAAGTCAGCGATCTTCTTGATAGGATGGTTGAGTCCATTCAAGAAACGTGCCATCGTTTGCTCATCATCTTCAGTGACATTGGCTCTTATCATGTCAATTTCCATCTCCTTGTAGTACTCTTCAACGGTCTTTGTTCCTTGCTTGAGGAGTTGGAGTTTCTTGAAGAGGTCGCGGTTGTAGTATGTTGGCACAAAGCGCGCTCTCATGACATCCTTCATTTGATCCCATGTTGTGATGGGTGGTTCACCTCTTGCCTTTCAGCGCTCAAGGACTTGCTCCCACCAAATGAGGACATAGTCTTGGAACTCAAGGAATGACATGGAGATCTTCTTCTCTTCCTCATAGTTGTGCAAACGGAAGATCTTGTCAACCTTCAATGCCCATGAAAGGTAATCTTCGGGGTCATTGCTTCTAGTGAACTTGGGCATGGTGAACTTGAGCTTGCCATAGCGTTGCTCTTCATTGTGTTGGGGTCGGTGGTGATGACGCCGTTGATTTGGGTGGTTGTGAACCTCATGTTGCTCTTGGCGTGGAGGATTTCCATTGTCTTCTTGCTCTTGGCGAACTTGTGCTTCTTGTCGAGCTTGTGGTTCGAGAGGAGCTTGTTGTTCTTGTCTAGCTTGTGGAGGAGCTTGAAGAACTTTACGATGCACTCATGCTTGATATATTATTTCTTGAACTTCGTCGCGAAGTGCTTCTTCTTCTTCTTGACGTGTTTGACGGTTCCGGTTGGCAACGACGCGATTTGTATGTCAGAGGGCACGGAGCGCCTCAAGTGCTTGAGCTTCACGTTGTTCTTGTTGTTGACATAGAGCGATGTCATCTTGTTCATCTTGATGTTGGCATTGCCGTTCTTGCATTAGCTCTTGTTGGCGTCATTGTTCTTGTGCTTCCTCTTGTTGGTGTTGACGTTGCCTTCCTTGTGCTTGCGTGAATGTAGCTTGATTTTGATGATGTCGATATTCTTGCTCTTCAAGTTTATCTTGTTGACTATTGTGGTGTAGAGGGTTGCGGTTTGCTTGGTGGTCTTGGCGCGTGGCTTGTCGAAGAGTGTTGGACGTCGGTGTACTTGAACGGGAGATGGAGTTGATACGTCTCCAACGTATCTATAATTTTTGATTGCACCATGCTATATTATCTACTGCTTTAGGCAATATTGGGCTTTATTTTCCACTTTTATATTATTTTTGGGACTAACCTATTAATCGGAGGCCCAACCCAGATTTGTTGTTTTATGCTTATTTCAGTGTTTCGAAGAAAAGTAATATCAAACGGAGTCGAAACGGAACGAAATCAACTAGAGAAGTTATTTTTGGAACAAAAGCCACCAGATAGACTTGGACTCCACTTCAGGAGATATGGGAGGTGCTCACAAGGGGGGGGCACCCCCTGCCTCGTGGGGCCCCCGTAGCTCCACCGACGTACCTCCTGCACCCATATATACCTACGTAACCTAAAACTTCCAGAACGCAAGATAGATCAGGAGTTCCGCCGCCAGAAGCCTCCGTAGCCACCGAAAACCAATCTAGACCCATTTCGGCACCCTGCCGGAGGGGGCAATCCTTCTCCGATGGCCATCTTCATCATCCCGGTGCTCTCCATGACGAGGAGGGAGTAGTTATCCCTTGGGGCTGAGGGTATGTACCAGTAGCTATGTGTTTGATCTCTCTCTCGTGTTCTTGAGGTGGTATGATCTTGATGTATCGCGAGCTTTGCTATTATATTTGGATCCTATGATGTTTCTTCCCCCCTCTACTCTCTTGTAATGAATTGAGTTTCCCCTTTGAAGTTATCTTATCGGATTGAGTCTTTATAGATTTGAGAACACTTGATGTATGTCTTGCCGTGAATATATGTGGTGACAATGGGATATCACGTGATTCACTTGATGTATTTGTTTTGGTGGCCAACTTGCGGGTTCCGCCCATGAACCTATGCATAGGGGTTGGCACACGTTTTCGTCGTGATTCTCCGGTAGAACTTTGGGGCACTCTTTGAGGTCCTTTGTGTTGGTTGAATAGATGAATCTGAGATTGTGTGATGCATATCATATAATCATGCCCACGGATACTTGAGGTGACATTGGAGTATTTAGGTGAAATTAGGGTTTTGGTTGATTTGTGTCTGAAGGTGTTATTCTAGTATGAACTCTAGGGCTGTTTGTGACACTTATGGGAATAGCCCAACGGATTGATTGGAAAGAATAACGTTGAGGTGGTTTCGTACCCTACCATAATCTCTTCGTTCGTTCTCCGCTATTAGTGACTTTGGAGTGACTCTTTGTTGCATGTTGAGGGATAGTTTTATGATCCAATTATATTAGTATTGTTGAGAGGACTTACACTAGTGAAAGTATGAACCTAGGCCTTGTTTCCTAGCATTGCAATACCGTTTACGCTCACTTTTATCACTTGCTACCTTGCTGTTTTTATTATTTCAGATTACAAAAACCTTTATCTACTATCCATATACCACTTGTATCACCATCTCTTCGCCGAACTAGTGCACCTATACAATTTACCATTGTATTGGGTGTGTTGGGGACACACGAGACTCTTTGTTATTTGGTTGCAGGGTTGGTTGAGAGAGACCATCTTCATCCTACGCCTCCTACGGATTGATAAACCTTAGGTCATTCACTTGAGGGAAATTTGCTACTGTCCTACAAACCTCTGCACTTGGAGGCCCAACAACGTCTACAAGAAGAAGGTTGTGTAGTAAACATCAAGCTCTTTTCTGGCGCCGTTGCCGGGGAGGTGAGTTCTTGAAGGTATATCTTTAGATCTTGCAATCAATTCTTTTAGTTTCTTGTTTTATCACTAGTTTAGTTTATAAAATAAAATTACAAAAAATGGAATTGAGTTTGTATCATACGCTTCATCTTTTTAATATCTTTCGTGAGTATGATGGAAAGGATAATTGTGCTCAAGTGCTAGAAGAAGAGATCTCTAAAATGTTTGGCACTAAATATTTGAATGATGAGCACGATTGCAATGTTGTTAGTACGAATTCTTTGAATATCCATGATGCTAATGATGACTGCACTAGTTATGATGAAAATACCTCCTATAAACATGTCAATTTTTGTGGAGTAGACTGGGTTTGCAAGTACACACCAAATAGGGAAGATAGATATTGCATGAGGCATAAGTACTTAGAAGCTAAATTGTTGCAAGAAAGGCTAGATGATTGTGCTGAAAATTTAAGTTTTCTTGGCCGTACTTGTGGACTTTGCAATGAAAGTGGTCATTTAGTTATCTGATGCATATTGTTTCATGATCTAATCGTGTCCAAAAATTGTGATGACTTGATTTCCCTTGCACACTATAATGAACTTAGTTTGCTTATGGGCTATGAAGAAATGAAACATATAACCAACTATCTTCCAGAATTTGCCTGTTATAAACTTCTTGGTTTTCATCTAGAGGAAATTTATATGTATTTTGCGGTGAATTGCATTGAAAATCCTTATATTGCCAACTACATAAAGAAAAGAAAGCAAATAGAAGATGAAGAGAATACTAATGAAAGGGGAGAGACTTCCCAATATCCTCCTATTATTTCTTATGATGAATCAGGTAACGAGGAGGAGCCTCCTATTCAACCAATCTCATTAATAAGGAGCTCCAAAAAGAGGATTGAACCCACACATGATGTGGTGAAGAAGAAGAAAAGAAAAAGGAAGAGAGGTAAAAAGATATCTCTCCCAAATAATGCTACCCCTATTACTATTGTGCCTCATGAAAATATAATTGTGAAAGATAATGATACTTCTTATGATCTTGAAAATCTTTTTGGCACTTGCTTGGAAGAATATGATAATTGCTATACTATTGGTGCTATCTATACTATTAATGATGAGAGTGATTATGCTTATGATATGAAAAGGCCCAAGCTTGGGGAAGCTATGTTTGATGAGGATGACATATTTGAGAATATATTTGCTGCAATTAATTTTTGTCCCAAGCTTGGGGATGCTACACTTAATAATGATGATATTTTTAGTCTTCCAAGTTTTGATATGCAAAGTTGCTACTTATGATGATTATTGTGATGAAACTTATGATATAAAGAGTAGTGATGATTATATTTATAAAACTTGTCATGATTATGATTATCGTTTTTCTAAACATTACTCTTTTAATGTGGAAACAATTTATAGTATCCAAGTCTCTTATGATACTCCCACTATCCCGAATGAGAAGAATTTTCCTTATGTGGAGAGTAGTAAATTTTCTATGCTTGTAGATCATGAAAAGAATGCTTTAGGTTCTCGTTATATTTTAGAATTTATTCATGATGCTACTGAAAATTATTATGAGGGAGGAATATATGCTTGTAGGAATTGCAATAATATCAAGTTTCCTCTCTATGTGCTTAAAGTTTTGAAGTTATGCTTGTTTTACCTTCCTATGCAAGTTGATTATTGTTCCCATAAGTTGTTTGCTCACAAAATCCCTATGCATAGGAAGTATGTTAGACTTAAATGTGCTAGTCATATTATTCATGATGCTCTCTTTATGTTACAATTCTTATCTTTTATGTGAGCATCATTGAAATCATCGTGCCTAGCTAGGGGCATTAAACGATAGCGCTTGTTGGGAGGCAACCCAATTTTATTTTAGTTCCTTGATTTTTGTTCCTGTTTAGTAATAAATAATTCATCTAGCCTCTGTTTAGATGTGGTTTTATGCTTTTAATTAGTGTTTGTGCCAAGTAGAACCTTTGGGAAGACTTTGGGAAAGTCTTTGTGATCATGCTGTAAAAAACAGAAACTTTAGTGCTCACGAGAATTGCTGTCATTTTTATTTGGAGAGTGCTATTTAGTTAATTCTTTTTGAAGATGATTAATAGATAAATTCCCCAGGTCCAGAAATTTATTTGAGAATTTTATGAGTTCCAGAAGTATACGTTCGATCCAGATTACTACAGACTGTTCTGTTTCTGGCAGATTCTGTTTTTCGTGTGTTGTTTGCTTATTTTGATGAATCTATGGCTGGTAAAATATTTTATAAACCATAGATAAGTTGGAATACAGTAGGTTTAACACCAATATAAATAAAGAATGAGTTCATTGCAGTACCTTCAAGTAGTGTTTTGTTTTCTTTCGCTAACGGAGCTTACGAGTTTTCTGTTAAGTTTTGTGTTGTGAAGTTTTCAAGTTTTGGGTAAGGATTCGATGGACTATGGAACAAGGAGTGGTAAGATTCTAAGCTTGGGGATGCCCAAGGCACCCCAAGAAAATATTCAAGGACAACCAAGAGCCTAAGCTTGGGGATGCCCCGGAAGGCATCCCCTCTTTTGTCTTCGTTCATCGGTAACTTTACTTGGAGCTATATTTTTATTCGCCACATGATATGTGTTTTGCTTGGAGCGTCAATTTATTTTGTTAGTATTTGCTTTCTGTTATTTATAATAATTTTTTTCATCTTTTATTTCAATAAAAGTGGCATTGATAGCCTTTACTATGCCTATTTTAGAAGTATACATGTTGCTGTTTGAAAACAGAAAGTTTACCGTTGTTGCAATAATTCCCTAGAAAAGTCAGAATGTGATAAAATGTTGAAACCTTTTGCATATTAAGATCTGATAAATTTAGTACAGTGGGAATTTTATTTAATAATTGTTGGAGCTAGGGAAGTATGGATGTTGCAGCATTCTTTACAAACTATCCTGTTTAGGCAGATTGCTGTTATGTTTGCATTGTTTGCATATGTTTGCTTCTTTAATGATTCTATTTGAGGATAGGACTATTAAATATGCAGAGTAATTTAGTATGCAATGTTGAATAATAATTTTATTGATTTTTACAGTAGAGTATGATAAGGTTTTGGCAATGGTTTATACTAACTTATCTCACGAGTCCTTGTTGAGTTTTGTGTGGATGAAGCTTTTGAGATTTAGGGAGACCGTGATATGAGAGGAATTAAGGAGAAACAAAAGCTCAAGCTTGGGGATGCCCAAGGCATCCCAAGATAATATTTCAAGAAGTCTCAAGCATCTAATCTTGGGGATGCCCCGGTTGGCATCCCACTTTCTTCTTCAACAATTATCGGTTAGTATCGGTTGATCCTAAGTTTTTGCTTCTTCACATAATGTTTGCTATTCCTAGAATGTCATTTTATTTTGCTTTTCTTGCTGTTTGAATAGAATACCAAGATCTGAAATTATTAAATGTTAGAGAGTCTTCACATAGTTGCATAATTATTCGACTACTCATTGATCTTCACTTATATCTTTCGGAGTAGTTTGTCGTTTCCTCTAGTGCTTCACTTATATCTTTTTTAGAGCATGGTGTTAGTTTTATTTTATAGAAATAGATGAACTCTCATGCTTCACTTAGATTATTTTGAGAGTCTTAATAGCATGGTAATTTGCTTAAAATCCTAATATGCTAGGTATTCAAGAATAATAAAATTCTCTTATGAGTGTATTGAATACTATGAGAAGTTTGATACTTGATAATTGTTTTGAGATATGGATATGGTGATATTAGAGTCATGCTAGTTGAGTGGTTATGAATTTGAGAAATACTTGTGTTGAAGTTTGTGATTCCCGTAGCATGCACGTATGGTGAACCGTTATGTGATGAAGTCGGAGCATGATTTATTTATTGATTGCCTTCCTTATGAGTGGCGGTCGGGGACGAGTGATGGTATTTTCCTACCAATCTATCCCCCTATGAGCATGCGCATAGTATTTTGTTTCGATAACTAATAGATTTTTGCAATAAGTATGTGAGTTCTTTATGACTAATGTTGAGTCCATGGATTATACGCATTCTCACCCTTCCACCATTGCTAGCCTCTCTAGTACCGCGCAACTTTCGCCGATACCATAAACCCACCATATACCTTCCTCAAAACAGCCACCATACCTACCTATTATGGCATTTCCATAGCCATTCCGAGATATATTGCCATGCAACTTTCCACCATTCCGTTTATTATGACACGCTTCATCATTGTCATATTGCTTTGCATGATCATGTAGTTGAAATCGTATTTGTGGCAAAGCCACCATTCATAATTCTTTCATACATGTCACTCTTGATTCATTGCATATCCCGGTACACCGCCAGAGGCATTCATATAGAGTCATCTTTGTTCTAGTATCGAGTTGTATCATTGAGTTGTAAATAAATAGAAGTGTGATGATCATCATTCAATAGAGCATTGTCCAAAACAAGAGAAAGGCCATAAAAAAAGGCCAAATAAAAAAATAAAGGCCAAATAAAAAAAGGCAAAATAAAAAAAATAAAAATAAAAGGGACAATGCTACTATCCTTTTACCACACTTGTGCTTCAAAGTAGCACCATGATCTTCATGATAGAGAGTCTCCTATGTTGTCACTTTCATATACTAGTGGGAATCTTTCATTATACAACTTGGCTTGTATATTCCAATGATGGGCTTCCTCAAAATGCCCTAGGTCTTCGTGAGCAAGCGAGCTGGATGCACACCCACTAGTTTCTTTTGTTGAGCTTTCATACACTTATAGCTCTAGTGCATCCGTTGCATGGCAATCCCTACTCACTCACATTGATATCTATTAATGGGTGTCTCCATAGCCCGTTGGTACGCCTAGTTGATGTGAGACTATCTTTTCCCTTTTTGTCTTCTCCACAACCACCATTCTATTCCACCTATAGTGCTATGTCCATGGCTCACGCTCATGTATTGCGTGAAGATTCAAAAAGTTTGAGAACATCAAAAGTATGAAACAATTGCTTGGCTTGTCATCGGGGTTGTGCATGATTTAAATATTTTGTGTGGTGAAGATGGAGCATAGCCAGACTATATGATTTTGTAGGGATAGCTTTCTTTGGCCATGTTATTTTGAGAAGACATAATTGCTTAGTTAGTATGCTTGAAGTATTATCATTTTTATGTCAATATGAACTTTTTTCTTGAATCTTTCGAATCTGAATATTCATATCACAAGTAAGAAGAATTACATTGAAATTATGCCAACTAGCATTCCACATCAAAAATTATCTTTTTATCATTTACCTACTCGAGGACGAGCAGGAATTAAGCTTGGGGATGCTTGATACGTCTCCAACGTATCTATAATTTTTGATTGCTCTATGCTATATTATCTAATATTTTAGGCAATATTGGGCTTTATTTTCCACTTTTATATTATTTTTGGGACTAACCTATTAACCAGAGGCCCAGCCCAAGTTTGTTGTTTTATTCCTATTTCAGTGTTTCGAAGAAAAGGAATATCAAACGAAGTCGAAACGGAACGAAATCAACTGGAGAAGTTATTTTTGGAACAAAAGCCACCAGATAGACTTGGACTCCACGTCAGGAGATACGGGAGGTTCTCACGAGGGTGGGGGGGCGCCCCCCTAGGGCGCGCCCCCTGCCTCGCGGGGCCCCCGTAGCTCCTCCGACGTACCTCCTGCACCCATATATACCTACGTAACCTAAAACTTCCACAACGCAAGATAGATCGGGAGTTCCGCCTCCAGAAGCCTCCGTACCCACCAAAAACCAATCTAGACCCGTTCCGGCACCCTGCCGGAGGGGGAAATCCTTCTCCGGTGGCCATCTTCATCATCCCGGTGCTCTCCATGATGAGGAGGGAGCAGTTCTCCCTCGAGGCTGAGGGTATGTACCAGTAGCTATGTGTTTGATCTCTCTCTCTCTCTCTCTCTCTCTCTCTCTCTCGTGTTCTTGAGGTGGTACGATCTTGATGTATCGCGAGCTTTGCTATTATATTTGGATCCTATGATGTTTCTTCCCCCCTCTACTCTTTTGTAATGAATTGAGTTTCCCCGTTGAAGTTATCTTATCGGATTGAGTCTTTACAGATTTGAGAACACTTGATGTATGTCTTGCCGTGAACATATGTGGTGACAATGGGATATCACGTGATTCACTTGATGTATTTGTTTTGGTGGCCAACTTGCGGGTTCCGCCCATGAACCTATGCATAGGGGTTAGCACACGTTTTCGTCGTGATTCTCCGGTAGAACTTTGGGGCACTCTTTGAGGTCCTTTGTGTTGGTTGAATAGATGAATCTGAGATTGTGTGATGCATATCGTATAATCATGCCCACGGATACTTGAGGTGACATTGGAGTATCTAGGTGACATTAGGGTTTTGGTTGATTTATGTCTTAAGGTGTTATTCTAGTATGAACTCTAGGGCTGCTTGTGACACTTATGGGAATAGCCCAACGGATTGATTGGAAAGAATAACTTTGAGGTGGTTTCGTACCCTACCATAATCTCTTCGTTCGTTCTCTGCTATTAGTGACTTTGGAGTGACTCTTTGTTGCATGTTGAGGGATAGTTTTATGATCCAATTATGTTAGTATTGTTGAGAGTACTTACACTAGTGAAAGTATGAACCATGGGCCTTGTTTCCTAGCATTGCAATACTGTTTACGCTCACTTTTATCACTTGCTACCTTGCTGTTTTTATTATTTCAGATTACAAAAACCTTTATCTACTATCCATATACCACTTGTATCACCATCTCTTCGCCGAACTAGTGCACCTATACAATTTACCATTGTATTGGGTGTGTTGGGGACACAAGAGACTCTTTGTTATTTGGTTGCAGGGTTGCTTGGGAGAGACCATCTTCATCCTACGCCTCCTACGGATTGAACACCTTAGGTCATCCACTTGAGGGAAATTTGCTATTGTCCTAAAAACCTCTGCATTTGGAGGCCCAACAACGTCTACAAGAAGAAGGTTGTGTAGTAGACATCAGGAGTCGGAATGACGACTTGAGTGGCTTCGTCGTGAGTAGGGCGACGAGGTAGAAGAGCGGTTGACCATCATGGTTCCAATATCGTCTTTGAGAGAGGCCATGAATGTGTCAAAGTAGTCTCTTTTACGTTGCTCGGATTGTCATAGGTCGATGGCGAGGTTGTCGATGCGGTCGCCCAAAGCTTGTTGTTGTTGTTGATGCAAGCTCGTTGTGCACCGAAGAGGTGGCTCTTGGTGACGTAGGAGGTTGAGTCGCTGTCTTGCTCGATGAAGAGTGGATTGGTAGAAGAACTTGGCCTATCCATCATTTCAAGCAAATATGTGAGTGGGAGAAAGAGAAGAACTTATACCAAATGTACCTTGACCAATGTTGAAGATGGATCAATGATCACTCAAATGTGTAACAAGGAAATAACACAATTGGTACCAATTCTTGTCGGTTCTCACACCTACACACATGAAAGCCTTTGGTGGAGCTTGGTTAGGATGGTGGCACAAAATCTTATGCAATTGTTAGTGAGACTCAATGATGTGGAAAAAGATTCGCAAATTTGCAAATGCAACAAGTAGACCAATAGCAAGTAGTGGTACATGGAAATGCACACACAAATAGATAAATGAGGTCGTGCAACCAAAAATGAGCTCAAAAGTGGAATCCATGGAAAATGCTCGTGTTGCAAAACACTAGAGAGACGCTAGCACGATTGCAAAACAGGCGGATACGAGACTTGTGCACAACCTACTAAGCAAAAATGCAACGACTTCTATCCGAAGTATGCTATATGTATGGTGTTCCTATGATATGATCCATGATGATCGAGTATGAAAATCTTAATGTAGTATGATGCTATGGTTCTTGCTTAAAATGTATTTGCTTATCTCTTCCTTTTGCTTAAAAGCTTGTTTGGCTCTTTCACTTTTGAGCTCTTTCTCATGCAAGACTTCACGAACCAAGATGGCAATTGAGTATATGCTATGACAACCTTGTGACACAAGATGATGATATCAAGATATGTACCAAGATGATATGGTGTGTATCCAATGGGAGCTATGATCACTAATGTGCACAAGTAACATTGCCGGCAATACACAAAGGCTAGTCTCGATAGGAAAGTTACGCAAAATGGTCTATGGGGTTATCAATGCAATGGCAAGGTGTCAACAAAGATGTCGTCGAGGTTACCGTCCTTGCTTACGGTTGAAGGTGTCAATATTGTTGAGCGGGTGTTGTTGATGACGATTCCATGGCGAAGATGAGCGGTGGTGATGTTGATGTCGAACCGTCCCTAAGTTGCCGAAATGTGTTAGGAAACAGAAACCGCAACTCAAATGCTCAAAACAAAAATGTGTCAAAATTGTCGGAGTTGGTAATGGTAAGCGGTGGTGTTTGCGGAAAGCGGTGGTGGTATGCGGAAGTGATGGTTGTATGCCCGGTCAAAATTGGTGAGAGTTAGGCGGGAAACGGAGTGGTGGATGAAAGTGATGCTGCTAGGGGCTGGATGTCCGGGCTTGAGGGCCGGATGTCCGGGGTGGCCAGATGTCTGGGGGTCACGGGCCAGATGTCCGGGCTCTGGTTCCGTGGATGAACTCGATGAACTCACGGGGAAAAAGGCAATTCGGGGGCAAATTTTGAGAGATTTTGTGGAGGAAAATTGGGGAAAAGATGGGGAAAGCTAGATCTACTTGCAACACACGAAATCCGCGTATCAAATCCAATAAAACTTCATCACACCAAAAAATCACAAAAAAATTTGGGGGCTATTTTTGTGGGGATTTTCAAAATTGGGGAAGAACGCAACAAAATTAGGCTAGAAAACAAGGGATAGGGGCTCCAAATTCGTGATCAACCAAGGCTCTGATACCAAGATGATGTAGGGTGGAAACCCTAGGGCCGACCTTTCACGATTGGAGCGGATCCTATGAAGAAGACGAGGGGAAAACATGAGGGGAAAACACGAGGGGAAACACGAGAGAAATCACTCAAACTAACAAGATTCGATTACACATGTGCTAGATCCTCGAAACATAAAGAGATGCATGATCCACGATCAACAAAGGACGATACATAGGGTAACTAGTTCATCTCTATGAGGACGTCTTGAAGGTCTTCCCATGAGGGGTCTTGAATCCAAGATGGATCTTCTCCGTAGAGGTTGCGGTCTCTCTCGGTGGAGTAGATCCGGATGGATGAGCAAAGCTCTATCTCTCAAATTAGCTATCACATTGCTGCCCCTAGAAAGAGGGAGGAGGATGAGTATATATAGTCTAGGTGGGCGAAGGGGTACATGGGCCTCGGCCCTTTATTGTGTGCAGACAGACGGAGCCGGACGTCCGGGCGTCGGGCCGGATGTCCGGGCCTTCCTGGGGAGCCGGATGGCCGGGGCTGGGGCCGGATGTCTGGGCAGTCGGGTTGGGTCTTCTGTTCTCTAGATAGGCTTGTCTGGATGTCCGGGCTTGAAGCCGGATGTCTGGCGGCTCGGGAAGAGCCGTATGTCTGTACCCTTGGCCGGATGTTCGGGCAGACGGGCTTGTCCTTCTGCTCTCTGGATGGGCTTCTCCGGATGTCCGGGCTGGATGTCGGATGTCCGGGGTGGCCGCCGGATGTCCGGGGTGGCCGCCGGATGTCCGGGCCCTGTAGACTTGGCCGCTGGCTCGCTGTTGCAAGCGACACCTCCAGGGGCTGGATGTCTGGGACCTGGGAGCTGTTCTTGACTCCTTACGTTGGTTCTCTTCATCCGTAAACTTGGAGACTTGTCCGTCTTCATGCGCATCTTCGAGAGAGTCCTCTTGGTACATAATCATGCATAACATTCCGGACTTAGGTAGTAGCCATGTCTCGAGAGGGTCATATGGAATATCACTAAGGAGAGATGTCACCTCGTTCTCGAGAGCTCTAGATCGTGCTCGTGTAATCGGTCCTCTTGGCACTTGGAGAGACGATGGTAGGTCCATGGGGATGACCATAGGATGCTCCGCATCAATTTCTCAAGGAGCTTTTGTTAAATTCTTTTAATTCGCTATTCTCCCTAATTGTTAAGGGCAGAGACTAGGCGCTCGTGTACTGGCCCAAAGTTTCGGCCAGTCGTCGTGCTGCAGTCCGATCCATGCATCGTAGGCTGCCCGATCCGCTAGGTAGGACGTTGCGCGCGTCTTCTTCGTCTCTGAAAAGATCTCCTTCCATCCCCGTCAGCCACACGCAGAGCAGACGAGATCCTCGCGGCTCGAGCGTCGTTGTCGTCTTTCAGCACGAGGCGTGCCATTACAGCGTGTGCTTCACCCCCGTTTCCAGCGTAGACGCTCGCCGCCCCAGCATGGGTCTCCTGCATGCCTCATCCCGCCGCCTCGCTGTCGAGGCTTGCCATTGTCACCATCATCCCAGGGTCCATCGTCGATGATTCATGGTCACTATGGTTCCAACATATACCAGACACAGTTCCAACATTCTAGCGGAACAGTTGTAGCATCCATCACGCGGTCACTGCGGTCATCATTGTAGCAAAAATCTCGCAGGTTGTAGTACTTTGGACCACTCGTGGTAGCATATTTTGGTGTCGGTTGTAGCACCACCAAAATCGCTGGGTCGCTAGCACCTCACCTCATGTTGTTGACTGGCCTATTAACTTAGTGCCTAGTGCCAGTTGCTGTTTTTTTGCCTGTTTTTGGTTTTCCAGAATATAAGTACCAAACGAAGTCCAAATGCCACAAAACTTTTTGATGATTTTTTTCTGGACATAAGAGACCCTGTAAGCTTCGGGAGGGGACGGGAAGATGGAGCAGTGGCCCACGAGGCACCAGGGCGCGCCCAGGTGGGTAGGGCACGCCCTAGTACCTCGTGGGGCCCATGTGGCTCCTTTGACCTAACTCCGCCTCTATAAGTTCTCTAAAATCAGGAAAGCAGTAGAGGAGTCCACGAAATATTTTTTCTGCCGCCGCAAGGCTCTGTTCTCGAGAGATCTCATCTAGGGACCTTTTTAGGTACTCCGTCGGAGGGGGAATCAATCACGGAAGGGCTCTACGTCAACCTTGGCTCTACGTCAACCTTGTTGCCCTTCTGATGATACGTGAGTAGTTTATCACAGACCTATGGGTCCATATTAGTAGCTACATAGACTTCACCGTGAAACTACTGTTTCAAGATAATTTCCAGTGGATGGCATCTGGCTGCTCAGTAAGTTGAACATCCATCAACCCGCGGACCTAAGTTACATGCATGCATCCAAATCGTGCAGCTCAATTGCTCTCAACCACTGTATATGGTACACCTAGTGAGCTAATTAATTGCATTCATATGTCCATATATGCGGCCAGATGGAGACCTAGTTTGGAATCAAATCCGACAGTCATGCATCATTGATATCTCTGCTGGAGTGTTCATCAATCAAGTTGAGTAATGCTACTAGCTATGGCTGGGCAGATGTGGAGCACACTAGTTTGTGATACTTCACACATGGATGAATGCATGATTCATATACATGTTGAGTGTATATGAGCTTCTTTCATGTTCATACGGGTGCGGCTTGGGAGGCAGAGGAAGTCCAGGATTCGCGTAAAGAGTCACTAGCAGCAGAAATGAACTTCACATAGGCTTGATTTTCTCCGTGTTGCATATCGACATCACCATGTCAATTCGTCTTTGAGAAACATGGTCCGTAGATTTTTGAGAGCTTTATAAAACTGAAACAGAATTGTTAGTCAATACACACAAGAGGGCAGATACAAGAAGGAACATTCTCTTCCCTCAAAAAAAGAAGGAACGTTCCCCAACAGAGAGACATTCTCATGAATTCTAGCATAGCTCGCCAGCCCGTGTGCCACTTTGTTGCTCTCTTTTAGGACGTACTGTACTCAATTTTCCACTCAACGAAGTAGGCGAGGAGATTCCTTGGTTCTTGGGAGTACTTTCGGAGGGGTAAGTACTCGAAAGTACTCCCAGTACTGCCCCAATCACCAGAACAAAGATACAGATAAAATGAATTTGAGGGTAATGCCGAACGGAGTGCTGTATTTCTGCTGTTTCCTGTTTGGCAACTAATTTTACCTTCATTTCTAGATAGAGAATATCTTCTTAGTATATTATCTAGTTCTGGCTAATGTTGCATGACTTATCTTGCTTACAACTAGCTCGATCTAAGAATTGCAAGACACAAGTTTCAGATAAACACTTCTCTGTTCTGAGCGATGCATGGCATCAAAGTCAAACTGGACAACTGAAACTAGCTCATCGTTGCCTTCCATCCGGGCCTCATTCTTTGATCTCCTCTGGCCCGAGCAAGGATAGTCATTACTACAGAAAAAAACGTATAAACTGACAATCTCTTGAAAGTATATGTATACCATCTTCAAATAATATTGGGAAGCAAGATTGTTGTCTCATGTTGGCTGGATGAAAAGATCTTTAATTATAAACTATTTACCTTCAAAGTGAAATAAATTAATTATATATTTAAACGTGGGAATTATGTTTGTGCAAATATCTTGCAAATATTGTTCTCATGGTGCTCAGCTCCACCGATGCGCCATATATAGCTCAAGGTACCTATATGCTCGGGTCGAATGTTTCGTCCCGAGTGTCAACCGTGGGAAAGTGTGTCCTCCGTGTTTCACTAGTTTCAACCAGGGTTTTGGTTACCGCACTAACAATTCGGTTACCGGGCAGTAACCGCAGATCTCGGTGCCCTACGAGAAATCACCTTACTGAGCAGAAAATCCTGAATTTTTGAATTTAAATAAAATTTAACTGAATTTTGGATTAATTTTATCTAGATACAAAATTCATTCAAAAAATATGTTTGTTAAATACTTGGTATTTCTCTTTATTGGTTACGGAGGTTACCGAAAATTTGGTGCCCCACAAGATTTTTTTTTCATCTGGGATCCAAAACCTTGGTTTCAACGAGTGTTTGGGGCACTCGGTAGCGAGTGTATACCTACTCTGAGCGCTCTAGACAGTTATCTTCTTGACATCTTTTATTGTAGTTGCTGGTTCTTGATAATTGCAAGATATGATATACCTCATCTTTTTCTTGAAGTAAATAAAATGAGAGAGTTAGGAAAATAGTTGTTGGCGTGGAAACTTTAAGCTTTTTGGCTTCAAAACTGTAAGTTATAAGAACCGCCGGACGACTTAAAGCCATGTTCAGCAATGCGTAGGAGCTTTTTGCCAAAAAAAAGAAGGCAAGACGAGGCTAGGAGCCATAAACTAGAGGACTTTCTTTTCAGGTCACACGATACAAACTCTCGCGCTAACTTTTTCTTGTTCACAGCACAATGCTCTATCTATTTTATGGCCATGAGCTCGAGCTTGGGAGTCACAGGAAATTTATAAGACCGACATGCGAGAGAAATCGTGCATGAGTTCTACTCGATTGGGTGAACATGCATTGAGCCTTCGATGCTCTTTAAATGGCTTGGACACCAACATGAACATGTAAAAAAATCATTATTCTCTTATTTGTTTCAAATTTACTGTTCATCTAAGAAGCAAATGCACCCGAGAGCCAAAATAATGCACCCGTTACACCCATGAGTGTCTGATCAAGCCCCCCACAAGAAATAAGGGCTTTGGCATGATGACCATGTCATGTTTATTCCAGTGACCAAGTTACATGCATGCAGAGGACGGTACATTCTACCGTGCAGCTCAATTGCTCTCAACTACTATATATGGTACATTGGTACAACTAACTAGTTAATGAATTGCATTGATGGTGATACGTCCATATATGTGGCCAGATGGAGAGATAGCTTGGAATCCAAATCAGACAGTCCTGCATCATCGATATCTCTATTGGTTAGTTGTATTCATCAATCAGGTCGAGTAGTGCTACGAGCTACAACTAGGCAGATGTGGAGCACACTAGTTCGTGATACATCACAAATATGCATGAATGTATGATTCATGTATATGAACTCTTTCATGTTCATAATGGTGTGGCTTGGGAGGCAGCCGAAATCTAGGACCCGCGGAACCAAATGATCATGCTTGCAAAACGCGAAGAGTCACCACCTGCAGGAAGAAACTTCGCATAGGCTCGATTTTCTTAGAGTTGCGAATCCAAATCACCATGTCGATTGGTCCTCGAGAAACATGGTCCGTAGATTTGTTTTCTCCGAGAGAAAGGACAGCTTTGTAAAACTGAAACAAGAGGGCCAGCAAGGAGCCGGAGCCCCGGAGCCACATCAGCAATATCAGCGTGACCTGCCCCGACGCATAGTACCAGAAGTCCGACACCGACTACAATGGAATAAACCCCTAAAAAAGATTACGATGGAATATTGCAGTTGATCACATATCCAACTCATTTTTCTTTCTGTAGAGAGCTTTGACATACGGGTTCCAATACAATTCTAGGGAGCATTTCTTCTGCGCGCCAAAAATGTTATTGCAATTATAAAACATATGATCTTTCTAGACATGTTCACATACAAATGTTATCTGCGCATGTTTATGTGGAAAGCCCAAACATTTCAATCTGTGCAAAAAGATACAAGCTGAATGCCATTTTTGTGGCATTTCCCGACCACCAGATTAATGTTTTTTACTGCTGAAACACTATTGTTCCGTCGCACATTAAAGTTGTTAAGCACACTTTGGATAGCAACATGAACATTAAAAAAAATCATTTTTGCTATTTATTTTAAATTTACTATTCATCTCAGGAGCAAATGCTCTCCATAGCCAAAACAGTATGCCTTTTTTGGACCGAAGGGTGTCTTTTTTTCTAGAGAAAAGGTAGGGTGTCCGACATTATAAATAAAGCCAACCAGCCAAGTCACCAAGAACCAACATGGTTACGAAAACAAAACCGCCCACACAAGGCAAACATGCACGCAGGCCCCAAAATGATACAAACTCTAGAAGATCCAACCGCATCAACCTCCAGGCGGTTGGCTCGACCGGATAACAGGGCTCAGGGAGGTAGCAGATGCACATATCTTGGCAATGATGTCGATCGATGAGTTCGTTGGTGTCTGCCTGCTTAGGTAGCAGCTTCCATTGCTGTAAGAGAGCAGCCAATTTGAAAAGACAATCAGCCAAGCGGTTATGGAAAACATGCTCAATTGTAAACTTATTCCTGGTGGTCGAAAAACACCAAGAAAAGGCAGCAAAAGCAATCCAGAAGACCCGAGCAACTTGTCCAGCCAGCGCAGACGCAATCTGTAAAAGTTCATCCCAGTTCGTGGGGTTTCAGTTGCGATTGAACCATTCTCGGACACAACTCCAACCAAACTTGGCGAGAACACAAGTGAAAATGACTTGCTTAGTATCTTCTGTCTCTCCACAAAGAGCGCAAGCTGTGTTCACGTTACCGTTTCGCTTGATGATTTGGTCGGACGCCGGAAGTTTACGACGAATCGCTTGCCAGAGGCAAATGCTAATTTTGAGCGGGATACGGGAGCACCAGATGGCCTTAAACCGAGAATCCTGCCGTCCACGAGAGAACTTAGTGTATGACGACTTAACAGAGAAGCGCCCAGAGGTATCTCCCGTGGAGAAGAGCGCCGCGGCGCCCGTCACCCAGCGCTGCTTCCTACACCCTGGTCGCCTCAGCCAGGGGCGGACCTAGGCGGACCTAGGATAAAAACTGACTGGGGGCGCTCGTCTATGTAAAACTCATGAATATGTTTACACAATCGTATAAACGTATAGCACTTTTCATGCATAAAAAAATCTAGCATTTTTCCTATAACAATAAGATACTTCATCCACGTTCAAAACAGAAGATACTTCATCCACTAATAACATCACAAATTTACCATTAAAATAAACAAACCTTACACTTTATATCCCAGTTTTTATATGTAGCAAAAGATAATATTTGTCTGACATAAATGCCAACAAGTGATACATCATCTAGTAGTAACATGATAGGTTTGGCACTAAACTGAAGAAATCTTACAAGAAGGCTTTATATCCCAATGATTTCATAGGTGGCAAAAGGTAATATTTGTCTCCAAGACAAATGGCATTACCTGTGAAGAGAAAACACAGATTAGGACAATGCATTTGAATACTATGGAGATGGTAAATATAAAAAGGGTGGAAGGTATTAGACCATTACGTTTCATTTCTCCCACGACGATGTTTCATCTTATGGAAACGATCAACAATCACTTCATTGGTAATTGTGTCCAGCAGCTCCTTCTCCACGAAGCAAATTAGGCTATGGCTCAAATAATCATCACCAATTTTGTTACGCAAAGCATTCTTCACAATCTTCATCGCTGAAAAACATCTCTCGACAGTGGCAGTGGCAACAGGCAGAGTTAGAGCTAGCTTCAAAAGCCGATATACCAAAGGATATGAGAGATTCTTCCTAGTATCCACCATCAGTTTAGCCAAGTCACTTATTCTGTCCAAGCTAGAAAACCTTGTATCATGGAGTATATTATCTATATAGAGTCCAAGTTCATGCTCAAGAGTCACCATATCTTTGTGATTGAAGTCATCAGGATAAAACTTTGCTAATTTCAGTAACTTCTCCTTGTCAAAATGACAAAATAAATCACTTGGGCTCAAAGCAGACATGCATAGAAGCAACTCAGAATTTACCTTATTAAATCTGTCATTAAACTCTTCTCCTAACAGATCGAGCACAGCAAAGAAACAGTCGACACGATAATAATGTTCATTGCTAATGCCAGTCTTTTGTCGTGGCTTCTTTGGGTTAACATAGGCATCTTCCATGTCAAGCACTGGAATGTCATGCTTCTCACAAAAACAACATACCTTCTTCATAAGGGAATCCCACACCTCATTGGTTCTGAGTTTTTCTAACTCTCGTTTTGTTGATTCCACATCTGAAATAGCATTTACAATGTCTTTATTCTTTCTCTGTAAGGTTTTTGACAGCCCATTTGTTAAAGCTAATATCATCATCATCATGTGTAAGAAAAATGCAGAATCAAAGGTCTGGAAATATTTTAGAAGACCTCTAGCTTGCCGCCTCTTTCCGGTATCTGTGCCATCTTTCTCGACATATTCTAGTACTTTGACCACAGATGAGAACATCTTGGACAAACCCAACAGTGTTTTATAATGGGAGTTCCATCGAGTGTCACCTGGTCTTTGAAGAGATAATTCTTGATTCAGTCCAGTCCCCGTAGCAATCTCTCCACATCCTATTGCTTTTCTCACTTCTTCTTGGTGATGCTCACGAAGTTGGTCTTTTCTCTTGCAAGACGCGCCCACGACATTCAGCAAAACTGAAACCATATCAAAGAAATCTCCGACCTCGAATATCTTCTTTGCAATAGCCACAACAACCAAGTTGAGTTTATGAGCAAAACAATGTACATAATATGCTGATTTGTTTTCATTCATAATTTTAGCTTGCAAACCATTAAACTCACCAGACATATTACTTGCTCCATCGTAACCTTGGCCTCTAACTTGTTCAAGATTCAGCCCAAGTTGTGAAAATAATAAATCTATGCAAGACTTGAGATAAGAAGCTGTTGTCTCCTCCACATGAACAACACCAACAAACTTCTCTTGGACCAGTCCACACTTATCAAGATATCGGAGAACAACCGCCATTTGTTCTTTGTCGGAAACATCCCTACACTCATCAACTAATAAGCTAAACACACCATTACCAATTTCTTTCATCACATGACCTAGTACTTCTTTTGCAAAGCACTCGGTAATATCTCTCTGAATTTTGGGAGACAACATTTGATTATTATTTGGAGCATTCTTGAATGCCTTAGCAACAGCATCATTTTTCTTAATAGTGTAGTCCATCAACTCAAGGTAATTTCCTTTATTTTCAGAATCTTTAGATTCATCATGGCCACGGAAAGGTTGTCCCTGATGCAACAAGTATCGACAAACATCAATTGTGGCATTTAACCTGATGAGATGCTCATTCTTTTCAATTTGGCTTTGTCTATTCCAGGCTGCAGGGATTGATTGATCTTGCTTTAATAGATCCTCGCAATCCTTGAGTGCTCTGTTGTGAAAGCTGTTACGATCACCGACGTGAGTTACAAATCTCTCTGTCTTGTTCCAACAGTTGAAACCTTCTACTACAAATGCATCATGCCCATGGTGGTTGTCTTTAATGTTGTCCCTAAACAAATAGCAGCATAAGCAATAGGCTTTGTGCTCCTTCTCGCTGTACTCTAGCCAATAAGCATAATCATCATACCAATCCGGATTGAATCTCCTCTTCTTTTTCTTCTTCCCAATCTCCCTGTATGGAAATTCCAACTTGCGGGGCTGATTAGGTCCCCAAATCAAATACTTCCTTCTTATCTCATCACGTTGGTTGGGGTGATAATCTGCCATTCGCTTCCTTTTAGCTGGATCGCGAGGGAGCTTATTCAAATCAACTAGTTCAGGCACAGCAGAATTATGTTTTGCTGCAGGTCTTGATGCATTACTACTACCACTTGAATTGTTGCTGGTGATAGCCCCCTGGGGCTGGGTGGTGGTGTTGGCATTTGCTGATTTCTTTATCAAATACTTCTCCATTATCTTCCCTTCTCTTCCCTATAAAATAATGGAAGCACAAATTGTAAAAGTTTAGATACAAAACATTCTAGTGGAGCAGACTAGCAGGCCAGCAAAAGTACTAGTAGTAGAATGGCATGCCAGATTGAATTCCATAGAAATTTTCCAAGTACAAGTAGTGTGTCACACTAATCCTATAATTTTTTGGTAGAACCAACTGTACATGGCTACATGTCTGATAGAGACATAGAGTAGTACTACTGTACTAGTACGAACTGCAAGTTTTCATTTGATTTGATATGAGATAAACCATGGAATCAACTGAAGAATAAGGACCAAAGTGTAGTCAGGCAACAGCAAGCAAAATAAAGAACTAAGGGGAGTTTAGTAGTTTGGGATAAGGAGATGAGGAGATGGTACAGACCTGATCAGAGATGAGTTGCTGAGGATGTTCAGTTCATCCGTTGCTGCTGTACACTCGTCGACGGTGGTGCCGCTGCTGCTGGCGGCGGGCGGGCGGTGGCCGGCGACCGGATGGCACAGGACTGGCACCCGCCAAGCCGCGATCCACCAATGGTCCAACCAAGCGGTGGCCGAGGGCTTGCCTCTTCGTTTTTCTCGCTATTAATTGTGAGCTCCTAGAGTGAAGCGGTAGGCGGCAGCAGGGTACACGCACGCCTTCTACCTTGAAGTTTTTCCTTGATTAGCTTTTTGTATTGGGCTTTATAGAAAGGCCGAACTGGAAGGGAGTGGGGGCACCTGCTATAGCCCGACTGGGGGCCTGCTCGCTAGCATCGGGACGTAGTACGAAGAGGACGATGAATCGAGTGGGGTCCTGGGCCCCCACTCGCCACAACATGCGTCTGCCCCTGGCCTCAGCCTCGTTGAGACGAGGACTAGGTTTTCCTCCCTGTCGCCATGCAGGGACAACATGGGAGGAGAGAGAGAGCGCGCGCGATAGTACCAAAAGTCCGACACGGACTACAATGAAATCTTTCCCTACTAATAAAGCAATTACTGCTTCTGGTCGTACGTCGTCGATGCTTTGGCAAAAAGCTCCTCTGTTTTGTAGTATTCAACCCGCAGTCCTTTCTTAAGTGAGAAAACGTTTCGTTCAAACATTTTACAAATAAATCCTTATAGTTTACCGTATTCAACCCACGGTCCTTTCTAAATTGAAAAAAAGCACGCCAGAAAACACACACGAGAACGGGCTCTCCTCTCCCTCGCCTCCCGATCCCAACCGCCAGGCGCTCGATCTGGTGCTTCGCCGGCCACCCGGGGGCGGCGTCGATGGATCTGGCGGCGGGTGCGGCGTCTTGCTCCGGTGGCGATGGTGTCCTGCTAATGCAAAGAGACCAGGGCATGAGGGAGAGAGGAATAAAGGAGGAGAAGGGGCACAAGGTGAGGGAGGCGGTCGCCGGCGGCGGCGGCTCCGGTGACCGGCCGGAGGGAAGGGAGAGGAACTCCTGTTGAGGCGGCGCAGCTTGGTGCACGCTGGTTTCTCCGGATCGACCCCCTACTCAGATCTGCACGCCCCTGATGATTGGAGGTAGGGTAATCACTCTCCTCTTTAAAACTAGATCATTTTCTTCTTTGGTCTGGAAAACATAAATCCTTAGACACCCAACGGTATGTTTCAACATGTTTTTTGCCTTGATTTGATGTAAAAAGGATCTAATTTCTCTTCCCGCTTATGTTCTGGATTTCATCTTTTCTCCTTTCTCTGATTTACTCATACACGACTCCTGACTTGGTGCATGTGTCTGCTGAATCTTCCTACTGCAGGTGTGCCTTTCACATGTTCGTTGAGTTGCAGCAACAAGGACAGATGGCCATCTTCACAGGTTATGCCCCTTACTGTAATTTGCATTCAGTTATGTGCAGTAATAATGCCATATTTGTTAGCCTGCTAGCTGTTTCCAGATTTTTTTAGACATGATTGACTGCTTCTACACAAAAAGAGTTTGTCGAAAATAAGAGCAATCCCATTGTTGCTACAGAGCCTGAAGATTCTTTGCCTTTCTTTGAACGGTTTCAGTTTTTTCTTTCATATGGCTACAATTATTTGATTGGTCCATGTAGATTTAGGCAACATGAGATGAGCCGATGATATATATTGTAATATACGATGTCTATTGCTACAAGTGTTGATGTCTTGGTGATGGCAGGTTTTGCAAGTAATTGAAATGCTTTTTGAGTAGAGGATAATTAGAGATATAATGTTCTACCTGATCTTGAGGTATGTGAAAGTGAACTTGGTGATTTTGAGTAATTCTAAGAGTATACATCTCATCTATCAGGTATCCTTTTTTGAGTAATGCTGAGAGGATACATCTCATCTATGAGGAATTAATCCATCTCGTTTTCTCTGTGTTTACCTTGTTCTACAAATGGCTAACTAGGTAATGATTATTGATAGCTAATGACATGAGGGAGAGGGGGACAAGCCCCTTTAGCTACTGCAATGCGGTTGTGCATACAAATGTGCTACTCATATTCCACTTTTACACGAGCTAGGCGCGAGAAGCAGGTTCAGAATTCAGCTCCATTTGATTTACATTTAGATCATCTTGCTGCAACACCATCACTTTTCTTGATAGCAAACAACAATTTTTAGTAATCATATATAGCTTTTCTTTGGTTTGTTTATTCTATTATACCATAGATATCATGAGAAACTGTTAATCGCTTAAGGAGGGTGTTCTGTTCACTCAAAATCAACCGCCTAATGGTCTGATTAGTTTATGTATGTGAAAATTTATTTTAATAATTATAGTTGCAATTTCCAGTCAAGGCATATGTTCTTTTATACTTTTATAGTGAGTCTACAATAGGTTGAATAGATTCGATGAAGTGACGCCAAGCTTCTGGCATTCTCTGTGACAAGAGAGTGCCACAAAAGCTAAAAGGTAAGTTTTACAGGACGGCGGTCCGACCCGCAATGTTGTATGGCGCTGAGTGTTGGCCGACTAAAAGGCGACATGTTCAACAGTTAGGTGTGGCGGAGATGCGTATGTTGAGATGGATGTGTGGCCACACGAGGAAGGATCGAATCCGGAATGATGATATACGAGATAGAGTTGGGGTAGCACCAATTGAAGAGAAGCTTGTCCAACATCGTCTGAGATGGTTTGGGCATATTCAGCGCAGGCCTCCAGAAGCTCCGGTGCATAGTGGACGGCTAAAGCGTGCGGAGAATGTCAAGAGAGGGCGGGGTAGACCGAATTTGACATGGGAGGAGTCCGTTAAGAGAGACCTGAAGGATTGGAGTATCACCAAAGAGCTAGCTATGGACAGGGGTGCGTGGAAGGTTGCTATCCATGTGCAAGAGCCATGAGTTGGTTGCGAGATCTTATGGGTTTCACCTCTAGCCTACCCCAACTTGTTTGGGACTAAAGGCTTTGTTGTTGTTGTTGTTGTTGTTGTTGTTGTTGTTGTTGTCGTCGTCCGCTTAGGTTATAAGGGGAGCCAGAGAGGTGAGGGAGGTGACCAAAGCGGCAGCGGCCTTGGGGTGCCGAAGAAGAGTGCGTAGGAGGATGGAAAGGGGCTCGTATACGACGGCTGGAAGAGGTAACCTAGGATTTCGTGGTGCTCTACTCTATACCTCATGCTCGGATGATTGTACTTTTCGTTTTGACTGATCAATTGGGTTAATTCTGTATGAGTTGGGTAGCATCTTGAGCTCAAAAGGTTCTCTACTCCATCCAAATATTCTGCTAGATTTGATTAGAATTTGTGTTTATTAAAACATGCACCAAGAGGATCTAGGCCAAGCAATAACAAATTATGCAGCTGCACCTAAACATCTTAATACCACAAGATGGTCACTATGGAACTACATAGCTTCGGCTCGTCACTGGTTACCATAATTTGTAATGTGGCGATTGATGGATGTGCATAGATAGATTATATACCTACATGGTACTTTCTGGGTATGTGTATAGAGGAATCCCTCATGTATTTAGATTGTTTGCTTAACTATTACTCTTCTCTATTTTCCGACTTTGTGATAACTTAATATAAATTACATTTTGTTTTGAAATAAAAGGATATGTGATGGTAATTGTGTTGTGTTCTATCAACAGAACTATGCTCTCCTAAACCTGAATGGGCCAGAAGTGACAAGACAGACAGATCTGGCAGTCAATTATTCTTCAGTTTCGGTTGTGATGTTTCAACATGAGTTCAGAGTGTTAATGCTTTGCTGATGCGAGGAGGTGAAGTTGTATGCTACCAGAGTGCAGATATTTCTTTGTATGTTTGCTTTCAAGAAAAGATGGATGTGTGTTGTGACTGTGACAGATGGTTCTACTGGATATGTTGTTGGGTTTATAACAAGAAGCATTGGTAAGGATATCAAAATACAAGAGAATGCTGCAACGACCAAGGTGCCATATATATATCGAAGGTGCTCGCAAACTTCCTTCGACTGGTGTGGCCCTGTTGCTTTCTTATTATAATGATAGTAGAGTTCAAAAGTTCTAGATGGCAGTGGTATATCAGTATCTTATTTCACTTTCATCGCTTCTATAAAAGCTAGATAAAATGATCTATATCACTAGAATCTATTGCCTTGCACATACTCCCTCTGTCCGGAATTATTTGTCGTAGAAATGGATGTATCTAGACATATTTTTAGTTCTAGATACATTCATTTCTGTGACAAGTAATTCGGGATGGAGGGAGTATTTGTCTACACAAACACTTGTATTCCTTTTTACACTGAATTTCCTTTTTGTTACAGGAGGATTCAGAATATGAAGTTACTGGAAACATTGTTGGAAGTGTTGGTCTTGAGAGCACATAAAAGGATTCATCGTTTCTTATAAAAACATTACAATCATTCAAAGAAGAAGAAGCCATTCTTTCCAATGTTTACATATAAGATATACCAGTACATCCCAATTGGTAGGGCCCCTCCACTGATAAGCTGGATATCCTTTTAACAAGTGGCTCGGAGAGAATAAAGCGTTAGATTTTATCATACTTTTACAGTTTAACATGTCAAAGAAGGGAGAGGAGACACCAGCGGATGGCAAGATGGATGAACTGTTGGACAGTGTTAGCCTTAATTACCTAATTCCTAATGAAGTGGAAAACTTTATGACCAGCATAGAAAATGTGCAACACTCTTCTTCTGAGCATGAAGGGCAGAATGATGATTTCGAAGCAAATATCATTGAGCAAGATGATGAACACATTGGAAAGATTTTACTAATCTTGCTGTTGCATGCAAAGACATTGGTGATGTCATATCAGAAGACCCACAGAAGGTTTAGGTTTCCGAGGGCAAGCAGAAATAAGTGATAGCTATGTCGGTATTATAAATAATGGCAACACATATTTACCTACTAATAAAGCGGCTACCGCTTCTGCCCGTCCGTCATTAAAACTGCCCCTAAAGTTGCAAATAATTACCCACCTATGCCACCGGTAAGTGAGAAAAACGTTTGGTTTCTTTTTTTTCCGCGCTCACCCATAGCTCAATAAGAGAAGATCCCCTAATGTACAACGACCATCTGAGCAGCGCACTGGTTGGTTCCTTGACCTACCGCACTAGTGGGTTTGATTCCCACACCCACCCTTTTTATTTAAAAAATCAATTACTTTTTGAAATTTTCATATCTTTGAAACCCTAACTTCAAATCTGACATGCCATATATGAAAATTCATCAGAAAAATTCTAGATTCCAAATATGCTACTATCATTAATTTTTAAAATTATGTTCAGGGTGTAAACTTAAATAACACCTTCTTTGTATGATGAGATATTTTAGAAATGCCAATTACATATGTTCTTATAGATTGATTATTTTTGGTGGAGCTATCATATATGTTTGCAACCAAATTAAGTCTTGAACTGAATTATGATTGCAAAAACACACACACACACACACACACACACACACACACACACACACACACACATTCGCGTCGCGTCGCATATATATGCGCTAGGTATATTCGCTCCGTCCGGAAAAACTTGTCCCTCAAAGAGATATACCTAGCACTAACTTGGTACTAGATACATCCATTTGAGGAACAAACTTGGGACAAGTTATTTTGGACGAAGGGAGTATATGAAAACACTTATGCACATGTTATCATTAAATACTAAAATGTAATTTGCTATTTTCATTCTAATGCAATATTTTTTTGCGTCACCGAGAAACAACAACAAATGCGTAAACATATATTGGCAACTAGGTAGATATTTGTGTTGTATAATGAATTCTAAACACCTTCAGTACACTTCAAAAAATCATCACACCTTTATGTCACCACTTATCATGTTGCTTGTTTTTTTAGAAAAGTTATCATGTTGCTTGTTGCGTGGCATCATGAAAGATTTCAAGGGATTTGCTGATGTCCTCAAGTGTGTGTATGAGGCGTGAATTTTTTTTCTCCCGTTGCAATGCACGGGCATATTTGCTAGTATTATGTAAACACAATTCTGCAGTATTTTCATTGTTTATCAGAGCTCAAAGAAATCTTAATAATTTGTGAAGACGTATGAGTGCTCGGGGCTGATGTTCTATGGTTGATTTCGGGATGTGTAAGAGCAGGGCGAATACCACTATATCATACTCTCTTGACTGGGATGAGCTTCGCTTTTTTGTAGAAAAGTGATAGAATAAGAATTGTGATTTCTGCTGCTATTATGATATGCTTTTCTGATATTCTTTGCTGCCACTCTTTGTTGTATCAATTATTTGTTGTGTGAACCATGTGGCGGGTCAAGCTCAGATGATTCAGATAGGATAGAATGGGCGTCGGAAATCGCCCGTGACATTCTAGGTGAATTCTAGCCGTTGCTAGCAAGGCCTTTGGTAATTTCTATATAATTTTTTTTCCCGTTGCAACGCACGGGCATTTTTCCTAGTAGACCCCTAAAAAAGGACTACAATGGAATATTGCAGTTGACAACATATCCAACTCATTTTTCTTTCTATAGAGATGCCTTTGACATACGGGTTCCAATACAATTCTGCAGAGCATTTGCTTCTGCACGCCAAAAATATTACTACAGATGTAAAACATATGATCTTTCTAGACATGTTCACGTACAAATACTATCTGCTCATGTTTATGTGGAAAGCCCAAACATTTCAGTCTGTGCAAAAAAAAAGCTGAATGCCATTTTTTTGGCATTTTCAGACCACCAGATTTATTTTTCCTAAATTCTTTCCGGTGTGCACCATCTGGACGAAACGGGCCGCCGGTCTTGCATGCATGTATGTATTAATTTTTTTGTCTTCTAGTGCATGTGATTGTTATCATTAAATGTGTTCACACTGATTACCTCATTTTAGAAAGAACAGATTCAGACACATTCATTTCGGAGTTTCAAATTTTAAAAAGCCATATCTTTCAAACCACGCATCGGAATTGAAATCCGTTTTCACTGCTGGAAACTCTTGCAACGAGATCTTTGAAACTAGATCCCGCATGGGTATATTTCGATGAAATTTTTTCGATGCCAACTTTGGTGCTATATCGTGCAACTTTATTACTGTATTGTGCAACTTTATTACTACATCGTGCAACCTTTTCCAAAACCAATTTTTGGATATGCATGATTCAACTTCCCATGAGATTGCAATCTAGCAACCATGACAACTTTGATGTGCAACTAGTCTACAGTCCTGACCAACTACCTAATAGTCGATGTGCAACCCTTCTTTGTACTCGTGGATGTGTAATTTTTCACTGTTGGCACACCCTACCCCCACCCCCCTACAAGTGATTTGTGCAACTTAGTTTATTGTTCAAACCAAATGCCTATTAGTCAATGTGCAACTCATTGCCCTTCCTATTTGTGGACATGTATTTTCAGTTGGCGGGGGCGACAAACAGAGTTGCACATAGTCTGCTAGGTAGTTGGCCAGGGCAACATATGAAGTTGCACATCTCACATGTAGAGACGGTTGAATGGTGAAAAATTGGCATTCACCAGGGTATTAAAAAGTTGCATATAAACAGAGTGCTACAGTTACAAATCTTACTAGCAGGGGTGGTTTGGGTCGGGTGCTAGCAGGGAAACTACACATCCATGGGGGTACGAGAGAAAGTTGCACATCACTGTTAGACAATTGGCCATGGCAGTATCTGAAGTTGCACATCCACTGTTAGGCCGCTGGCCGATGCAGCAAACAGTGAAGCACATCCACGGGCAGGGGAAAATTGCACATCAACTACTATGAAGTTGGCCTGGACAACACAGGAAGTTGCACATCTCACTAGAAGGAGGTAGTTTGGGGGTGGAGGTACCATAATTGAAAACTGCACGTCTATGGTGTAGGAGAAAAGTTGCACATCCCTGTCAAGTAGTTGCACATCGACGGCTAGGCAGTTGCACAAAACGGAGACAAAATTGCACAAGAAAAATTTCGTCGAAACATATCCATGCGGGATCTTGTTTTGAAGAGCACGTCGGGAGGGTTCCAACAGTGAAAACGGATCTTAATTTTGATGCGCGGTTTGAAAGTTATGGTTTTTTAAAAACTGAAAACACAAATTAAGTGCGTTCCCTTCCGTTCACATGAATGCTTTGCAATTATTTATCCTCTTCACATATGTTCAAACATGTTTACTTTTTCTAATATGAGTCATGGAGACAAAAACTTACCTTTTTCGGCCGGCCACCACGGAGGGCTAGTGGGCAGCAGGCCGCTAGATAGTCGCGTCCTTCTTGTTTTTGCTGCTGAAACACTATTGTTCCATTGCACATTAAAATTGTTAAGCACACTTTCGACACCAACATGAACATTAAAAAATATTTGTTTTCTATTTATTTTGAAATTACTGTTCATCTCAGGAGCAAATGCTCTCCATAGCCAAAACAGTCAGTGGCGGAGGCAGGGGGTGCCAGCATGGCCTGGCCCGGGCCAACATGCAGATCTTTTCAATACATAAGTGATTACCTGCTGCTGATATTGTGTATTATGGTGATTTGTTTTGCTTTGGCCCTCCCTAACATGATTTAACATCAGTTGGCCCCTCTCATTAAGTTTTTCTGGCTCCACCACTGAAAACAGTATGCCCTTTTTAGACCCACTAGTGTCTGATCAAGCCTTCCACAAGAAGAAGGGTTTGTTTTAGATTCAGAGGCTTCCGAGCTTTAGCATGAGCAAGCCAAGTTACATCCCAACGACCAAGTTACATGCATGCAGAGGACGGTACATTCTATCCTGCAATTTTTTTGGCGATGATTCTATCGTGCAACTCAATTACTCTCAACCAATATATATGGTACAAGTAGAGAGTAAATTAATTGCATTAATGATGATGTGTCCATATATGTGGCCAGATAAAGAGATAGCTTGGAATCTACTCCCTCCGTTCCAAAATAGATGACCCAACTCTATACTAAAGTTAGTACAAAGTTGGGTCATCTATTTTGAAACGGAGGGAGTACATAAAACAGTGTTGCATCATCGATATCTCTATTGGTTGAGTAGCTATGACTGGCAGATGTGTAGCACGCTAGTTCGTAATACTTCACACATGCATGAATGCATGATTCATATGCATGCTGAGTGTATAACTGTATATGAACTTCTTTCATATTTCTACGGGTGCGGCTTGGGAGGCAGCGGAAATCCAAGACTCGCTAATCCTTGAGAAGATGGAAAGAGTCACCAGTGGCAGAAAGCAACTTCGCATAGGCTTGATTTTCTCCATGCTGCATTCTAGATCAGCCTGTCGACTGGTCCTCAAGAACACGTTTTCCAACACAAATAATTAGTACGTGTGGAGATTCTGGCACTGCTTGCCAACTAGCATAGCAAGCCAGCCCGTGTGCCGCTTTGTTGCCCTCTCTTCGGACATACTATCTCGGTATTAAAAGATAAGATGTTTTTGTAGTTCAAGTTGAACTGCAAAAACATCTTATATTTTGGTAAGGAGGGAGTACTAAACTTTCCACTCAATGAAGTAGGCGAGGATATTTCTTGGTTATTGATACTCAACGCACCATCTTGAATGATTTGTCGTCGTTGTCTCTAAAGCCTATGCGACGGGTTCACAGTCAACCCCAGGGATTAGAGGGCCAGCACGGAGCAGGAGCCTCGCATCCACAGCAGCAATTGCAGAGTGATTCATCCCGTCGCATATATAGGGAAAGTTGCAGACCAGCCGAGATAGTGATCGCTCCTTCCTGGTTCCTCGCCACCATTCCTACTCTGGTGTTTCTTTTGCCAACGCGCAGCACCAGACATGTTCTGTTTTCCTTTCACATCCTGGCCACATCTTGCAGACATCGTCAACCCCCAAGTTCGTCTCACCCTATTGGCCTTTACACCATCCTTGCATCGGGTACTATTTGATAAGTAGTAACATGGCCAAGTACTTTGTAAGTAGGAGCTATATGTGCTAGGAACTACTCCCTCTGTCCCATAATGTAAGATGTTTTTTGATACTAGTCTAATGTCAAAAAAACGTTTTATATTATGAGACGGAGGGACTATTTTTTTTTAAACACAATAGGGAACTTTCTTTTCATGTCGCATGACACAGTAACATGCCAAATATTCCCCTTTTAGGTTCACACCGCAGTGCTTCGTCTCTTTTTTTATTCATGAGCCAGGCTTGGGAGTCACCTGGAAATTATATGACCGAGACAAGCCAGAGAAAAGTGTGTGTGCTCTACTCCGACATGGTGTGGGCCAGTGGATTGCATGTTCATCCAGAATCACGGTTGTACTTGTCATAGCTCCGACCTCTGAGCCTAGCTTGGATGCTCTTTCAAATGGCTTTGGTCGCCCTTCTCTTGACAAAAACAACTACTGTGTACATGTTCATCTTTCAAGTTTTTGTGTATTGATGACGTAAGGGAATACCTACTAGGACCGGGCTGGCTGCGTACTAATCTATAATAAGAAGACAGCTTGAATTGAGGTGAACAAAATTATTTTCTGCTCCCTCTGTTCTAAAATACTTGAAGTTTTAGGTTTTTTCTAGGTCCACATATTTAAGTTTGAGCAAGTCTACTGAAAAATATCTACAACACCAAATTAGTTTAATTAGATTCATCATAAAAAATATTTTTATAGTATACATATCTGACATCGTAGATATTAATGCATTTTTCTATATACATGGTCAAACTAAAAAAAGTGTGTCCTTACCTAGAACGGAAGAAGAGGCTGGAGAACTTTTTGTTACATAGTATGCACAGTTAAATTGAAAAAAATAGCATTTTAATTCTCAGCATCATGAGTTGACACATCTTGGCTTAGAACGATGTTGGAATTTTACAGTTCAAGTCTTCAACTCAGTTTTCTTTCTAGAGATATCTGTAGCTCATTTGATTCCCTGAGTTTCTGCTCAACAGCTCAAGCCTCTCACTAGAAGAAAATAAAAGGAAGAAGCTTGTTTTAGGTCTAAATTTAGAGGCTTCTGGACTTAGCATGACCATGCCCCGTTTACATTTGAATGAGTAAGGTACATGCATGCAACGTTAGCTGAGGATGCCACATTCATTCTATCGTGCAGCTCAATTGCTTCCAACTACTATACGATACTACTAGCTAGCTTGTAATTTATCGCATTGATGGTAATATCTCCATATATATATGGCTAGATGGAGAGAGAGCTTGGAATACAAATCGAACAGCCATATGTCATTCATACCTCGAATAGTTGATCAAAGTCATCAATCGAGTCGAGCAGTGTTACTGGCTACTGACTATGCGGAGGTGGAGGCACACTAGTACTACACGATAATCCAAACATCATTGCGTGGTTCGTATATATATGTATGTATGAACTCCTTGCATGTCCACGGGTGTGGCTTGGGAGGCAGCGGGAATCCAAGATGCGCAGGAATCCAACTTCAGTCTTGCAAATCACAGAGACTCGGTGCCGGTACAAAACAATTTTGCATAGGCTCGATTCTCTTCATGTCGCATATCTAGATCACCATGTCGATTTCCTCGAGAAATGCGTGTGTCAACACAAATGAGCAGTGGAAGCCTGAACTCAAACCCTCCGGAGTAAGGCACGTCGCTCGCAACACAACAGACGTGAACTGTCGGGCATTGATCTGTCTCCACTCTGAAGTCTGAACTCAAAACCTGGAACACCTCTTATCTGCTTATAATTATTTAGGATGAGCTGGAAGGTGCCAGCTGTATTAAAATCTGAATGTTTGAGATCACAGCTATCATGAACTAGTTGAACGCTTGTAAAAATCGAAACAGTATTAGTACAGTCATTACACACAAAGATGGTAGACACAAGAAGGAACACTCTCCAACAGGGAAGTATTCCCGTGAATATAATTCTAGCATTGCTTGCCAGCCCGTGTGCCACTTTTTTTGCTCTCTCTTTGTACGTACTGAACTTTCCACTCAGCAATTTAGGCAAGGAGATTTATTTGCTTCTTGATATTCGTCGTCCTTTCTGGTTCCTCGCTTTGGTACAACCTCCCACTAAACGTAATATTAAAAAATTGGTATGGGTATTGAGATTCGATCACCATACATCTTTCTTTTGCTCCGACCACACTAACCATCTAGGACTGCACACTTATTACTAACTTCCACCGCTTTTAATTCTTGTTGTGCACCAAACGTGACGTTAAAAAAAGGCAGCGGCTTGTTTTCTTCCCAGGTTTTGTTTGGCCGGTTTTCTACTGTTTAATTTTTCCTGCTATTTTTTTTTCATTTTTTCCCTGTTTTTAAATTCGTGATTTTTCTAAATGGTGAACTTTTCTTAAATTCACAAAACTTTTTCCAGGTTTGTGAACTTTTTCTCACTATATTTTTTTTTCTAGTGTTTCTTTGTCATTTTTTCGTTTCTTTTTCAAAAGATGCTCGCACTTTAGAAATTTTTGTTCAATTTTTTTTGCCTTTTTCAATTTTTTCTCAAAAATACAAATTTTCCAATTTAAAAAAATGGTACCGAAATTTCAAAATAATGTTTCCTGTCTTCCAAAATTGCTTAGAATACTACAATACTACCATTTATTTAAAAGTAAGAACAAAATATTTAATATGAACATTTTTTGAATTTTTCAATCATTTACTAAAAACCACTAACAAATATGGAATTTCACAATATTTAGAAAATTATGAAAAATTTGAAACCTATTTTTTTAGTTTCACTGAACATTACTTCTATTTCTCTAGAATTATTTTTCAAAACAAGAACAGTTTTGACATTCCAAACAAATTTTGATAGTGTGAACATTATTTGAAACTCCCAAAAAACTGGAGCCATTTGATGTGTGTCGGAAAGAAAGCGGGCTCTCGAGCGGAGCCTTTTTGTCTACCTGGACAACCGATGTTGAACATGATGTTTTTTTGGACATCATTCAAATGACCCCAACTTTTGCCACGAGGTGGGCATACCCATGGTAGGCATTCATGCCATGTTTGAACAATTTCCGACACTGTATGCATGTCGCGACATGTCCGATCATTTATCGGCCTTTTTTTCACTAAGAAAACTGCAGAAATTGTAAAATTTGTCGAACAACCAAACAACTTGGCATGATACCTTGAATTGGTCATACAAGACCATGAAAAAAATCTTTCACCAATTCCAAAATAGGGAGTTTCAAATAATGGCCACACATTCAAAATTTGTTCATAAAAAATGACCATGTTTCTAAAAAATATCCAAAAAATACAAAAAATGTTTGAGGAAATTCAAAAAATAGTTTCAATATTTTTTTGTATTTTTATTTTTTATTAGGTTCCAATTTTTTTAATGTTTTCCTAAAATTGAAAAATGCACGTGTTCAAAAATTTGTTCACTCCTTTTAAAAATGTTTGTGTTCTGACATTCTGAGCAACTTTGAAAGACACAAACATTGTTTTTGAAATTTTGTATAATTTTCTGAAAATCCAAATATTTGTATTTTATGATTTTTTTGGAAAAGTGAATATTTTTGAATTTTGAACAGGTTTTTAAAAGCACGAGTATTTTTTTACAAAAGAAAAGGAAGCAAAAAAGGTAAAACAAAACAAATAAAAAATCAACAAAAAAGCGTAAAAAATAAAAATAAATAATAGGAAAAAGACTAATTCGAATATGGGCCGGCCCAGCGAAACCGGGGGCTTCCGTGAACTAAAGAAGAAGAAAGGAAGAAAAAAATTAACATGCAGAAGTGTTAAGATGTCTTGATTGGTTAGTGCGGTTCTCTATGAATTAAGAGGTCATGAGCTCGATTAATGTCACTTGCACATTTTTTTTGAAGTTTAAAAAGAAAGAAAAAAAAGCTGAGGACGCCGTCCATGGGCGGTATGTATGCAGGCCGCATATCGCCGTGGGCGACGTATTTTTAAAAAAGGACCATCCTACATTTTATTATGAAGGGGTATGGAGAGATCTCCTCCGTTGATGTGTTTAGGGGGATTGTATCAAAGCGGAAGTGTTATGTAGTTATGTGACTAGAGTGGTTATAGAGGCGTCGCCTTTTGCATGTATTACCTCTGTCCGGAAATAACTGTTATGGTTTTAGTTCAAAATAACGAACAGAGGGAGTATTGCATTATTCCTCAAGTGCCATCAGAGCTAAAGCATTCGCATGATTTTGCTTCTGATCTCAGGCCAGCAGTGAAGAAGAATTAGCAGCTAATCATGCCCATTATCTGAACTGATCTCACTCAGAATTGCTGGAAAAAATTAGAGGTTTATAATCTGGGTGGTGCTACCTCCTTGTGGAACTTGTGGTGTTTACAAAATGAATTTTGCTTTCAAGAGAGAACTTGGATCAATGTACATTGCATCTCGGGCAAGCTGGGTGCATCAGTGAAAGTGTTGAGCAACGAATCACAATTGATGCTGCCGATGTTGTGTACTCCCTCCGTCCCATAATATAAGAGTGTTTTTTTACACTACACTAGTGTCAAAAATGCTCGTATATTATGGGACGGAGGGAGTACCTTCTTGCTGGATCGCCAGCGTGGGGAGCTTCTGAGACATGCTTGGGATAGTGATTCCGATGAATGCATCCAATGAGGAACGTCGTGATCACAAAGGGCTTCTACGTGGAGGTGATTCGCCATGATCTGGGAGCTTCGTGTGTATGCTTTTGTCTACTGCATTCCCCTGTGTTATTGTAATAAAAATCATGGCGTGGCCGTAGAGCCTTGAAACATTTAAACCTGGCTTGCCAATTGTGAATTTGTCTGTTTTCGGTTTCATCAATTAAAAGGTTGAACCACGCGGAACCCCTTTCACTAAAAAAAACAGGCCCGCTATTTTGCTCCCGGTGAGAACACATACGGTACTCTAGCCTTGACGGCTTCCGTGAGGAGCTCAAGTCTTTGATTGTAGTTGCAGGTTTTCTTGATAATTGCAAGATATGGTATATCTCATCTTTTTCTTGGAGGATCTCACCTTTTTGTTGGAGGAAATAAAATGAGAGAGTTAGCTAGGACTTAGGATTGCTGGCGAAAATTTACGAGGGTTTTGGCCGTCAAAACTGTAGGTTGTAAGGACTGTTGTACAACTTAAAGCCATGTTTAGCAATAAGTAGGAGTCTTTTGCCAAAAAAAAGCAAAGGAGGCAGATACAGACATGTGTGCTAATTTTTGATTTCTTGTTCACATCACAATGCTATGTCTACTTTATGGCATGATTTGTGGCTTGGGAGTCACGTGTAATTTGTATGATCAACAATCTTGAGAACTTGTATGAGTTCTACTTGACATACCCGGCCCGGTGCATTGCATATTTATCATATAAATGGTGTTGTACTTGAGATAGCTCCGAGCCTTCGATGTTGTTAATGGCTTGGTTGACCTTTTCTTGACCGTAACATATACCCTAAATGTCCATTTTTCACTTTTCTATGTTGTGATGTAAGGGAATGCCTAGTAGGACCAGTTAGCTACTGACTTGACTGAAACACAACTCGAGCCGCGCATGCTAGACAGCCTCCTTTTATGAGAAAAGAGCTAAGGAATTTTTGCAGTTGATCGAGTCTTCAATGCACTTTTCTTTACTAGAGTTATCATTACCATATTTGAATCCCGAGTTTTCGCTCAGGTCTCCCCCACGAAAAAGAAAAAAATAACTTCTTTTAGGCTCGGAGGCTTCTAGACTGTTATGGAGAGGATCCTACATTCTGTCGAGCAGCTCAACTGTTCCCAACTACTATGTGGTACCATTAGATTTAGTAATTATTGCATTGATGGTGATATCACCATATATGTACCAAGATTGAGAGAGTTTTGAATCCGAATCGCATAACCATATATGACTGATATCTCAACAGGTCAGGTAGCATTACTCCTTCCAACTATGTAGGGGTGGAGCACATCAGTACACAATATACCACGCATAAATGCTGCTTCATACAAATGTTTGTTGTATATGATCTATTTACATTTAATGGATGCGACTTGGGAGGCAACGGGAACACAAGTTGTCCAAAGTCACATGATCATAGTTGCAAGATGCGAAATCGCGACAGGGATACAAGAGATATTGCATATGTGTGATTTTCTTTGTGTTGCACATCTAGATCAGTTGTGACAAACAAGGGGTGACGCTAATCGGTTACCGCTCATGGGTCACACGACTTCCACCAGTCAGAGGTGGATGGAGCACCAACATTTGGGCCATACATAGCCGATGCAAGATACACTATAGGCTAGATGGAGGACTATGAGTGGCTTTGCACCAAAAACTGAAGCTTTGGGTGAGCATATATAGCAATCCAGTAGTGGTGATACTTTATTTCAATTAGTGTATGTTATGGGTTGAATATTTTGATGATTAATGTATGTCTTTTATCATATATTTAAAAAAACTAGATGATTATCCATGCATTGCTGTGGAATTGGATATATAATTTCTAAATATTGTGTAGAAAACTGAACTATGTGAGAAATTTATGCATAAGAAAAATAATCTTAACATAAAAATTTGTGCATGTCACAATCAAATGCAATCTGTGTTTTTAAATGGAGGTGTAAGTTTTGCATCATTCATTAATTAAGCAAACGGGAGTTACCCGGTTAATTCACAAAAAACCGTGTGAAAACCTTCACAAACTTGCTCACCCATGTGAACTCCCAAATAGTGGAGCCACAGGACCACAAAGGCAGACTGACAAACACAACCGATACAAAACCACTTCGACCCCCAATACTTTGATCAAAACATCACCAGGGAATCCCCATTGGCTCACTACAACTTAAGAAGAGTACAACGACAAAGAAAACACGAACGCATCTGAGCACACATTTGCTGCCTAGAAAGGTGTATCATGGAATCACCTGTGCTTCCCCATTATCGCCACCCCTTTTACCTTTGCACTTGCTAGATTTGTTCTTGAGGATACAAGATTGAGATTGAGCACCATCCTTCTTGCATTTGTCCTTCCGATTCATTATACTTCAAGTGGCATCCTATCATTTTTTCGGATTTGACATCCAAGTTAGATAAGTATTCAACAACCTTGATGGTGAACATGTTCGAGGTTAGGTAGCAGCACAAGCACAACAACATCGTCACGCATATGAACATCATCACTCACATGAACCAACAACCATTCTGATTATAGCAACACCCTAACCAGCAATGTGATCATAGCAAGAACACCCTAACTAGCATTGTGATTCTATCAAGAACACCCTAACTACCATTGTGATTCTACCAAGAACACCCTAAATACCAATCTACATTACCGTGATAGCAAGAACAATCTAGTGAGTGTAGGGCAGTAGCACGAACACCCTAAGCACACATAGCATGTCTTTGAATCGATTGGATTTGAATCGATACCAATCAAGTGCAATCGAATCCAATCGATTCAAAATGAGGCAAAACGCTAACTAATAATGGGAGCATAGGGAACAAATAGCTTACCGGAGTCTGAGCGGTTGACTATGGAGGGAACGCTGGCCACAAACCAAACCCTGACGGGAGCAGGGGTCTGGCCCACATAGATGACCCAAAAATTATAGGGCCCTAGCCACTGCATCATTGCTCCTCGTGACGCTGTTGGGGGATGTAGTAATTTCAAAAAAATTCCTATGCACACGCATGATCATGGTGATGCATAGCAACGAGAGGGTAAGAGTGTTGTCCGCGTACCCTCGTAGACCGTAAGCGTAAGCATTATGATAGCACGGTTGATGTAGTCGTACGTCTTCACGATCGACCGATCCTAGTACCGAAAGTACGGCACCTCCGCGATCTGCACACGTTCGGCTCGGTGACGTCCCACGAACTCTCGATCCAGCTAAGTGTCTAGGGAGAGCTTCGTCAGCACGACGATGTGATGACAGTCGTCGCAGGGCTTCGCCTAAGCACTATGATGATATAACCGAGGTTGATTATGGTGGAGGGGGGCACCGCACACAGCTAAGGGATAAATGATCAACTTGTGTGTTTATGGGGTGCCCCTGGCCACCTATATAAAGGATGGAGGGAGGAGGAGGCCGGCCCTCATAGGACGTGCGCAAAGTGTGGAGTCCTACTAGGACTCCCTAGTCCTAGTAGGATTCCATCTCTCACATGGAATAGGAAAAAGGGAACGGAGAAGGAGAAGGATGGAAGGGGGCGCCCCCTTTCCCTAGTCCAATTCAGACCAGTCCGTGGGGAAGGGGCACGGCCACCCTTGAGGCCTTTCTCTCCTTTCCTGTATGGCCCATTAAGGCCCAATACGAATTCCCGTAACTCTCAGGTACTCCAAAAAATACCCGAATTACTCGGAACCTTTCCGATGTCTGAATATAGCCTTCCAATATATCGATCTTTACGTCTCGACCATTTTGAGATTCCTCGTCATGTCCCCGATCTCATCCGGGACTCCGAAAAAACTTCGGTCATCAAATCACATAACTCATAATACAAATCGTCACAGAACGTTAAGCGTGCGGACCCTACGGGTTCGAGAACTATGTAGACATGATCGAGACTCATCTCTAGTCAATAACCAATAGCGGAACCTGGATGCTCATATTGGTTCCTACATATTCTACGAAGATCTTTATCGGTCAAACCGCATAATGATATACGTTGTTCCTTTTGTCATCGGTATGTTACTTGCCCGAGATTTGATCGTCAGTATCTCAATACCTAGTTCAATCTCGTTACCGGCAAGTCTATTTACTCGTTCCTAATGTATCATCCCGCAACTAACTCATTAGTCACATTACTTGCAAGGCTTATAGTGATGTGCATTACCAAGAGGGCCTAGAGATACCTCTCCGGTAGACGGAGTGACAAATCCTAATCTCAATCTATGCCAACTCAACAAACACCATTGGAGACACCTGTAGAGCATCTTTATAATCACCCAATTACGTTGTGACGTTTGATAGCACACAAGGTGTTCCTCCGGTATTCGGGAGTTGCATAATCTCATAGTCAGAGGAACATGTATAAGTCATGAAGAAAGCAGTAGCAATGAAACTGAAACGATCATAATGCTAAGCTAACGAATGGGTCTTGTCCATCACATCATTCTCCAATGATGTGATCCCGTTCATCAAATGACAACACATGTCTATGGCTAGGAAACTTAACCATCTTTGATTAACGAGCTAGTCAAGTAGAGGCATACTAGGGACACTCTGTTTGTCTATGTATTCACACATGTACTAAGTTTCCGGTTAATACAATTCTAGCATGAATAATAAACATTTATCATGAAATAAGGAAATAAATAATAATTTTATTATTGCCTCTAGGGCATATTTCCTTCAGACACAAGCGATGGAGGAAAGGGCATGGTCGTTGATGCTCTCTACGCTCATCGGAGCAAGGGGAGAAAACCCTCGCACAGGGGTAAAAGAAACTTGACTGGGCATGGTTGTCGTAGTCGTAGTTCTTCCCCGTGCCGCCGCAGCAGACGAGCTTCCCTTCGCAGCCACACCGACCGGCACGAATATTGTCGGTGGGTTAATTAATGTCCGCTGACTGCCGCCTAGTGTAGATGGGGGAGGGGTCCCGGATAGCCAACATGAGGTCAATCCATTGTCGGGCCTAGCCGGTCACCCACCCGTGTTGCATGGGATTGTTGTCGGTGATTATGGGAGTGAGACGCTGTAGTTGAGGGTCCTCCATCTAAGAGCACGAAGGGGCGGTGAGAGAGAGGAAGTGTGGTGTGAATGGGAGTGGGCGGTGACAGGAGAGAGTGGGAGGACTTATGAGACGTCTCATCGTCTCTCCTGCTTCCCAACATGTGCAAGCGAGAGCCACACGTGGCTCAAACGAGCATGCCTTGCGAAAAATGGCAGAATCAGTCGTTCTCGCACAGTCTGGTCCGAGACTGCTTTAAGTTCTCTGCGGGTCAAGAAACACATGCAGTCTAGCCTACCAAACGTCATTTTTTTGTGGCATGCTGGCCTGGTTGGGTTGCGTGCAGCCTACCAAGCACGCCCTATAAGACCGAGACAAGCAAGAGAAAAGTGTATATGTTCTACTCTAACACAACGCGAGCCAGGGGATTGCATGTTATATCCAGATCTGCAGTTTTACCTGACATAGCTCCGACCTCCGAGCCTTTGATGCTCTTTTAAATGGCTTTGGTCAGCCTTGACAACAACAAATAATATACATGTTCATCTTTCACCTTTTTGTATTGATGTAAGAGAATACCTAGTAGGACCGGGACGGCTACATACTAATCTGATCAAGACAGCTCGAGCTGAGGTGAATGAGATTATTTCCTACCCCTTCCGTTCCGAAATACTTGAAGTTTTAGTTTTTTCATGGTCCAACATAATTAAGTTTAAGCAAATCTATTGAAGAATATACCAACATCTACAACACCAAATTAGTTCAATTAGATTCACCCTAAAATATGTTTTCATACTACTAGCACATATGCCCGTGCGTTGCAACGAGAGAGAAATTATTATGCCCACTGTACATAGAAACAACTGTCATCATGGTATAATAAAATCTGAAAGTGCCACCTAAATATGTTTGTACGTTGCAGCGGGAGAAAACCTCACCTCACTCTCCCATCCCAGTAAGCAAATGATGATTTAAGCCTAAACACGGCCTAAAACATAAGCGATGATTTGATTTACGATACACATCAATTATTCCCAGATGAATAAAAATTGGGTGCTTTCAACAATCAGTAATATAGAAAAGCTAACCTTGATTGATCAATGTGAGCTTGCACGGGTAGTTGTTCAGTTACTCCTTTGCATATACCAAGATATGCAAATTAGCATAAGTAAGTGTCAGTTTTCCTGAAAGCACGATGAAATGAATAATATGATTTTGGCCTTGAAGATGACCAAAAAAAAGTAATTCTCTTTGAAGATGAACAAAGAAAGGTAACATGCATGCCAATCTGCATTGCACTGAGAGGATCCCAATCCTTGCAAAATATTTCTCTAGCACACTTCGAGTTATGCAAAATCCATATCATGTCAGATAGAAATACATGCCGGCGAAAAAACAGAATTGAAGGAATATGAAAATAACTCATTTTCTCCTCCTTATAGAACAATTATTTATTGTGAGTCAGTTAAGCTATGAAAACCTGATGCATGGATGCTCAGCTAGGAAGAGCAGAAAAGAAAAAATATCAAGCAGCTATTAATAAAAGACTAACTTAACTCATTGAAGCTAGGGTTGTGCACCTATTAGTTGAAGCACGTGCAAGTTCTCAGGGAGCAATTAATCCAGCCATGTAGTCGCCCGCGGATCGATCCATCAGCTTGCTTAACATGTACTCATGTGTTTAGCTAGGAAAGAATCAATGTAGCCGGCACCCTGCAGCTTGTAGCTAGTTTGAACTCCCTTGTATATATTTTTGGGTCAGGTTACGACGTGCGGCCGGCCACTTCGCTTTTGTTTCAATTAAGTTTCCTTTAAATGTATGTCCTGGTTTTGTTCGTATTGTCTCTTGGGTCCAATACGAACCACCCTGGGAGTCTACCGTCTCTTAGGTCCCAAGAAGGCCACAACCACTGCCTTTTTGGCCCACATAGCCGGTTACTGGCAAGTCACCGGCCTCAAAATGGGGATCAAGCCCCGGCCTCTACATCTAGTGATGCACTCAGCCGTATTATTAATGCAAAGTTCGAGGGTACGAGACAAACACACCTGAGGCTGAATGCCTTCTGACTGTACCCCCCTAGGCTACCACTAATCTTATGACCAAAGGAAAAAACAAAAAGAAAATACATAACTTCTAATCAAAGCCTTCAAGAAGGAATTACCACACGTGCCCAAATGATAACGAGTTCGGTCGGACGTGGAGCTCAGGATTCTCATCCCCAAAGATGAACCTCAAGCCACCGCCTTCAACAAGGACACGACACAGAAAGTGCGCATGGACGTTGCCGTAAATGCTTTTCATCAGAGTGTGTATACTCGATGTAGACGCTTCTACCATCATCAACTGTCACTAGTAGAAAAAGAATCAAACGTGAAGCACATTAGTGCCGGTTTGAATTTGAGCCGGCACTAATGTGTACATTAGTGCCGGTTCCAATGGCTAGCCGGGCCGCTCTCATTAGTACCGGTTCGTGGCGAACCTTTAGCATCGGTTCGTGCCACGAACCGGCACTAAAGTGAGTGGTGGCGGGATGTTGTCAGTCCGGAGCCCCTCCAGCACCTTTAGTACCGGGTCGTATCACGAACCAGTACTAAAGGTCGTCCTACATAGACCCTTCGTCCACCCGAGCTCGCTCTGTTCTTCCCCTTTCCCCTCTCCTCTCTGTTCTTTCCCCTCTTCCTCTCAAGCTCATCACACATTTTGCCCAAGATTTGAAGGCCCCCATCCATTCAAATGATCACAAAGGTTAGCAACTCTTTCCTTTCATCTCTCATTGCTAGATTAGCTCGCGCAATGCTTTATATAGTGATTGATTTTTGAGTTTAGTAATTTGGGAGGAATTATATATATGTGCTAGTATTTGATTTATATGCAATTTGAGGTCAAAAATAACACTTAGTTTTGCATATGTAGGTGTGGTTTACTTAGTACCTTCTAAATCTCCGTCGTAACCACCGTCGATCGCTCGCAACATCCCGTCGCTGGCACCACCTTGTGGTGAGCCTCTTGTTCATGAAGTTTTATATATAAAAAATGATGTTTGTGTGATTTGGATATATAGTTACTCGTATAATTATCTTACCCATACGTTGTTTGTTATGCATAGTGTCATGGTTTTGATATCCATCCCCGTCGGCCCTCGTCCTGGTTATGATTCGGATGTGGTATATTCTCTTTTAAAACTATTCATTGCATTTCGTGTTTATGACAAATTATGCCCATCAAGTTGACATAGATATTTGTATGTAGGAGGTAGTTGAACCCGAAATTCCAACTGACCCTATTATCGAGAGGTTAAATTTAGTTGAAAGAGAAAACGAGGGTTTGAAGAAAAAATTGAAAAGAATTGAGGGGGAGAAGATGGAATTGGAGTTGCATGTTGCCAATGTCGTCGATGATCACAAGATTAAGATGGAGAAAATGCGCTTGAAGATTAGAAAGATTAGAAAATATGCCATTCATAGTGAGGCTTGGTATCATTATGCTGTTGGATCAATTGTTACCTTAGTTGCGATCTTGATCGCATTTGTTGTTGCATTTAAATTCTTTAGCTAGAGAGTTATTTGTTTGTTGCATTGAAGTGTTGTATGCTCTTTATGTATGAACTTTATGTATTGTATTAATTTGATGTTTTCGGTGCTGTGTATTGAAGATGAGCCGGCAATGGATGTACGATGACCGATGCTCTCCCGAGTTTATTAATGGCGTGCATACTTTTCTGCTTGCGGCTGAGGCAAACAAGCGAGCAGATGGTTTTATGCATTGTCCATGTGCTGGCTGTAAGAATCTACGTCAAGAACCATTCACGTCCACCTGTTTGAGTCCGGTTTCATGCCCCACTATAATGTTTGGACCAAGCATGGAGAAAGAGGGGTTATGATGGAAGACAATGAAGAAGAAGAGGACGACGACAGCTATCCTGGCCATGGGTTCCCTGAATACGATGATACAACAATGAGGGAAAAAGCTGAGCCGGTAATGCGGGAAGAAGCTGAGCTGGCAATGCAGGAAGAAGCTGAAGAAGAGGCATCGGATGAGCCCGTTGATGATCTAGGTCGGGCCATTGCCGATGCAAAGAGAAACTACGCAAGTGATTTGGAGAAGAAGAAGTTGCGGCGCATGTTAGAGGATCACAAAAAATTGTTGTACCCGAATTGCGAAGGTGACAAGAAAAAGCTGGGCACCACACTGGAATTGCTGCAATGGAAGGCAGAGAATGGTGTATCTGACAAGGGATTTGAAAAGTTGCTGGTAATGATAAAGGATATGCTTCCAAAGGACAACGAATTGCCCGAGAGTACGTACCAAGCAAAGAAGGCTGTCTGCCCTCTAGGGTTAGAGGTGCAGAAGATACATGCATGCCCTAATGATTTCATCCTCTACCGCCGTGAGTACGAGTATTTGAACGCTTGCCCGGTATGCGGTGCATTGCGCTATAAGATCAGCCGCGATGACCCTGGTGATGTCGAGGGCGAGCGCCCCAGGAAGAAGATATATTCCTGCCAAGGTGATGTGGTATGCTCCTATAATACCATGGTTGAAACGTTTGTTCCAAAACAAAGAGCATGCCAAGGCGATGCGATGGCACAGAGAAGACCGTAAGAAAGACGAAAAGTTGAGAGTACCCGCTGACGGGTCGCAGTGGAGAAAAATCGAAAGAAAGTACGGGGAGGAGTTTGCAGATGACGCAAGGAACGTATGGTTTGGTCTAAGTGCAGATGGCATTAATCCTTTTGGGTAGTAGAGCAGCAACCATAGCACCTGGCCTGTGACTCTATGTTTGTATAACCTTCCTCCTTGGTTGTGCATGAAGCGGAAGTTCATTATGATGCCAGTGCTCATCCAAGGCCCTAAGCAACCCAGCAACGACATTGATATGTACATAAGGCCATTAATTGAAGAACTCTTACAACTGTGGAATGGAACAGGTGTACGTGCGTGGGATGAGCACATGGGGGAATAATTTGACCTAAAGGCATTGTTGTTCGTGACCATCAATGATTGGCCTGCTCTCAGTAACCTTTCAGGACAGACAAACAAGGGATACCGCGCATGCACGCACTGTTTGGACGATACCGACAGTATATATTTGGCTAATTGTAAGAAGAATGTGTACCTGGGACATCGTCGATTTCTTCCGAGCAGGCATCCCGTAAGAAAGAAAGGCAAGCATTTCTCCGGTGAGGCGGATCACCGGACGAAGCCTCGCCACCGTACTGGTGCTGATGTACATGATATGGTCAAGGATTTGAAGGTGGTCTTTGGAAAGGGTCCTGGTGGACAACCTGTTCCGAATGACGCTGACGGACGCGCACCCATGTGGAAGAAGAAATCTATATTTTGGGACCTGCCCTATTGGAAAGACCTAGAGGTCCGCTCCGTAATCGATGTGATGCACGTGATGAAGAATCTTTGTGTGACCCTGCTTGGCTTCTTGGGCGTGTATGGGAAGACAAAAGATACACCTGAGGCACGGGAGGACCAACAACGTATATATGCACGGAAAAGACGGCATACATCAGGGTCATGCAAGCTACACTCTTACCAAAGAAGAGAAGGAAATCTTCTTTGAATGTCTGCTTAGTATTAAGGTACCGTCTGGCTTCTCGTCGAATATAAAGGGAATAATAAACATGGTAGAGAAAAAGTTCCAGAACCTAAAGTCTCATGACTGCCACGTGATTATGACGCAACTGCTTCCGGTTGCATTGAGGGGGCTTCTACCGGAAAACGTTCGATTAGCCATTGTGAAGCTATGTGCATTTCTCAATGCAATCTCTCAGAAGGTAATCGATCCAGAAATCATACCAAGGTTAGAGAATGATTTGGTGCAATTTTTTGTCAGTTTCGAGTTGGTGTTCCCACCATCCTTCTTCAATATCATGACGCACGTCCTAGTTCACCTATGCGAAGAGATTAACATTTTGGGTCCTGTATTTCTACACAATATGTTCCCCTTTGAGAGGTTTACGGGAGTCTTAAAGAAATATGTTCATAACCGTGCTAGGCCAGAAGGAAGCATCTCCAAGGGCCACGAAAATGAGGAGGTCATTGAGTTTTGTATTGACTTTATTTCTGACCTTAAGCCGATTGGTGTTCCTGAATCACGGCATAAGGGCAGACTGGATGGAAAAGGCACGCTAGGAGGGGAACAAATAATATGTATGGACGGACATTCTCTCACTGAAGCACACTACACAGTTCTACAGAATTCTGCCTTGGTGGCTCCGTATATGGATGAACACAAGAATTTGCTACGCTCCAAACACCCGGAGCAGTCTGATGACTGGATTACACGTGAACAAACCAGGAGTTTCGCCAGCTGGTTGCAGACACGTACCATGCATGACACCTCTATTGAAGATGACCTGTACTTGCTGTCCCAGTTACCATCTTCGAATATAATGACTTTCAAAGGTTACGAGATAAATGGTAATACATTTTACACGATCGCCCAAGATAAGAAGAGCACCAACCAAAATAGTGGTGTCCGCTTTGATGCAGAAACCAAGACAGGAAAGGAAACATATTATGGTTATATACAGGACATATGGGAACTTGACTATCGACGTGGTTTGAAGGTCCCTTTGTTTCGGTGCAAATGGGTCAATATGACACGAGGCGGGGTAACGGAAGACCCGCAGTACAGAATGACAACAGTGGATCTCAACAATCTTGCGTATGCAGACGAACCATTCGTCCTAGCCAATGATGTGGCACAGGTTTTCTATGTGAAGGACATGTCTACCAAGCCAAGAAAAAGAAAAGATAAGGAAGCGAATGCATCGTACGATGAGCCAAAGCGGCACATAGTTCTTTCTGGGAAGAGAAACATCATGGGAGTGGATGACAAGACAAACATGTCAGAAGATTATGAAAAGTTTGATGAAATTACTCCATTCACAGTGAATATTGACCCGAGCATCCCGTTAAATGATGAAGATTTTCCATGGTTACGGCGCAAAGGGACACACGCGAAGAAAAAGTTTCACACCCAAAGATCTGGGATGTGATCGGCTTCACTATATCACTTTCTTCTGTGTTTCACACCCAGGAGGGAATCTCTGTAATAGTTAGGGTCGTTATGTGTTTTGGCATTTGAAACGCGAAGAAATTTTATGTGTAAACAAATTCTTTCATGCCTTTACTGATTTTTTAAGCTAAATGACCCTGAAATTGAAAAGCATTTCAAATGAACTCAAAAAAGGTTAAAAGTTGGCATGGTATCATAATTTCACCCACATAGCATGTGCAAAAAAGTAGAGAGGGTTACCGCAAAAACTGGATGCACTTCGTGTACTAAATGGACAATCTCTTTCGAAGTATCAGGGTTTCAGATGAAAACTCATCCGTTACAAAAGGCATTTCATTTTTTAAATAACCTAAGCATTACCAAATTGAATATAATGAGAAAACACACTAATATTAAACATAAGAAAAAAAGAATCACTGAAAAATCTATTCTCAAAGTTAAGTTATTCACAAACTAGTGATTCACACAAATTTCAAATAAATCAAAATTTAAACTATTCAAATTTGTAAACTACCGGTACTAACAGAAAGTTTGTAATTTTTTGTACCTAAAGCAAAAATATTCACAAAGAAACTCTAAATACAGCAAAAAACAACTCAAACAAAAATAAATAAAGCAAAAAAATAAGAAAAAAAGCCCCCCTACTGCGCCACAGCGGCCCGCATACGACTAGAAACCCAACCTGTTGTTGGGCCAGGATGCAGGCCCGCAAAGGCCCAGTAGGCCCACAGGGAAGCACAGAACATTTAGGCCCAGTAGGCCTGCTTTGGAGAGGAGCTCGAGGGAGCTACCGCACTGGGGCTTATAAACCAGTGCGGACGCCCCTCGGCTAGCGAGGTGGGACTAAACATTTCACACCGCACTTGCGCCAGCGCACCCCCTTTAGTGCCGGGTGGTGCCGGTACTAAAGGGGGGCCTTTAGTACCGGTTGGAGCCACCACCCGGCACTAAAGGGGGTGCGGTTCCCGCCGCTTGGCCTAGCCAAAACAGGCCTTTAGTACCGGTCGGTGGCTCCAACCGGTACTAAAGGTCCATCCTATATAACTAAACACTTCAAAAATTTCAGTTTCTCCTCTGATTCTTCTCCTCTGCCCCGTCGCCCGCCGCCCCCATCTCCATAACCCTCGTCGCCGCCCCCATCCCCGTTGTCACCGCCCCGTCGTCCCCGTCCCCATCGTCCCCATCGTCACCTCCGCGCCATCCCGGCCCGTCCCGCGTCGTCCCCGTCCCCGTCATCGCCGCCC
>NC_041390.1:62820390-62827745 GCF_002162155.2 Triticum dicoccoides | reverse complement strand
GCCGCCCCGGCCTGTCCCCATCGTCGCCGCCCCGTCCCTGTCCCCGTCGTCGCCATCCCCGTCGTCGCCGCGCCCGTCGCCGTCCCCGTCACCTCCCCCCGTCGCCTCTCGCCTCGCCGGTGAGCACACACACACACACATAGCATTGTTAGAAATTTTTCTTTTTTAGTTATAGAAATAGTTAGTTATATAGCATTGTTAGAAATGTTATAGAAATGTTAGAATTGTTAGAAATTTTTCTGTTTTTTAGTTATAGAAATAGTTATAAAATAGTTAGAATTGTTAGAAATTTTTCTGTTTTTTAGTTATAGAAATAGTTATAAAAAAGTTAGAAATTTTTCTTTTTTTAGTTATAGAAATATTAGAAATTTTATACAAATGTTAGTTATATATATAGAAATGTTATAATTTTTTTCTTCTGTTTTTTAGTTATAAAAATATTAGAAATGTTATAGAAATGTTAGTTATATAGCATTGTTAGAAATGTTATAGGAATGTTAGTTATATAGAAATGTTAGAAATTTTAGTTATCAAAATCCAATCATTAAAAAAATGTTACTTTTTGCGGGCATATAGCTAGTATTTGTTCTCGACGATGCCCGGCCCGCATCCTCGCCGTCGACCCATCCGCGACGACGTCCGGCTGACCCATGTCCGGGACTGGGCTCCGTCGGGCTGGCACTGGGAGGTGTTGCCTGGAGGGGCGCGCCGCTTGATGAGGAACCCGGCCCCGGGTCCCGTCGTCGACCCTGATCTCGTTTGGTGGCGTTCGTGTGGGCCAGTTTCGGTGCGGAGGGAGCCGGCCCCGCTGGAGGTGGTACGTCGCCGTGTCAGGGAGGAGGACGAGCACGTCCATCGCTACATGGTTGCGTTAGAGGGCGGCAGGTTCTCCAATACCTGGCAGTTTCTTCAGGGATCTCACTTCAGCTATGATCCTGTGAGGGTTCCTTCTCTTTGGGTGTCCACCGCCCGCGCCGCAGGAACCGCGAGTGTCCTAGATTCTTCTGTAGTATTCGATCTTTATTAGCTACCTAGCCAGTGATGTACTCGATATATAATATTCGAGACGATGTATTCAAGATTATATATTATTCGAGATGATGTATTCGAGATTATATCTATTATTCGAGACGATGTATTCGAGATTATATCTACTATTCGAGACGATGTATTCGAGATTATATCTATTATTCGAGACGATGTATTCGAGATTATATTCGATGATGCTTATTATGTACTATAATTGATTCAGTTTTTCCTTATTAATTGATTGCATCCATGCATTGTAATTTGAATATATTTCTTTTGGATTAGTTAAACAAAACCTATGGCGGACAATACCGGCAGAGAGGGAGAAGAGGCCCTGTTCAATATCATACCAATCCTCGCGGGCCAGATGATGATCAGAATGAAGAAGATTATGACGGCTCCGAATATCTAAACAACACCGGGGAGGGTGATATGATATTCGATCGCGACGACCGAATTGATGAAGTCGTGAACTATGAACATGACGAAGAAAATGTTGATCTTGAAACAACAAAGATCGGCGAGGTATATATATTTATATAAGCAGGCATCTGGTGATCATCACATGTTTTAAATGACTTGAAGATATATTAACGAATCGATCTTTCTTCTTTCAGCCATCCGGATCGAGCAAATCTTTAGGCAACAGGACGAAACGAGGCCCGAACAAAAAGTTGAAGGAGGGCGTAAAGTACAATATCGAGGCAATCAGACCTAATGGCAAACCATTCGCGCCTAAGAAGATTGCGGACAAGTTCGTTCGTCGGTGCGGAGTTCTTGTGAAGGACCAACTCCCGATCGCCCTTCAAGAATGGAGAGAGCCATCAAAGCCACATCCAGGAGTTACTTTTGTCGATGACAGACACAAATAGTTGCTTTGGGAAACGCTCATGGAACATTTCACCCTACCAGATCATTTCACAAATGCAGATGTGGAGAAAGTCAAGGACGCTGCTCTTAGGAAGATGGCGGTTGCATTCAAGAACCACAAGATTCGTGAATGGGCCAAGTATGTCAACGGATGAGGGAAGACTCCAGCATTCGAGGGAACACTAGAGAACCAAAGTGCTCATTGGGACGATTTCGTGAAATTCAAGGATTCAGAATTATCTAAGGAACGGTTGAGAATAAACAAGGCCAATGCCGCAAAAAAGGATAAGTTCCATAAGCTGGGGCCAGGTGGCTATGCGGTGGGAATGCCTAAGTGGGATAAGTCTGAGAAAGAGATGCTGGATGCAGGTGTCACTCCAGAAACATTGAGCTGCCCCCTGGGTGCAGGACTTGGTTCTATGCGCATGGGAGGAGTTGGACCCGAAGACAGGCAAAGTTTCCAAGAAGGCATGTCTGGACGGAGCCGAAGATAAGCTACTTGTTGCAATAGAAGAGGCTCGATCTGGGTTGTTCGAGCCCAACAGAGAGAACGACGAGCTTACGCGTGCCCTGGGAAATCCTGAACACCTAGGAAGAACACGAGGCATGGGCGCTATTCCGTGGTATGAGGGGTTTTCGAACTGGAACGCCGACTACAGAACCCGTGCGAGAAAGAAGATTGCGGAGGAGAAGAAGAGGAAGATGGAGGAGGAGCAGAGGAAGCTAGACTATGAACGCCTTCAAGGCCTAGAATCAGCGCACGCGGACTTGGCAATCAAATTCCAGCGGTAGCAGGAGCAGATCGACTCACTTAGCCAGCAAAGGGGGTCTCAGCAACTAGCGGATGATCCACCAATGGATAGCACCATCCCATCCATGCCGAGAAGCAGCGTGGGTTCCGCCCCGGGCGACGCATTGCTGGATAGCTACCCAGTGGATGACATCACACTACTAGGGAAAACCTTATACACAGAATCTTAGCAGCAGCGCGGTTTAAAAACAAACGCTACTACTAATTAGCAGTAGCGAGCTTGAGAAAACCGCGCTACTAATAACCTGATAGTAGTAGCGTGGGTTTTTACCCCTCGCTACTACTAAGTTATTTCCACCGTGCCTCCCGGGACCAGCCGTAGTAGTAGCGCGAGTTGTAAAACCTACGCTACTACTACGTGGATAGCCATAGCGCAGGTCAGACACCCGCGCTACTACTAGTCTCCCACGCCACCCACCCACGCCTGATACACTCCCACCCGCAATCGTCCCACACCACTCAACCCATGTCTGTCTAAAAAAAATCCACCAACGCCCGATCCAGATCCCCTCCGCCTCCATCCCCCACTGCGTGCGCCACACCGGCGGCCGCGTGGCCGCCGCTCCCCGTCTCGCGCCGCTGCCCTCCCCTCTCCCCCCCAGTCCGGTGAGCTCGCCGATGAATCTCGTATCCATCATATCACCGTCGCCGGCCGCATCCCGTCCCAGCCCACCTGCCCACCGATGGCCTTCTCCTCGTTCCCATGGCCGTTCCGCCGCCGAGCCGGCGGCAGCGGCAGCGGCGGAACCGGCCCAAGCAACCCCTCCGCCGCGGAGGGGAAGGAGAAGGACGCGGAGGAGCTCGGCGTCATGCTGCAGCTCCTTGACTTCCTCCAAACACTCTCCCCCGACGCCTTCAAGTCCTTCCCCTCCAGCTCCACCAAGGCACCCCCTCCTTCCTCCCTTCTCGATTCCGCTCTCCTGCTAGTTCCCTCTCGATTACTGGCGGTGCTATGCTTTGTCGTAGGAGGATCCGCGGAGTCGGCGGCCGAGCTCTCGGACTGGCAGCAGTGGCACGCCGTCCTCGTGCTCGCCAGAGCCAAGGTAGGTCTCCCGCGGATCTCGTCCTCCGCTTCGCCCAAGACAGAGATGGCTCTCAGGTCTCAAACTGTAATTTGTGATCCCTGCAGGAACTCGCTAAGGTCCGCTATGATCTGTGCCCACGCCACATGAAGGACAAGCAGTTCTGGACATACATCTTGTCATAAGCTCTTGCCTCGTTAGCTTTCGCCCATGTGTGAGTGCATTGTTCCAATCCAAGTGCTCAATTAGCTTCATGCTGGTCTTGATTTTGTGAATCTTCAGTTAGGAATTCTAGTCCATGGTGCTCCTTAATACCCAACAAACTATATTTGTATCTAAACATGATCGTCCCAGTTGCCTGTGTACCGTTGTGCTGTTTTGTATATATAATAAACATCCAGCAAAAGGGATTGTCATCTAAAGATGAGAAATTATGTCAAATGTGAGTACCTGTTTTTGTAAAAGCTCAGCAAAAAGGGGACATCATCATGTAAAGCATGGTCTCTGTTTGCTGAACAACTATCCATGAGGTGTAATATAAGTAAGGTGCTGGTCCTAATATAAGTAATAACAAACCATGGCTAGTGATAATTCCTCTGTTGTTCGATCCTTTATATATGCAAAAGAGTACACACATGTCTGTTCCAGATATGGCTAAAGTTGTAAACACTAGATAATCCATCAAGTGGGATTTTGATGCCATCCTGCAGCACGCGTTTTTAGGTTTGACTCTAGCCAATTTCATTTTCAGGTAGGTTGATGGGTGGGATATGCTAATGACACCGATGACTCAATCCGGAGGATTGTGCGGATAAACCCTGGTGTCGGGAGATACGTCGCCAAGAGCTACAGCCCAAGGTCCGGTTTCTCCGTTCTCTTAAGTTCGGTTGATGCAAAATTGAACATGCAATTTTTTAGCCTAATTTATCACAAGTGAGGAGCAGTGAATTCTATAGTCCATTAGCTACAGTTGATCGGCAACTTCATAAGCTTCTATTTCTATTTTTGAATTTTGAATGATTGTATGAGCAAACGAGTGCTACAAATGTACAGTTTTGTTGGTTTAGGCAAATACCTCACAGTACTCAAAAGTACAGTTTTGTAGAAACCATAGTATTCTGATTGAGCTAGTAAGATTTAGTTTATGTAAGTTTAGTAGATGAACTAGTAGGATCCTTCTGCTGAACTGCTACTAGTAGGACGGCTTGCGATTAGATTAGTCTAGTCTATGCAACAGGTGCACGCTCTGAGCTCGCTCGCAAGGTGTTTGCAACAATGCCTCTAGGAATGTTGAAATGTCAATTTGTTCAATCAATGTAGAATTCTGTGTTCCACATGATACAAATGAGCCTATGGACCTTAAACTTTGCTCATTAAATTGAAAAGAAAACATTGTACTATTCGTACACAAACAAAACATCTATGGGTGGGGATGTTGGCACGCGATTAAATTGAAAAAGAAAATGCTCTGATCAAATTAGCATATACGGTGTGCTTCATGCATCCAAGAGAGCAAGACGTCTTCTCTTCTCTATGGAGATAAGCTGATTTGCATTGACGGCTAATGATGATTCTTTGTGTTCCATAGTTTAAAAGGCAACCATTTTGCATGGGATAACCAAGTATTCTGCCAGGGTTAAATTTAATTAAGAATGTTGTTCTGCACTTTTGCTTATTGTACGCTCCTCCTTTTGCCCATTTTATTTCCTTAGGCAATGTACTCTGATTCAGCCAGGACATCACACGGCCATGCTCTGTTTCTTCTCAGGTCCAGCCTATCCACTTCTGAGGTTGATTTTCAAAATGTGTATATCTAATATTTCTTACTGCAGCTTTAAGCTTCACTATCATCTAACTTTGTCTAGTTAATATACTTACTCGGCAACATGGAAAGTTTCCACATATGTTCTAGCTGTCTCTATGGGTTAGCGACTTAGCATACATGTTGTAATAAGGTTTCACATTTACTTCTCTCACAAGGTTTGTTTTTATTCATAGGTAGAAGATAGCGACAGAGTGCTGCCGGATAATGAGATGTTGAAGCGGCAGACTGAATCCATGACACCGAAGTGCAATTGCGGCAGATTATCTCTATCTTTTCTTTTCATTTTTCTTATTATTGAGTGAGAACAGAATGAGGAACTGTGTGATAGTACATACAACAACTGTAGTAAAAAGAAACTTATGTTTGCAATTGTTAATGACATAGATACTTGCATGTTCTTTGAAGTGGTCATTTGTGAGTTGCAATGCATAATGAGGTTTTTTGGCTGATTTATTTCCTTCGGTTTCCGGTTAACCATGAAATAGGAGCTCAGCAGTGCTCACTATTGTTGTGTTTACTGGGAACTGTATGCATAAAATGGAATTGGTGGATTTTTTTCTTTAATTATAAATTAGTTAGTAGTGGCGTGGGAAAAGACTGCGCGCTACTAGTATTTAGGATACTAGTAGCGTTGGTAGTATGGACACGCTGCTACTATTTTGTTAGTAGTGGCGCGTGTACTAAATAGCAGTAGCGTGGGTGGCACACGCTACTACTAACTTTGTTAGTAGTAGCGCAACTTCAACCCACGCTATTACTAACTATTAGCTGTAGCGCCTTATTGGTAGCGCGGGTACCCGCGCTGCTGATAGGCCTAAAACCCGCGCTGCTACTAGGCTTTTCCCTAGTAGTGTCATGGAGAACACTAACTGCGAGCTACACTTCAAAATGAAGAACATATCCATGAAGGTGGTGGACGCCCTTGCTTTTACAAATCCCCCCGAGGCAACCTTCCATTGCAACCCGATTCCAGCAGGCTATGCTCGTGTCTTGGTTGATGAGGTGGTGGACCAATATTCGGGGCTAGAGCTTGACATTCCTGGAGGTGACGATGAGCACACACTAGCAGAGGCCAACCATCGTATCATCCTATGGAGAAAGGATTGCATCATCTTTCGAAGGCCACCGACACTGCGTCATCCGACTCCTCGTCACAGTCCGCCACCGAGTCAGCAGACTCCCGCTCCTCCAAGTCCACCAACGCGTCAGGCCACTCCTCCTCCAAGTCCGGCACAGCTTCAGGCCACTCCTCCTCCAAGTCCGGCAAAGCGTCAGGCCACTCCTCCTCCAAGTCCGGCACAGCTTTAGACCACTCCTCCTCCAAGTCTGGCACAGCTTCAGGCCACTCCTCCTCCTCCAACTCAGCCACGTCAGCCGTCTTCGCCGCCTCACCAATCACGGAAGAGAGCCTCCTCAGCTATGGTGCGTAGCGGTACAAGTCGAGGTAGTACTGCAGGTACAGGCGGAGGCAAGCGATTTCAATATGGTCCAAGCCTCGCGCCTCTTCCACAGAGGCCTTACGACAAGTCCGAGGAGGAAAACATAGCCATATCGAAGGCCGAGGTGGAAGCCCATTTTGCACCGAAACCGCCACCGCCGCCAAGGGAGAAAGTGCCTTTGGAAAAGATTGACCACTTCATTCGTATGGCTAGACCACCAGCTCCCAAGCCTGTTGACACGTACTATGAGCGCCACCTCAGGAAGTTAAATCGAGCACGTCTACAGAAAGAGGCAAGCTCGAGCTCGAGCAAATCAGCTGGCAAAATATGCGGTAAAACCGTTCCCCAGCTGGGAGAAC
>NC_041390.1:62804947-62820120 GCF_002162155.2 Triticum dicoccoides | reverse complement strand
TGTGCCAACAACACATGAGAGTAGGCGCGCCCAATATTATTGTGGGCAAACAGTTAACGTTCCCGGGCTGGGCGATGTGATAATAACCGAGGAGCATATTGCGTAGGCTGAATCGATCGGGGTCACTGTTGGACAACTCCTCGATATCGAGCCCATGTCTCTGACTAGAGAGGAGGAAATAAAACGGAAATATGCCCGGGGCCAACCTTTGGTCGAGCTAGAGGAGGTCAATAAGCTCCTAACGAGAATGTATGAATTGCATCAATGGTACATGGACATTACCAAGATTTTCAATCGAGAGTCCCTCATGGTGAATGTCAACGAGGAGCATTACTACCATAAGAAAGCTGTGACCGTTGAGTATTCAGAACTATTTCGACTATACAATAAAGACGCACTCGACAAATCTATCGTCAGTTGCTATTGTCTGTAAGTGATTTCTTTCTGTAATTTAAGTCTCAAGCTAGTTGTAGTGATCATTTTGATCAATCATTACCTGTAATTATCCTCACTATATTCTTTTTTGTGGTATTATGCAGGATGAAGATTTATGAAATGAAAAAAGGTGGACGCTATGGCATTGGGTTCATTGACCCAAATACCATTAATGAATACACATGGAAAATAGATCCATATCACAAAAAATGTGTAGAGGAAAGCATGCTACAGTTCTTCAAGGAACTCAAATACAATGAAGATATACTACTTCCTTACAACTTCCATTGAGTCACACTGTCTTGTACTACAAATTCTGTTTTTCCCTACTAGCTATAGCTACATGTTTTTGCTTACATATGCCCGCTTAATTAAGACATGCAAATGTGTGTGCATGCAGATTTCACTGGATCTTGTTAATCATTAAAGTTGATGAAGGAACAGTTGAAGTACTAGACTCGCTACTTAAGAAAGCAAGTGACTACACCATCGTGAAGGGGATAGTCAACAGGTAATTTCAATCATTATTAACTATATCTCGGCCTATTTAACTAGTTCGTCATTTCCTGATAACAACTATTTAATAACCCATTTATTCATTTTCTTTGTCAGCGGGAAGGGCTAGGGCAAAGTTCATCAGGGTCACTCCAGGCCCATGGAAACAAAGTCTGAAATGGTATCGACCCAAGGTAAGTAATTAAGTAGTACTAGCTAGCTGCCATCTCTTTAATTATCATGCTTGATTAATTATTATCTGATCAAATTCCATTCTCGTAAAGTCCCTGAAGCAGGCGCCGGGGAATGATCTATGTACATACTACGTTTGCGAGAACATTCGCATGATGGCGTCCGAAAGGAGCAAATCTCAAAGACAGGAGTGGGTACGATATCGATTGTTAGAACACTATTCACAATTTTTACACCATTATTGATATCTAGTCACACAACTAATACACATACATATTGATCTCCTTCTTAACAGTTCAAAGAGGTGCGGGACAAGCTCCTAGCACAGGACCGCATAGAAGCAATTCAAGAGGAAATAGCGGGATTTTTGCTCAACCAGGTCATAGATCCCAAAGGAAAATACTATTACCCGCTACCGCCCCCACGAACCACTTCCAATTATTATCGTGCTCCGAAGGCACCAATTAGCTAGGCTAATGCCACTGGCTCCGAAGGCACCAATTAGGAGAAATTATATATATATACATGTATGTATACATGTGTGAATTAATTAATGGTGGTTGTGATACATTCGATGATATATATATATATATATATATATATATATATATATATATATATATATATATATATATATTATGATCGGTTCTACTAGAAATTCTATTTATATATATGCATAACGTGTACAATATGTAGTATCGTAAAATACCAGCAAATGAAAAAGAATTAAATGGAAAACACAAAATTAAATAAAAAAGAAATCATAAACCCAACCACCCCCCAACATTTTAATACCGGTTGATGACACCAACCGGTACTAAAGGGCTCACTGCCTCCGAAGTTGGCTCGTGCCACGTGGTTGCCCTTTAGCACCGGTTCGTGCTGAACCGGTACTAAAGGGGGGGCCTTTAGTGCCTACATTTTAGCGTCGGTTACCAAACCGGCACTAAAGGGCCTTACGAACCGGTGCTATTGCCCGGTTCTGCACTAGTGTGTCTCGCACACGACTCATCGCTAACCAAATGCATCTAGAGGGGAAACTTGTTGGAAATATGCCATAGAGGCAATAATAAATTGGTTATTATTATATTTCCTTGTTCATGATAATCGTTTATTATCCATGCTAGAATTGTATTGATAGGAAACTCAGATACATGTGTGGATACATAGACAACACCATGTCCCTAGTAAGCCTCTAGTTGACTAGCTCGTTGATCAATAGATGGTTACGGTTTCCTGACCATGGACATTGGATGTCGTTGATAACGTGATCACATCATTAGGAGAATGATGTGATGGACAAGACCCAATCCTAAGCCTAGCACAAGATCATGTAGTTCGTATGCTAAAGCTTTTCTAATGTCAAGTATCATTTCCTTAGACCATGAGATTGTGCAACTCCCGGATACCGTAGGAGTGCTTTGGGTGTGCCAAACGTCACAATGTAACTGGATGGCTATAAAGGTACACTACAGGTATCTCCGGAAGTGTCTGTTGGGTTGGCACGAATCGAGACTGGGATTTGTCACTCCGTGTAAACGGAGAGGTATCTCTGGGCCCACTCGGTAGGACATCATCATAATGTGCACAATGTGATCAAGGAGTTGATCACGGGATGATGTGTTACGGAACGAGTAAAGAGACTTGCCGGTAACGAGATTGAACAAGGTATCGGGATACCGACGATCGAATCTCGGGCAAGTATCGTACCGCTAGACAAAGCGAATTGTATACAGGATTGATTAAGTCCTTGACATCGTGGTTCATCCGATGAGATCATCGTGGAGCATGTGGGAGCCAACATGGGTATCCAGATCCCGCTGTTGGTTATTGACCGGAGAGGTGTCTCGGTCATGTCTGCATGTTTCCCGAACCCGTAGGGTCTACACACTTAAGGTTCGATGACGCTAGGGTTATAGGGAAAGTATGTACGCGGTTACCGAATGTTGTTCGGAGTCCCGGATGAAATCCCGGACGTCACGAGGAGTTCCGGAATGGTCCGGAGGTAAAGATTGATATATAGTAAGTATGGTTTTGGCCACCGGAAGTGTTCCGGGCATCACCGGTAGTGTACCGGGACCACCTGAGGGGTCCGGGGGTCCACCAGGTGGGGCCACCAGCCCCGGAGGCCTACATGGACCAATAGTGGGAAGGGACCAGCCCCTATGTGGGCTGGGGCGCCTCCCACCAAGGCCCAAGGCGCCTCCAAGAGGGGAAGGGGGCAAACCCTAGGCTCAGATGGGCCTAAGGCCCACCTAGTGGTGCGCCCCCCTCTCTCCCCCCTTGGTCGCCCCCTAGATGGGATCCAGGGCTGGCCACCACCCCTAGGGAGGGAACCCTAGGTGGGGGCGCAGCCCCTCCCCTCCCCCTATATATACTTGAGGTTTGGGGCTGCCCAACACATGTGATTTGCTCTCCCTGTTGGCGCAGCCCTACCCCTCTTCCTCCTCGTCTCTCGTAGTGCTTGGCGAAGCCCTGCTGGAGTCCCGCGCTCCTCCACCACCACCACGTCATCGTGCTTCTGCTGGATGGAGTCTTCCCCAACCTCTCCTTCTCCCCTTGCTGGATCAAGGCGTAGGAGATGTCACCGGGCTGTACGTGTGTTGAACACGGAGGTGCCGTCCATTTGGCACTAGGATCATCGGTGATTTGGATCACGACGAGTACGACTCCATCAACCCCATTCACTTGAACGCTTCCGCTTAGCGATCTACAAGGGTATGTAGATGCACTCTCCTTCCCCTCGTTGCTAGATTACTCCATAGATTGATCTTGGTGATGCGTAGAAAATTTTGAATTTCTGCCACGTTCCCCAACAGTGGCATCATGAGCTAGGTCTATGCGTAGTTACTATGCACGAGTAGAACACAAAGTAGTTGTGGGCGTCGATATTGTCAATTATCTTGCCGTTACTAGTCTTATCTTGATTCGGCGGCATCGTGGGATGAAGCGGCCCGGACCAACCTTACACGTACGCTTACGTGAGACCGGTTCCACCGACTGACATGCACTAGTTGCATAAGGTGGCTGGCGGGTGTCTGTCTCTCCCACTATAGTTGGATCGGATTCGATGAACAGGGTCCTTATGAAGGGTAAATATAAATTTGCAGTTCACGTTGTGGTTTTGGCGTAGGTAAGAAACGTTCTTGCTAGAAACCTATAGCAGCCACGTAAAAAACTTGCAACAACAATTAGAGGACGTCTAACTTGTTTTTGCAGTAAGTGTTTTGTGATGTGATATGGCCAAAGGATGTGATGAATGATATATATGTGATGTATGAGATCATGTTCTTGTAATAGGAATCACGAATTGCATGTCGATGAGTATGACAACTGGCAGGAGCCATAGGAGTTGTCTTTATTTTTTGTATGACCTGTGTGTCATGGAGAAACGCCATGTAAATTACTTTACTTTATTGCTAAACGTGTTAGCCATAGTAGTAGAAGTAATAGTTGGCGAGCAACTTCATGGAGACACGATGATGGAGATCATGGTGTCATGCAGGTGACAAGATGATCATGGAGCCCCAAGATGGAGATCAAAGGAGCTATATGATATTGGCCATATCATGTCACTATTATTTGATTGCATGTGATGTTTATCATGTTTTTGCATCTTGTTTACTTAGAACGGCGGTAGTAAATAAGATGACCCCTCATAATAATTTCAAGAAAGTGTTCCCCCTAACTGTGCACCATTGCAACAGTTCGTTGTTTCGAAGCACCACGTGATGATCGGGTGTGATAGATTCCAACGTTCACATACAACGGGTGTAAGACAGATTTACACATGCAAACACTTACGTTGACTTGACGAGCCTAGCATGTACAGACATGGCCTCGGAACACAGAAGACCGAAAGGTCGAACATGAGTCGTAGAAGATACGATCAACATGAAGATGTTCACCGATGTTGACTAGTCCATCTCATGTGATGATCGGACACGGCCTAGTTGACTCGGATCATGTAATCACTTAGATGACTAGAGGGATGTCTATCTGAGTGGGAGTTCATAAGATGAACTTAATTATCCTGAACATAGTCAAAAGGTCTTCACAAATTATGTCGTGGCTCGCGCTTCAGTTCTACTGATTAGATATGTTCCTGGAGAAAATTTAGTTGAAAGTTGATAGTAGCAATTATGCGGACTAGGTCCGTAAACTGAGGATTGTCCTCATTGCTTCATAGAAGGCTTGTGTCCTTAATGCACTGCTCAGTGTGCTGAACCTCGAACGTCGTCCGTGGATGTTGCGATAATCTGACATACACATTTTGATAACTACGTGATAGTTCAGTTAAACGATTTAGAGTTGAGGCACCGAAGACGTTTTGAAACGTCGCGAAACATATGAGATGTTTCGAGGGCTGAAATTGGGATTTCAGGCTCGTGCCCACGTCAAGAGGTATAAGACCTCCGACGATTTTCTTAGCCTGCAAACTAAGGGAGAAAAGCTCAATTGTTGAGCTTGTGCTCAGATTGTCTGAGTACAACAATCATTTGAATCAAGTGGGAGTTGATCTTCCAGATGAGATAGTGATGTTTCTCCGAACTCATTACCACCAAGCTGCTAGAGCTTCGTGATGAACTATAATATATCAGGGACATATATGATGATCCTTGAGATATTCGCGATGTTTGACACCACAAAAGTAGAAATCAAGAAGGAGCATCAATTGTTGATGGTTGGTGAAACCACTAGTTTCAAGAAGGGCAAGGGCAAGAAGGGATACTTCATGAAACGGCAAATCAGCTGCTGCTCTAGTGAAGAAACCCAAGGTTGAACCCAAACCCGAGACTAAGTGCTTCTGTAATAAGGGGAACAGCCACTGGAGCAGAATTACCCTAGATACTTGGTAGATGAGAAGGCTGGCAAGGTCGATAGAAGTATATTGGATATACATTGTGTTAATGTGTACTTTACTAGTACTCCTAGTAGCACCATGGTATTAGATACCGGTTCGGTTGCTAAGTGTTAGTAAACTCGAAATAAAAGGCTGCGGAGTAAAGGGAGACTAGCTAAAGGTGAGCTGGCGATATGTGTTGGAAGTTTTTCCCAAGCTTGATGTGATCAAGCATCGCACGCTCCCTCTACCATCGAGATTGGTGTTTGCGTTGAGCATAGACATGATTGGATTATGTCTATCGCAATACGGTTATTCATTTAAGGAGAATAATGGTTACTCTGTTTATTTGAATAATACTTTCAATGGTCTTGCACCTAAAATGAATGGTTTATTGAATCTTGATCGTAGTGATACACATGTTCATGCCAAAAGATATAAGATAGTAATGATAGTACCACCTACTTGTGGCACTGCCACGTAAGTCATATCGGTATAAAACGCATGAAGAAGCTCCATGTTGATGGATCTTTGGGCTCACTCGTTTTTGAAAAGTTTGAGACATGCGAACCATGTCTATTGGTGTATATGCATGAAGAAAGTCCATGCAAATGGACCGTTTGGACTCACTTGATTTTGAATCACTTGAGACATGCAAATCATACCACATGGGCAAGATGACTGAAAGCCTCGTTTTCAGTAAAATGGAACTAGAAAGCAACTTGTTGGAAGTAATACATTTTGATGTGTGCAGTCCAATGAGTGCTGAGGCGTGTAGTGGATATCGTTATGTTCTTACTTCACAGATGATTTGAGTAGATGTTGAGTATATTTACTTGATGAATCACGAGTCTGAATTATTGAAAGGTTCAAGTAATTTCAGGGTGAAGGTGAGAGATCGTCGTGACAAGAGGATAAAATATCTATGATATGATCATAGAGATGAATATCTGAATTACGAGTTTGGCACAGAATTAAGACATTGTGGAAATTGTTTCACAACTAATACAGCCTGAAACACCATAGTATGATGGTGTGTCCGAACATCATAACTGCACCCTATTGGATATGATGCATACCATGATGTCTCTTATCGAATTACCATGATAGTTTATGGGTTAGGCATTAGAGACAACCACATTCACTTTAAATAGGGCACCACTTAATTCCGATGATATGACACCGTATGAACTATGGTTTAGAGAAACCTAAGCTGTCATTTGTTAAAAGGTTTGGGGCTGCGATGCTTATGTGAAAAGTTTCAGGCTGACAAGCTCGAACCCAAAGCGGATAAATGCATCTTCATAGGACACCCAAAACAGTTGGGTGTACCTCCTGTCTCAGATCCGAAAGCAATAAGGGATTGTTTCTAGAATCGGGTCCTTTCTCGAGGAAAAGTTTCTCTCGAGAGAATTGAGTGGGAGGATGGTGGAGACTTGATGAGGTTATTGAACCGTCTCTTCAACTAGTGTGTGGCAGGGCACAGGGAGTTGTTCCTGTGGCACCTACACCAATTGAAGTGGAAGCTTATGATAGTGATCATGAAACTTCAGATCAAGTCACTACCAAACCTCGCGGGATGACAAGGATGCATACTACTTCAGAGTGGTACATAATCCTGTCTTGGAAGTCATGTTGCTAGACAACAATGAACCTACGAGCTATGGAGAAGCGATGGTGGGCCTGGATTCCAAAATGGCTCGAGGCCATATAATCCGAGAGAGCATCCATATATGAAAACAAAGTGTAGACTTTGGAAGAACTACTTGATGGTCGTAAAGCTGTTAGGTACATATGGATTTTAAAAGGAAGACAGACAATGATGGTAAGTATCACCATTAAGAAAGCTCGACTTGTCGTTAAGATGTTTTCCAACAAGTTCAAGGAGTTGACTACGATGAGACTTTCTCACTCGTAGCGATGCTAAGAGTCTGTTGGAATTATATTAGCGATTACTACATTATTTATGAAATCTTGCAGATAGGATGTCAAAACATTGTTTCCTCGATAATTTTCTTGAGGAAAGGTTGTATGTGATACAACCGGAAGGGTTTGTCAATCCTGAAAGATGCTAACAAGTATGCAAAGCTCCAGCAATCCTTCTAAGGACTGGAGTAAGCATCTCGGAGTTGGAATGTATGCTTTGATGAGATGATCAAAGTTTTTGGGTGTATACAAAGTTTATGAGAAACTTGTATTTCCAAAGAAGTGAGTGGGAGCACTATAGAATTTCTGATGAGTATATGTTGTTGACATATTGTTGATCAGAAATGACGTAGAATTTCTGGAAAGCATATAGGGTTATTTGGAAAGTGTTTTTCAATGGAAAGCCTGGATTAAGCTACTTGAACATTGAGCATCAAGATCTATAAGGATAGATCAAAACGCTTAATGGTACTTTCAAATGAGCACATACCTTGACATGATCTTGAAGGTATTCAAGATGGATCAGTCAAAGAAGGAGTTCTTGCCTGAGTTGTAAGGTATGAAGTTAAGACTTAAAGCTCGACCACGGCAGAAGAAAGATGAAGGACGAAGGTCGTCCCCTATGCTTTTGTCATAGGCTCCATACGGTATGCCATGCTGAGTACCACACCTGATGTGTGCCTTGCCACATATTTGGCAAGAGGGTACAAAGGTGATCTAGGAGTAGATCACCAGATAGTGGTCTAAATTATCCTTAGAGGAATAAGGATATGTTTCTCGGTTATGGAGGTGATAAAGAGTTCGACGTAAAGAGTTACGTCGATGCAAGCTTAACACCTATCCAGATAGCTTTGAGTAGAGATACCGGATACGTATAATGGAGCAACAATTTAGAATAGCTCCAAGTAGAACAGTTATTTGAAATGGCACCAAATGTAGCATAGTAGTTGCATCTACAAGATGGCATAGAAATTTGTGAAGTACATACGGATCTGAATGCTGCAGACCCGTTGACTGAAACCTCTCTCACAAGCATAACATGATCAAACCCAGAACTCTTTGGGTGTTAGTCACATGGGGATGTGACCTTGAGTGTTAATCACATATCGATGTGAACTGGATTATTGACTCTGGTGCAAGTGGGAGACTGTTGGAAATATGCCCTAGAGGCAATAATAAATTGGTTATTATGATATTTCCTTGTTCATGATAATCGTTTATTATCCATGCTAGAATTGTATTGATAGGAAACTCAGATACATGTGTGGATACATAGACAACACCATGTCCCTAGTAAGCCTCTAGTTGACTAGCTCGTTGATCAATAGATGGTTACGGTTTCCTGACCATGGACATTGGATGTCGTTGATAACGGGATCACATCATTAGGAGAATGATGTGATGGACAAGACCCAATCCTAAGCCTAGCACAAGATCATGTAGTTCGTATTCTAAAGCTTTTCTAATGTTAAGTATCATTTCCTTAGACCATGAGATTGTGCAACTCCCGAATACCGTAGGAGCGCTTTGGGTGCGCCAAACGTCACAACGTAACTGGGTGGCTATAAAGGTACACTACAGGTATCTCCGAAAGTGTCTGTTGGGTTGGCACGAATCGAGACTGGGATTTGTTACTCCGTGTAAACGGAGAGGTATCTCTAGGCCCACTCGGTAGGACATCATCATAATGTGCACAATGTGATCAAGGAGTTGATCACGGGATGATGTGTTACGGAACGAGTAAAGAGACTTGCCAGTAACGAGATTGAACAAGGTATCGGGATACCGACGATCGAATCTCGGGCAAGTATCGTACCGCTAGACAAAGGGAATTGTATACGGGATTGATTAAGTCCTTGACATCGTGGTTCATCCGATGAGATCATCGTGGAGCATGTGGGAGCCAACATGGGTATCTAGATCCCGCTGTTGGTTATTGACCGGAGAGGTGTATCGGTCATGTCTGCATGTTTCCCGAACCCGTAGGGTCTACACACTTAAGGTTCGATGACGCTAGGGTTATAGGGAAAGTATGTACGCGGTTATCAAATGTTGTTCGGAGTCCCGGATGAGATCCCGGACGTCACGAGGAGTTCCGGAATGATCCGGAGGTAAAGATTGATATATAGGAAGTATGGTTTTTGGCCACCGGAAGTGTTCCGGGCATCACCGGTAGTGTACCGGGACCACCAAGGCCCAAGGCGCCTCCAAGAGGGGAAGGGGGCAAACCCTAGGCTCAGATGGGCCTAAGGCCCACCTAGTGGTGCGCCCCCCTCTCTCCCCCCTTGGCCGCCCCCTAGATGGGATCTAGGGCTGGCCGCCACCCGTAGGGAGGGAACCCTAGGTGGGGGCGCAGCCCCTCCCCTCCCCCTATATATACTTGAGGTTTGGGGCTGCCCAACACATGTGATTTGCTCTCCCTGTTGGCGCAACCCTAACCCTCTTCCTCCTCGTCTCTCGTAGTGCTTGGCGAAGCCCTGCTGGAGTCCCGCGCTCCTCCACCACCACCACGCCGTCGTGCTGCTGCTGGATGGAGTCTTCCCCAACCTCTCCTTCTCCCCTTGCAGGATCAAGGCGTAGGAGACGTCACCGGGCTGTACGTGTGTTGAACACGGAGGTGCCGTCCGTTCGGCACTAGGATCATCGGTGATTTGGATCACGACGAGTACGACTCCATCAACCCCGTTCACTTGAACGCTTCCGCTTAGCGATCTACAAGGGTATGTAGATGCACACTCCTTCCCCTCATTGCTAGATTACTCCATAGATTGATCTTGGTGATGCGTAGAAAATTTTGAATTTCTGCTACGTTCCCCAACAAAACTGGGAACTGGCGGCGCCCCAATACCACCATGCCTCCAGCCGTTGTTGCGCCACCTTCGATCTATCAACACGAGGCACGACTTCACATCTCAGGGGAGACGTCGTGTGCAACACTTGCCAGGACCAGGCATGCCTTGCTGCCCCGCATGAGGTGTCACGCAGTAGAAAGGTTCTTGGTCACACGCAGTAGGTTGATCATCTAGACCTTACACGGTGTAGAAAGGTGTAGGTGGGTTTAACATCTACCGTATAAAAAGGTTCTCGTTCAACCAAAATAGGGTTCCCTCGTGCAGGTGTGCATGGTTCTGTCAATGTAAGATGGCGGTTCATGTGTAATCTAAACAACGGGTTATACTATACCATGCCCACTCACTAATTATCCTCTCTCTCTATCTTCCTCTCTCTCTCATCCTTAATCATCTAGACCAATGCACACGCAACATAAAAGAGTTAGAGTGCAAGTGGAAAAGGCGAGGCAATTAGAAGCCTTGCCCATTCTATAGAAAGGTTCTCATATACACAAAGGAGGGTTCACTCATGCAGGTATGCATGATTCTGTCAATGTAAAACGGAGGTTCCCTCATGCGGATATACATGGTTGCGAAGGCAATTAGAAGCTGTCATGTCATTACAACACAACATCATCGTCTGGAAACCTTGCCCATTGTAGAAGGATGTCGGTGGGTGCAACGTCCACCGTATAGAAAGGTTCTCGATCACACGTAGTAGGTTGATCATCTCGACCTTACACGGTGTAGAAAGGTGTAGGTGGGTGCAACGTCTACCGTATAGAAAGGTTCTTGTTCAGCCAAAATAGGGTTCCCTCATGCGGGTGTGAATGGTTCTGTCAATGTAAGATGGAGGTTCCTGTGCACTGTAAACGACATATGATACTATACCGCTCTCGCATACCAACAATCCTCTCTCTATGGCGGCCTTTGACATCAGGTGTCTGCGTTCTGGTGTCCCTGTCCGTGGAAAAATGTCGGAGCAAATTTGAGGGTCAACGCTGGAGATGCCCTTAATAGGCGTCAAATTTGGCTTGATATTGCACTGCCGTGGACACCACCGGTGCACCAATGCTGTAGAAAATAACAACACCTCGTACCTCCATAAGTCTGTGTGACGCCCCCGATTCAATCATACACTAATCATGCACGCAAATGTGTACGATCAAGACCAGGGACTCACGGGAAGATATCACAACACAACTCTAAAACATAAATAAATCATACAAGCATCATAATACAAGCCAGGGGCCTCGAGGGCTCGAATACAAGTGCTCGATCATAGATGAGTCAGCGGAAGCAACAATATCTGAGTACAGACATAAGTTAAACAAGTTTGCCTTAAGAAGGCTAGCACAAACTGGGATACAGATCGAAAGAGGCGCAGGCCTCCTGCCTGGGATCCTCCTAAACTACTCCTGGGCGTCGTCAGCAGCCTGCACGTAGTAGTAGGCACCTCCAGTGTAGTAGGAATCATCGTCGACGGTGGCGTCTGGCTCCAAGGCTCCAGCTTTTGGTTGCAACAACCAGGTAAAAGGGAAAAGGGGGAAAAGAGGGAGAAAAGCAACCGTGAGTACTCATCCAAAGTACTCGCAAGCAAGGAGCTACACTACATATGCATGGGGATATGTGTAAAGGGCCATATCGGTGGACTGAACTGCAGAATGCCAGAATAAAAGGGGGATAGCTAATCCTGTCGAAGACTACGCTTCTGGCAGCCTCCGTCTTGCAGCATGTAGAAGAGAGTAGATTGAAGTCCTCCAAGTAGCATATCCAAGTAGCATCTCCAAGTAGCATCTTCAGTAGCATCGCATAGCATAAACCTACCCGGCGATCCCCTCCTCATATCCCTGAGAGAGAGCGACCACCGGTTGTATCTGGCACTTGGAAGGGTGTGTTTTATTAAGTATCCGGTTCTAGTTGTCATAAGGTCAAGGTACAACTCCAAGTCGTCCTGTTACCGAAGATCACGGCTATTCAAATAGATTAACTTCCCTGCAGGGGTGCACCAACTTACCCAGCACGCTTGATCCCATTTGGCCGGACACACTTTCCTGGGTCATGCCCGGCCGCGGAAGATCAACACGTCGCAGCCCCACCTAGGCACAACCGAGAGGTCAGCATGCCGGTCTAAACCTAAGCGCGCAGGGGTCTGTGCCCATCGCCCTGAGCACACCTGCATGTTGCGTGGGCGGCCGGAAGCAGACCTAGCCTAGTGGCGTTCCAGTCCAATCCGGCGCGCGCCACTCCGTCGCTGACGTCTGAAGTGCTTCGGCTGATACCACGACGTCGGGATACCCATAACTACTCCCGCGTAGATGGTTAGTGCGTATAAGCTCGTAGCCAACTCAGATCAAATACCAAGATCTCGTTAAGCGTGTTAAGTATCCGCGAACGCCGAACAGGGCCAGGCCCACCTGTCTCCTAGGTGGTCTCAACCTGCCCTGCCGCTCCGCCACAAAGTAACAGTAGGGGGCTGTCGGGAACCCAGGCCCACCTCTACCGGGATGGAGCCACCTGCCCCTTCAGCCCCCATCTCCGAACAGTATCACATGTAATGTAACTGTGTAAAGTATATCGTATATGCCCGTGATCACCTCCCGAAGTGATCACGGCCTAGTAGTATAGCATGGCAGACGGACAAGAGTGTAGGGCCACTGATGGAACACTAGCATCCTATACTAAGCAGTAGGATAGCAGGTAATGGTAACAACAGTAGTAGCAAGGACAGGCTATGCATCAGGATAGGAATAACGGAAAGCAGTAACATGCTACACTACTCTAATGCAAGCAGTATAGAGAAAAGAGTAGGCGATATCTGGTGATCAAAGGGGGGGCTTGCCTGGTTGCTCTGGCAAGAGAGAGGGGTCGTCAACTCCGTAGTCGAACTGGGCAGCAGCAGCGTCGGTCTCGTAGTCTACCGGAGAGAAGAGGGGGGAAGAAATAATGAATACAGAGCAAACAAAGCATCACAAAATATAACAAGGCAATACGCGATGTTCGGTGTGCCCTAACGCGGTAGTAGGTGATATCGACGAAGGGGGAAGACATCCGGGAAAGTATTCCCGGTGTTCCGTGTTTTCGGGCAGAGGAGCTGGAGGGGGGAAAGTTGCGGGTTCGATAGGTTAGGGGTGTGCGGCGGACGAACGGACTGCGTATCCGGATTTGTCTCGTCGTTCTGAGCAACTTTCATGTACAAGGTATTTTCAACCGAGCTACGGATTATTTTATATTAATTTTTAAAGTTTTAAATGATTTTCTAATTTCTGGATTTAATTTAATTCGAAAAATAATAAATACTTAATTGCCATGGATACATAGAGAAGTGTACCCAGGGATGTCCTTGTGAGGCAGACAGTGGGCCTGGTCAACTGCTGACTCAGCATTGACTGTTGACTTGGTCAAATAGTGAACAGTGTTTGTGGGACCCGCATGTCATTGACTGGGTTATCACAATCAGCGGTTTGACTGGTCAATGGGGCCAGTGGGACCCATGTGTCATAGGTACACATGTTAACAGGTTTTTTTTAATAGTTTTAGTTAAATTTGTTAACTAGCAGGCCCAGAGGTCAGTGAGTGCATAAGGTTATGATTTAGCCCTAAACAAGTTTAGGCCCAAACTAATACACAGCATGGGCCCACGCGTCGGTGCCACACCTAGTGGTTCGAACGCCGGCGATGCGAACAGAGAGCGGAGGTGCTCGCCTGCCGGCCATCTCCTGCGACGGCTGGATCTATAGGTGGGTTCGGCAGACGCAACGCGACGAGGCGCTCCGGAGGATGGCCGCGGGGTTGTCGGAGGTGGGCTGCAAAGGCGCCAGCGTCGGGGCTCGGCCTTGCAGCGCGTGTGGCGAGGACGGCAGGGTGCGGCCAACAGCGTGCGGCGTAGTCGGGCGCGGGGGTGGCGGGCGCGTTCACGAGGAGGGGCGAGCAAAGGCGGGAGCGCCGTCAAGCGCGCAGTCGACGCGGGCGGCCGAGGTGAGGGCCGCCGCGGTAAGGCACTAGGTGGGGGAAGGAGAACCGGGGTCCTCACCGTCCGTTGGAGGGAAGGGGCGTCGAGGCGCGGTGAAGCCTTTGGGGAGGAGGACGGGGATGCGTCGTTGGCGAGGAGGAGACGAGGAGGACGAGGCGAAGGGCGGTGGCGAGGTCCAGTGAGAAGGAGGCCGTGGCACGGGCGCGAGGGAGGGGGCCGTCACCGGCGAGCGGCTCGTGCACTGCAACAGGGTCGCCGGGCGGTGCGGGGCTCGAGCACGGCGCCCTGCAGAGCCAGGGCGGCGGCGGGGCGCAGGGCGAGGCGCGGGCACCAGGGACGATGGGGTCGGGGCAGTTGAGGCCGAGGAAGCGATCCGGCGGCGTCGTGGCGGCTGGGTCGGGGGCGACGGGATCGGGCCCCTCCCCGATCTAGAGTGTGGGGGCACCGGGAAGGAGGGTTGAGGAGGCGGGCGCTGGGC
>NC_041390.1:62796303-62804283 GCF_002162155.2 Triticum dicoccoides | reverse complement strand
TTTTATTTTTCTTTTGTTGTTGTTTTCGCACTTTCTTTCTGTTTTATTTTAGTTGCACTATATTTTTGGTTTAGTAAAATATGAAAATAGCTCCAAAAATAGTGTGTCAAATTAATCCACTGTTCTAAGAAGTTTTTACCTCAGAATAAAAATAGTTTAGAATTTGGTAAAATATATTAGGAGTATAACTAATTGTTTTGATGTTGTTTTAATCACTTTAGGGTATTTAAATATTTTATAAAGATGTTGTTACTCCACCAATAATATCCATGATTTATTTGCCACATTAAGAACATTTTAGATTTGACTTTTGAAAACTTTAATTGTTTGACTTGATTTTAAATTTGAATTCGAAACGTTTTTGAACCATCGCGAGATTAGTAACAGTAACCGAGGTGATGTGGCATCATTAGCGTGGAATTACTGTAGCCTAATTATCCGGGCATCACAATTCTCCTCCACTACAAGAAATCTCGTCCCGAGATTTAAGAGGTAGTGAAAAGGGGGGAAGGTTCGGTTACGAATCTAGCGGGTCTTCTCATTCTGGCTTGCTCTTCTCGAAGAGAACCGGTCCAATACATTGATGTCTTCATTTCTCTGCTTCAGGTCCTTATGATGAAGTCGGCATCTTTTCTTCGGGATCTTCATCGTATTTACGAATAGGTAACGGGGTAGATCGAAAACGACAGAATGCTATAAGGGTAATAACCCGGGATTAACCCATGAATGAGCATATGAGTACCTCTCGAGTTGAACAAATAGAACACATCGAGAGTAAAGTTGGAAGGTCCAACAAGAAGTTTTAGGCAGCAAGGCAATCGTTCAATGCCTAGTCAAAAGGTGAAAGGGGTTTCAAGCAACGAAATAATTATTGTTTTCATTGCCAGAATTGATGATCTCATCGAAAGGTGGCTCATGAATTATGTACGAGTCCACGTAGGAGGAATAACTTTGGGAACAGGGGGTGTACAGGAGAGTCAGGTTTCGATCCTGGTGGAACTGTGGGTTATGGGCCCACCATGTGTGTTAAAAGTAGGAAGGGCGGTAATGTCTCGCACGATCATGTAAGCAAGACATGTCAGAGGATAGACTGTCAGTTATGTCGACAACAACATCGATACCAAGGGCGAGGGACGAAGAGAACCATTTTCCTGCTCGTTGAACGAGGCGGACCAATAGGCAAAGTTCCCGTCCGTCGGTGGCTACCGAAATGTCGTCAACACTAGAAACAGGGTCTTACTACAAAGTTGTACATCGAGGTGTTTGCACAAGCAGTGGATTATTACTTCTTATATATTATAGATCACAAGGAGGTTTAAACAAACCAATGGAAGGAAAATGTGATCATCAGATCAAACAGAACAGTGGAAAGGAAAATATGTTTAAACACATATTTCAAGGGTATATCCTTCCCAAGGACAAGCAGAGCAAGATATCCATGACAGGATATAAAGTAGAAAACCATTTAGGTAGGGGGGGGGAAGAATCTCATGATATTACCCATACAACGGTGTTAGGATAAATGATAAATAAAATCTAGCATCGTGCTTCAAATGTTCCTATTGCAAATCGGAGTACCATTGACATGCTTCGAGATAGCATTGACATGGTCTTCAGGTGAAGATCAGACTTTGGAAACACGAAGGATCCATCAGGAATAACTTGTAGAATAAGTCTTACAATTTCCTCATGGATGAATGGATAACCTTGCTGAAAAGGAATCTATAATGATAGGTCCTCCAGCCGGGGGGGGGGGGGTGCTAGGCATGACATCATGTTACCGGGTCATCAAAGGATCAACATCATAACTCTTGGAAAGTTGTCCCAACCATCATATCTGACCGAGATTCAGATCCGATTGGTGTCAGGATACCTGAGACTCAGGATGCTTGAGAGGAAAAGGTGTAATACAATTGACAAGAAGACATTGTAAAATTCTCGAGAAATGAACTATGGGAGCAAGTTCTGAAACAAGAGCTCATCATTAAATCAACGAGAGGATGAGAAGGTGGCTGATGGGCTCAGCGACAATTCATCGAGAATTCCAACGGATGGATTTCCACGATAATGTGAACCAGAAGATGACACTTATCAATTCAAATGATATAAGGTTGTATGCTCGAGGAAAACATACACCATCAATCACTAGTTGAAAGGTGTGCCCGAAATATGACCTTAGGCAGCAAGATCAATGTTAGAGTGACGATTCAATAACCAACAGTCTAAGAACGAACTGTCGATCGTTAACTTCAAAGCAATAGGGTTGCTAGAAGTCCAGAACTCAAACAACACCGTTCACTTGTTGGTACCCCGGTTGGAATCAACACGAGGACCAAGAAAGAATGGTGATGGTGAGAAGTTTCACCATACCAAGAATTCTTAAGAGGTGGTGAAATTCTCACGACATTCTTGACATAAAAGATGGTAATACTCCAAGGTAAAGACGAACAAATGCTGGATAGCAAGCATCTTAAGGTATAACACAAAACACGAACAAGTTTGTGTTGAACGGAAGGCAATAAAGTGGTCGATGACAACACAAATCATCGAGGGCAAGGATGGTATTTCTCATCATGAATCCGGTTGATATCCTGGAAGAGCTCATAAGGTTGATGATGATCACGACACATTTGTCGAGAGATTTCATGAAGATGTAATCAATTGGCGATGACATCAAGTCAAAGGAATGATGAAGCAAAAGGTTATTGAAACCATGGGTACGACACAAACTCGAAATCAAGTTTGTTGGTCAAGGAGAAATGGTATGACGAGGAAGATCGACGTAAGCTTAGCTCATCGTCGAAACTGGTGCTCCCGGAATAAGGACCAGGTAGCACAGTTAAAATCTGCACGACAAGGATATAGCCAAACAGGCTAGGAATGGCGTGATCGGTTACAAACTCGTACTTAAAGAAGATTATCAAGTGTCGTTGAACCGTAATGCAGACTCGGTTCAGTTATCGGTGTCTTTGAGTGTTTAATAACTCCGAGCCCTAATCGGTGAGTATGTAGTACTTGATGAAGAACTCATAAGAGATTATGTAGCTCCAAGATAATCTCGAGATACCAGGTTGTAATACTCGACGACAGATCAAAGTAGAGGTTGGACCGGGGTATTGCTCTATAGAAGACAAGTGCTTAAACTTGCACAGGGAATGGTATTTAAAGGAGAACATGGTCGGAACCGCGTTTGCAAAAGGCCAGATCCCAGATATAAGATGAACTTATACCAAAGGAATAATTAATTTAAGAGAAGCTTTAATGATAAGGTCTACATCGTGTCCATGGGCATGAACACAAAGTTCAAGGTCAACTCCCACTTCTCCAATGGATAATATTTCATTCACTTCTCACTTTCGAAGAAGTTGTAGTGTTGAAATTTTATCTGGCAAAATACCAGAAGTGTATGACTCGTGAAAACTTTCGAGTTCACACATACTAAGGAAGGCATAGGTTCAACCCATCGGGGCATCTTAGAATCATATTCTAGAATCTTTAGAAATAATTAACTCAAGCTCGAAGGCAGAGCATGGTTGAGAAAGCAGAGGATACAATTTACCAAAGGCATTATGTATCAGAGGAAAGGCTCACAAGGTTATTGAATATGAAGGGCGTTGTCAGATAAAATCCAACAAAGGATCTGGGGTGAGTATCGGCACACAACCAGAGGAAGAATCAAGGCAAAGAAATTGGATTATAGAAACAACTGAATAACTTAGAGCTCAATTGCTAAGGAATTATGATTTACAAAGCGAAGGATCAGAAGCAGACGCTCTGATCAAGGATGGATAAGTTCAATAGACCTAGGGGCACAATCGACGACAATTTAATTGGCGAGAACCAGTTCATGATTAAAACGACGTCTGAGCCGGAAGGATGAATTCTAGGATCTGTTTGAGGATTGCGAGCATTCGTAACAAATCGAAACAACGGACTCAAAATGATAATGACAATGGATGTCAACAAGATTTACTAGACTTATGGGATTAACCATATTGCAAGCAATCACAAATTTCAAGAGCAATAGGATGCTCAGGATTTTCGGAAGATCGAATGATATTTCGAGGATTGGTGACATACAAGAATCAACTGGGGATGAGTGGATACTCGGTAAGTGCGAGAAATTATCCGTAGGGGTATTCAGGTGGTAAGGAACTGCAAGGCAGTAGGCATAAGTATTCTAAGAACAACAAAGAATATTTCAGGGCATCTTGTAACAAAAAGAGTAACTGGGAACTAAGTAAGAACGGTGTATGAATTTATTCATAGGGATATTTTGGTGGTAGTGAATTGCAAAAGCAATGGGCAGTCCCGAAAGAGTATCGGAAAGTAACTTTGAAATCTTCATGTGTAGTCGGCGATCATCTGGACTGAAGGGGCTCTCCGGGAGAAAGCGTTTTCGAGAACCTAAAGTTAGATTTTAGAAAGTCATTTAACCCGAATAGAAGAGAGATCGGAATCCCAGAGTATAGACGAGGAATAAAAGATCCTACTACCACCCAATGGCGACGTGGGCCCATGGGCCGCACAGCCATGTTAGTAAAAGTTTTGTAAAGTCTAGACTCGACTTCGGCCAAGGAGTTGAAAGGGGGATTCCTACAGGCAGTCGGCTCTGATACCAACTTGTGACGCCCCCGATTCAATCATACACTAATCATGCACGCAAATGTGTACGATCAAGATCAGGGACTCACGAGAAGATATCACAACACAACTTTAAAACATAAATAAGTCATACAAGCATCATAATACAAGCCAGGGGCCTCGAGGGCTTGAATACAAGTGCTCGATCATAGACGAGTCAGCGGAAGCAACAATATCTGAGTACAGACATAAGTTAAACAAGTTTGCCTTAAGAAGGCTAGCACAAACTGGGATACAGATCAAAAGAGGCGCATGCCTCCTGCCTGGGATCCTCCTAAACTACTCCTGGGCGTCGTCAGCAGCCTGCACGTAGTAGTAGGCACCTCCAGTGTAGTAGGAATCATCGTTGACGGTGGCGTCTGGCTCCAAGGCTCCAGCTTTTGGTTGCGACAACCAGGTAAAAGCGAAAAGGGGGAAAAGAGGGAGAAAAGCAACCGTGAGTACTCATCCAAAGTACTCGCAAGCAAGGAGCTACACTACATATGCATGGGGATATGTGTAAAGGGCCATATCGGTGGACTGAACTGCAGAATGCCAGAATAAAAGGGGGATAGCTAATCCTGTCGAAGACTACGCTTCTGGCAGCCTCCGTCTTGCACCATGTAGAAGAGAGTAGATTGAAGTCCTCCAAGTAGCATCTCCAAGTAGCATCTCCAAGTAGCATCTTCAGTAGCATCGCATAGCATAAACCTACCCGGCGATCCCCTCCTCATATCCCTGAGAGAGAGCGACCACCGGTTGTATCTGGCACTTGGAAGGGTGTGTTTTATTAAGTATCCGGTTCTAGTTGTCATAAGGTCAAGGTACAACTCCAAGTCGTCCTGTTACCGAAGATCACGACTATTCGAATAGATTAACTTCCCTGCAGGGGTGCACCAACTTACCCAGCACGCTTGATCCCATTTGGCCGGACACACTTTCCTGGGTCATGCCCGGCCGCGGAAGATCAACACGTCGCAGCCCCACCTAGGCACAACCGAGAGGTCAGCACGCCGGTCTAAACCTAAGCGCGCAGGGGTCTGGGCCCATCGCCCTGAGCACACCTGCACGTTGCGTGGGCGGCCGGAAGCAGACCTAGCCTAGTGGCGTTCCAGTCCAATCCGGCGCGCGCCGCTCCGTCGCTGACGTCTGAAGTGCTTTGGCTGATACCACGACGTCGGGATACCCATAACTACTCCCGCGTAGATGGTTAGTGCGTATAAGCTCGTAGCCAACTCAGATCAAATACCAAGATCTCGTTAAGCGTGTTAAGTATCCGCGAACGCCGAACAGGGCCAGGCCCACCTGTCTCCTAGGTGGTCTCAACCTGCCCTGCCGCTCCGCCACAAAGTAACAGTAGGGGGCTGTCGGGAACCCAGGCCCACCTCTACCGGGATGGAGCCACCTGCCCCTTCAGCCCCCATCTCCGAACAGTATCACATGTAATGTAACTGTGTAAAGTATATCGTATATGCCCGTGATCACCTCCCGAAGTGATCACGGCCTAGTAGTATAGCATGGCAGACGGACAAGAGTGTAGGGCCACTGATGGAACACTAGCATCCTATACTAAGCAGTAGGATAGCAGGTAATGGTAACAACAGTAGTAGCAAGGACAGGCTATGCATCAGGATAGGAATAACGGAAAGCAGTAACATGCTACACTACTCTAATGCAAGCAGTATAGAGAAAAGAGTAGGCGATATCTGGTGATCAAAGGGGGGGCTTGCCTGGTTGCTCTGGCAAGAGAGAGGGGTCGTCAACTCCGTAGTCGAACTGGGCAGCAGCAGCGTCGGTCTTGTAGTCTACCGGAGAGAAGAGGGGGGAAGAAATAATGAATACAGAGCAAACAAAGTATCACAAAATATAACAAGGCAATACGCGATGTTCGGTGTGCCCTAACGCGGTAGTAGGTGATACCGACGAAGGGGGAAGACATCCGGGAAAGTATTCCCGGTGTTTCGTGTTTTCGGGCAGAGGAGCTGGAGGGGGGAAAGTTGCGGGTTCGATAGGTTAGGGGTGTGCGGCGGACGAACGGACTGCGTATCCGGATTTGTCTCGTCGTTCTGAGCAACTTTCATGTACAAGGTATTTTCAACCGAGCTACGGATTATTTTATATTAATTTTTAAAGTTTTAAATGATTTTCTAATTTCTGGATTTAATTTAATTCGAAAAATAATAAATACTTAATTGCCATGGATACATAGAGAAGTGTACCCAGGGATGTCCTTGTGAGGCAGACAGTGGGCCTGGTCAACTGCTGACTCAGCATTGACTGTTGACTTGGTCAAATAGTGAACAGTGTTTGTGGGACCCGCATGTCATTGACTGGGTTATCACAATCAGCGGTTTGACTGGTCAATGGGGCCAGTGGGACCCATGTGTCATAGGTACACATGTTAACAGGGTTTTTTTTAATAGTTTTAGTTAAATTTGTTAACTAGCAGGCCCAGAGGTCAGTGAGTGCATAAGGTTATGATTTAGCCCTAAACAAGTTTAGGCCCAAACTAATACACAGCATGGGCCCACGCGTCGGTGCCACACCTAGTGGTTCGAACGCCGGCGATGCGAACAGAGAGCGGAGGTGCTCGCCTGCCGGCCATCTCCTGCGACGGCTGGATCTATAGGTGGGTTCGGCAGACGCAACGCGACGAGGCGCTCCGGAGGATGGCCGCGGGGTTGTCGGAGCTGGGCTGCAAAGGCGCCAGCGTCGGGGCTCGGCCTCGCAGCGCGTGCGGCGAGGACGGCAGGGTGCGGCCAACAGCGTGCGGCGTAGTCGGGCGCGGGGGTGGCGGGCGCGTTCACGAGGAGGGGCGAGCAAAGGCGGGAGCGCCGTCAAGCGCGCAGTCGACGCGGGCGGCCGAGGTGAGGGCCGCCGCGGTAAGGCACTAGGCGGGGGAAGGAGAACCGGGGTCCTCACCGTCCGTTGGAGGGAAGGGGCGTCGAGGCGCGGTGAAGCCTTTGGGGAGGAGGACGGGGATGCGTCGTTGGCGAGGAGGAGACGAGGAGGACGAGGCGAAGGGTGGTGGCGAGGTCCAGTGAAAAGGAGGCCGTGGCACGGGCGCGAGGGAGGGGGCCGTCACCGGCGAGCGGCTCGTGCACCGCAACAGGGTCGCCGGGCGGTGCGGGGCTCGAGCACGGCGCCCTGCGGAGCCAGGGCGGCGGCGGGGCGCAGGGCGAGGCGCGGGCACCAGGGACGATGGGGTCGGGGCAGTTGAGGCCGAGGAAGCGATCCGGCGGCGTCGTGGCGGCTGGGTCGGGGGCGACGGGATCGGGCCCCTCCCCGATCTAGAGTGTGGGGGCACCGGGAAGGAGGGTTGAGGAGGCGGGCGCTGGGCGGTGGCGGCGATGGTGA
>NC_041390.1:62784605-62795867 GCF_002162155.2 Triticum dicoccoides | reverse complement strand
GACGGCTAGGGTTTCGGTCGGGTGGGGGGTTAACAGAGTGTGTGGGGGGGGAGTGGCTTTTATTTTTCTTTTGTTGTTGTTTTCTCATTTTCTTTCTGTTTTATTTTAGTTGCACTATATTTTTGGTTTAGTAAAATATGAAAATAGCTCCAAAAATAGTGTCTCAAATTAATCCACTGTTCTAAGAAGTTTTTACCTCAGAATAAAAATAGTTTAGAATTTGGTAAAATATATTAGGAGTATAACTAATTGTTTTGATGTTGTTTTAATCACTTTAGGGTATTTAAATATTTTATAAAGATGTTGTTACTCCACCAATAATATCCATGATTTATTTTTCACATTAAGAACATTTTAGATTTGACTTTTGAAAACTTTAATTGTTTGACTTGATTTTAAATTTGAATTCGAAACGTTTTTGAACCATCGCGAGATTAGTAACAGTAACCGAGGTGATGTGGCATCATTAGCGTGGAATTACTGTAGCCTAATTATCCGGGCATCACAGTCTGGACGGCAGTTTCAGCAAGGCTTATTCCGAATCGAATTGAGAACCTACAGAGAAGAACAATGAGCCAGCTTCTTTCCGGACAGAATGAGCTTTGCGAGTCTCGGCACTTTGCTAAATGTATAGGAAGTTATTTTATTGCATATCGCTCGGTAGAGTTAGATTGGTTGGTTTGCTAGGTGCTTCATTTGAATGTCACCGCACGTACTGTGCTATAGACTTAATGCAAATGTCACAAAAAAGGAAGATTTAACACCTCCATACCAAAAACGCATGTGCAATGCTTTGCCAAGGAGCTAGCTTGTACAGGTAAGACTTGGTGATGCCTTTCAAAAACCTCAGGCACATACGACCAAAAAAGTTCACATGGGCCACCTGGGGTAATTGTTTTGAACTTTATGGAGATGTATCAAAATGGCAAAGTCAGAAGCTGCCACACACCCTGCCGCGATGCAGTTTTTGCATGCAAAGTTTCACCAATATAGCAACGCATGGTCCTGGCAAAGTGTGAAAGCTAGCAAAGTGGAGACGGTTGCACCAGCGAGGAGGAAGGTGAGGTTGGCTGGCCGGGAAGGGGAGCTTTGGCCGGCTGGGATTGCTAGATTTGAGAGGTCGAGGAAGAGAAGCCGGAAAGCTCCATTGGCGGTGAAGGAGAGAAGGGGACGGTGCTCTCCCTTGAGATATCTGGTGGTTCGCATGGCAGATAATGGGATGGGAGAGAAAAGTGATGGCTGCTCACCAGGTCAAAACTGTATGTAGTACTAAAATACAGGATGCAGCCGCTGTATTTGCCCTATTTGTGAGTAGTAGAAATCCTACAACCATGTCCCTCGTCGGGAATTAAGCCCCCTCGTAGTAAAAATACAGGATGTATCGTTGCGGTGATACGTTGACGAGTGGTGTAAGGTGGAGAAAGGGTCCGCATGCACAAAAAGAAGGACCCCCCTCGTCGGGAATGAAAGGTTCTGACATTGTCATAGGAGTGTTTGTGTGCACTATGGGTCGATCGCTCTCTCCCTCTTTCACCTCAGCATCGGATATAATGCTAAAGAGATGAGTAGGAGGCACATGTATGGGTTGTTCTCACAATGCATAACCGAGGTTCCACATGACAAAATGGTGTCCCAAACCCAACGATCGTGTGCACTAGAAATACAGCCGACCATCAGTGTTTAGATTATTTGATCAAATGAGACAGAACAGACTGTTATACTTGACGTATCATAAAAGTTATTTGATCAAAGACATACAAGTTCTGAAGGAATAGTGTGCACAAAAAGCACCAGTCTGTTCTCCCTAGCCAAATTGGAGAATGGTATCAAAACACATTCAGTTAAACACTGCAGTTTGCTTGCATCGACCTTCTGATTCAAGGAAACAAGCATTGCACGGGTACACCTTGTAGTCGACGGCGATCCTGGGCTTGTCGGCGGGGCCAAGGATGACCTTGAATGGCCACGGCTTCATGTCTTGCCTAATTGAAAACTGGAATTCAGAGCCTAAAAACAATGGAAGCAAAGTAAAGTATACAGAAATTGTTAAACATGCAGATAGATTCAGTGATCTGTTCTATAATACGTATGGAAGATTACTGTCTGAAAATGCTAGAATAGTTTCTGCAATTCATATGGAAAATACAAATGGAAATTCAATGCATGGCTTAATTCTACAATATCCACTGTTGGCATGTTCCAATTCAGTCTATAATTTTGGGGAGCGCATGGCTTAATTCTATAATATAAAAAATGTGCAGATATATTAGTACACAGTAGTGTTGCCACTGTTGGTATTTATAAGAATAAATATAGATCTGGTGAAGGAATAAAAGGCAAACAGTAGGTACGTACTACTAGTAATCAACTAGACTGAATTGGAATGTCAGTACATATGACTATGACTGAATCTGAAACATGCTCAAACAGTAGGTATGTACTAATTAACTAGACTGAATTGGAATATCTGTACATATGACTATGACTGAATCTGAAACAGAAACATGCTCTCTGTTGAATCTCAAACTGCAGATGCTCTCTACTAATTTCACATATGGCACACTTGACAAAAAATTCAGCAAAAGCATGAGCTGCTGCACTTTGAGGCCTACTGCTACAAGCTAGTATTAATTTCTGAATTTGTACGACAACACAAGATGAGCATATAGGGAGAGGATGGACCTGAGCTGCTGCTAATGTGATGGAGCTCCTCCTCCTCCTCCTCCTAGGCGAGGAGGACGGCTGCAATTGCTCAGCTTGTTCCCTCCAAATCGCTTGTCACTACTAGACAGGAAGGATACACATACACGTTTTAGATCATTGTTTATCTCCACACGGCTCTACTTGAGTGAGAAACAATCTATATACTCTACTCAAATCCAATGAGTGTAAACGCTAGGGCAAAATTACTCTCTCCTAAATTAATCAGTACAAGAATAAGACAGTGTAAAGTTTCTGAGAAAAAGAATGCATTTATGAGAAACAAGACAGTGAACAAGAAAAGACACGGTCTGTAGATTCGAAGAAGTGACATGGGGATGAGGTGCTACCGGCTGCTGCTGCTGAACCAGGGGAGGGGAGGAAGCAGAATGGTGGCCACGAGAGTGGAAGAGTATACCACACGTAGACAAATCGAATAAAAAAGAACAAACAACATCAGCCTTACAAATCAAATCAAACCGAACAAACAGAGGCGAAGAGGGGGAAGAGACCACGTCGTGCATCTGATTGGTCTGCCGGCGCGTGCCTGCGGGAGCTGTGGCGGATCTGGACCTGCTTGAGATGGTGGGTAGGTCGGAGATCGGGGCGGGGAGACGGTGATGGTGAAGGAGAGGTCGCCGGCGGCTGTGCCTGGAAGGGGACGGCGCACCCAGATGGTGGGGGGCTCAGGATTACAGGGAGAGGGGAGCTGTCGCTGACGAGGGTGCGCTGCCTTGTGATCTTGCCGCGACCAGGATGTATCTGTTCCTCTCAGTGTCTCCTATTTTCGGCCTCTCTCCTTTGTGCGGATGAGTTTTACCAAAGGCTGCAAGCGACACCCCTGCTCGTTCTTCCACGCTGTTGGTCACGGGTTTGCTTTCCCACGTATTGGCCGGCGCAGTGCTGGTGCCTGCTCACGGGTACGCCCCTGTTCCCATGCCGTATCCATGACGATGAAAAACGTTTGCCTGAGCAGGGCTGGTACCGATGTCCATCCTGGAACCGTTCGGCCGGAAGGCGAGTGGTCCCTGCCTGCTGGACTGCGGCAGCCTAGTGCCTACGCGGTGCTGCTGTCTTGCAGGCAGCATGGTCCACCGTTTCCTATAAGAGGAAATAAGCATCAAATAACATAAAACATGAAAATGCAAAAGAGGTAAGGAGAGGGACCGGATCCCTACACGAATGAGCGCTTGTGATTGCATCCGCGCTAGTGAAACTTTATATCTTTGCTTTTATATATATATATATATAGTAGACTAAAAAAATAATGCAGATAAAATACTCAAAACGGGACGAAAGAAAGCGAAACCAAACTAAGAATATCTATTCCCTTTAATAGTAGGTATAGATATATAATATATATATGTTTTCATACTATATATATTTGATATTGTAGATATTAATTTATTTTTCTATATACACCGACAAACTAAAAGAAGTTTGTCCTTGCCTGGAACGGAAGAAGAGGCATTTCAATTCTCAGCATCATTAGTTGACACATCTTGGCTTAGAACTATGTTAGAGTTTTACGGTTCAAGTCTTCAGCTCACTTTTCTTTCAAAAGAGATATCTGTAACACATTTGATTCCCTGAGTTTCTGCTCAGGCCTGTCACTAAAAGAAAAAAGGAAGAAGCTTGCTTTAGGCCTAAATTTATAGGCTTCTGGACTTTAGAATGACCATGCCTCGTTTACATTTGAATGACTAAGGTATATGCATGCAACGTTAGTAGAGGTGGAGCACACTAGTAGCAGTGGCAGAGCTTGAAAGGAAAAGTTGGACGGGCCAAACTAAAGAAGAGCATATTTTTTTTCCAAATTCTGATTATCCAGTTAGCTAATACAGAAGTGTTGAGACATTAGACATGGGCGTACTCACATACGAGAAATCAACTCTCCGATCCTTCTTGTTTATAAAATCTGCAATGACATCTTCGTGGATGTAGGTCTCCTGAATTCTACCCTCTACATGAATTAATAAGTTATTAGCAAGATTGTCATCTTCTATCTTATTACGCAATCTTGTTTGATCTTCATACTAGAAAATGCATGTCAGGGGTGAGGCGGGAGGGAGCAGGGCAGGGGTGAGGCGGCGAGGGCAGGGGTGCTCCCGCGTACGTGGCTTGATTTGATTGGAACAAAATAACGTCCGACCCCACCTCCTTAAAATCAGGGGGGAGATGATTAGATTAAAAATGAAAAAGAAAAAAAGACAGCCATATGATGAATTGGGAGCACGGATGGGAGCATGAGAAGGGAACAGGCAAGTCGGATCCGTGCCTGACTACCTGCGCATGCGTGAGACAAGGAAAGGATAGGAATGATGTGCCTGCGCGTGGGCTGGGCTAAGGCAACATATATGTAATTTTTTTTGCCGAAATCTTGGGCGGGCCATGGCCCAGGTCGGCCCCAACAGAGCTCCGCCCCTGACTAGTAGTACACGATACTCCAAGGTATATGCATGCTACATTCATTCTATCGTGCAGCTCAATTGGTTCCCACTACTATATGATACTAGTCGCAGGCTTGTAATTTATTACATTAATGGTAATATCTCCATATATATATATATATATATATATATATATATATATATATATATATATATATATATATGGCTAGTTGGAGAGAGAGCTTGGAATACAAATCGGAAGCCATATATCATCGATGCCCCTCTACTAATTTCTTATAGCCATCAATCGGGTCAAGCAGTGTCACTGCCTACGACCACGCAGAGGTGGAGCACACTAGTACTACACGATACTCCAAGTATGAATGCCTGGTTCGTATACCTGTTCAATGTATGTATATGAACTCCTTCCATGTTCATGGATGCGGCTTGGGAGGCAGGGGGAATCTAGGATGCGCCAAAATCCAAGATCATGCTTGCAAATAGCAAAGATTGGGCGGCCGTAGAAAGCGAGCTCGCATACGCTCGATTTCCTTCGTGTTGCTTATCTTGATCTATCATGTTGATTGGTCCTTGAGGAATACGTGTACGACCACAAGAAAGCAGTGGCAGCCAATGTCCCGGCAGAGGAAGGCAGGGCGCTCGCAACACAACAGACGTCAACTGCCGGGCGTAGATCTGTCTACACTCCGAAGTCCGAACCCAAAACCTGGAACACCGTTCATTTAGCCGATTAATTTGTTGTTAGGATGAACTGGAAGGTTAACTGAACGTTTGGAAGGGCCGGTAATCCACGCGGTGAGCCGTATCATGTACTAATTGAGTCAGCAGATTATTATTTTTTCCGATGGAAAGAAAGCTTTGTAAAACTGAAACAGAATTCTCCAACAGAGAATGAATTCTATCGAAGTAGGCTCTCCTGACGTACTCTACTGAACTTTCCACTCAGCGAACAGCAGGAATAGCGAAGTAGGACTGCCTGCTATTTCCTGGCGGACAGATGCGGACGTTGATATGCACACTAGCCTTGCTCTGGCTGGTTGCACGCCTAGCTTTGCATACTGACTGGCTGCTGCTGCTGCTGCATATGTACATGAAGGCACAAGCTGAACATGTGCCTGAAACGTTGAACTTTCAGATATATCAACAACTCAAGTAGGCTACAGGCCCGAGCAGGATAGGCGGGCCAAGTCCGTTTCATTTTTGCGGCTCATCCGCAAGGCTGTTTGCGTTATTAGAGCGATGCGGATTGTCTAAAAAAAATTAGAGCGACGCGGGGCTAACGGGTCCGCAGGCGTCTGTGTCCGCCTGCATCCTGAAAGTAGACGAGCAAATTTCGTACTTCTTGATACTCAGCGCACCATCTTGATTCTTGAACGATTTTGAGTCGTCGTTTCTAAAACCTTCATCAGTTAGCGCTTTCTGTAAACTATCACCTTGAAGCACTAATTCATACTGTTATTGATTAATTTTGAGTCGTCGATTCTAAAACCTTTGTAAATTAGGGGCACTATGATTGAATATTAGCACTTTCCCAATTAATGCTAATCGAAAAGTGCTAATATTCAAGCATAGTGTCATGACAGTTTTGCTCAAACATACTCTACCGTTCACTCCCGTTTTACAGTTAAATAAGGCGCTATATGCCACTTAAGGACTGCCTAGGAGTCCATGATCCCCCTGAACCACGCATCCTTTGATGATCTCGATCTTCGGCAACTGTTCAGTCTTTTGTTTTTGTTAGCCTGGCTATTATCCAGTCTTGATTCTGGCTGGGTTGAACTTCTTTGATTTTAGCTTTCGTGACCTGCGTTTGTTTATTTCATAGTTTCGTACCTTCGGAGGTAACATAAAAGCTAGAGCAACCTTGGAAGGGGGATGTGCCTTTAGAGAGTTTTTGAGCTTGGTATTGAACTCCTCGAGACCTTGAATATCTACCATTATGATGATTGATGTGTACTTGCCATGATCACAAAACAGTGCCTCCTTATCTTGATCTCTTATTATGATGGTGGCCATAGCCTTAATAAGTTATGTCTGCATGCATCGATTGATGCAGAGGCCGGGGGTGATCCTCCTTTTCAAAAAAAAAAAATAGCCTTAATAAGTTGCTCCTGCAATGGCAGCACTATGATGGTGGCAGTTATCTTGATCTCTCATCATACCAAGTATGCTTGAATGCCTCAAAGACCATCTTCAGTTGCAGCTGCTTTGTAACACAACTCTCCATTTCATCACTCATTATGCCAAGTCTGTGCTTTCGCCAAAAAATCTCGTATAGAATACTGGTACCAGATGGATAACACTGATAGGAAGCAAGTAATCTGACAGCAAGTACTACTAATCTGAGAATACATCAAAGGATAGCAGATTTAGCTGTACAAATAGAACAAATAACTCTGTCCAGGCAGCAGCCGAAATCCCCTATTGCAGCTCCCGTGGACGTGCAAGGAAGTCCCATGACGACAACGGACAAGCTCGCTGGGGGGCAGTAGGCAGGGGATTCAGAGATAGCGACGAACTCATGCATGCGCGTCAGCGAGCAATGCAGCACAGCAGTTCCACTCAAGCAAAGTTTGAATACGAAGTTTCCAAACAGAACGGAAACTTAACAAAACAATGATAATTCGTTGAGCACATGGCTGACACGCATGTGCCCAACGCAACAAAATACAAACTCGTAGAGCAAAACGCATTTCCAGGCTTCACCTCCTGGCCGTCCCCAACTAGAACCTTGCCATCAGGTATCCTGCTCTCCTGTTTCCTATGCCTTGCAAAGCTTCTGTATCATATTGGCAGCTGCAGAGCACCTCGCCTCGAGTGGGGTCTCGCGAGGACCATCATAGATGGTCATCTTTGTGCGAATAGGCGAAAGCGTCTTACCCATCATGGGGGCGCTGTTGCGTGTTATAAAGGCCAGGGGCGCACCTCCCTGGATAGCGCATACAGCAGTTGAGATTACAAACTTGAGAAGAAAGAAAGAGGTAGAGATAAGGACTCTAGTTAAGATAAATGTCCTTCCTAACTACCTAACATATATGCACAAGTAATGCAATCCTGCCACGCTACAACACGTTATGTAATTGTGTTTAACACCCTCCCTTAATCACAACTTTATCAAGTTGAAATTATGTTTGAAATCTTCAAAGCTTCGTGTGGGAAGAGGCTTTGTGAATTCATCTGCTATCTGGTCCTTGGAATGCACAAAACGTATGTCAAGTTTCTTCTGAGCCACTCGTTCTCTGACAAAGTGAAAATCAATTTCAATGTGTTTAATCCTGGCATGAAAGACTGGATTGGCAGATAGGTATGTGGCACCTAGATTATCACACCATAAACATGGAGCTTGAGTACTTTTTACACCAAGTTCCTTCAGCAGTGATTGCACCCATATGATCTCAACTGTTGCATTTGCCAATGCTTTGTATTCTGCCTCTGTACTGGATCGAGAGACAGTTGCTTGTTTTCTTGCACTCCATGAAATTAAATTGGGACCAAAAAATACTGCAAAGCCACCAGTGGACCGTCTGTCATCCAGGCAGCCTGCCCAGTCAAAATATGAGAAAGCACTCAAAAGTGTAGATGATGACTTACTAAAATTCAGACCAATATTGAGAGTATTCTTGACATATCAAACTATACGCTTTGCAGCAGTCCAGTGAACTGTGGTGGGTGCATGAAGAAACCGACAGACCTTATTAACAGCAAAGGAGATATCAGGCCGTGTAAGTGTCAAATATTGAAGCGCACCTACCAGACTCCTGTATCTTGTGCTGTCATCTTGACCCAAAGGCTGCCCTTCTGTAAGAGAAAATTTTTCTGAACTTGATAGTGAAGTAGGTGAGGGTTTACACCCTTGCAAACCAGCCTTTTTTACCAGATCTATTGCATACTTTTCCTGAGAGAGGTGAAGACCATTATCATGTTTCTTCACTTCTATCCCTAGGAAATAATGCAAGTCTCCAAGGTCCTTGAGAGCAAATTCTGCACTTAGATCCTTCAATAAGCCTGTGATAGCCTCATTAGATGAACTTGTGACAATAATATCATCAACATATATGAGAACAAATATATGAGTGTTGCATTTGTTGTAAATGAACAAGGAGGTATCAGACTTTGAAGGGATGAAACCAAGTGCTTGCATTTTGTGACTCAACCATGAGTACCATGCCCGAGGAGCCTGCTTCAATCCATATAAGGCTTTGTCAAGTTTACATACATGAGAAGGTGCATTCTTGTTTTCAAACCCAGGAGGTTGTTTTATGTACACTTCCTCTTCCAGAACACCATGCAAAAACGCGTTCTGAACATCTAGCTGTCTAAGACTCCATCCCCCGGAAATAGCAATAGATAACACAAGACGAATAGTGGCAATTTTTACAACTGGACTAAAGGTATCCTCATAGTCTATGCCATACCGTTGTTTAAAACCTTTTGCTACAAGTCTTGCTTTGTAACGATCAATAGTGCCATCAGATTTTCTCTTAATCCTAAAACCCACTTGCAGTCAATAAGGTTTTTACCTTGGCGTGGAGGAACCAAGTGCCATGTGTTGTTCCTCTTTAAGGCCATGTACTCTTCTTTCATTGCTTGTTTCCAATTTTCATCACCAAGGGCTTCCTCAAGTGAGTACGGCTCGCCTGGTTCACCTGTAGAGCAGATCATGCCAAATTTTGTCATACGTTTGTAATTTACTGGTTGTATTACCCCCTGTTGGAGACGAGTACGTCGTGACGTGGTTGGCTCCGGCGTAGAAGATCCCATGGGAGCTGCAGCTGCTGATCCCGGGGTGGATTCGGTAGGATCCACAGCAACCGCACTAGAAACAGAGGCCGGATCCTCTATGCGCGGAGGCGAGGCAGCGACATGGGGCGGAGTCACACACGCCACAGAAGATCCCGCCGGACAGGGCTCGTCCCGCAGCAATGATGACGCTGGTCCCCCGCATGTGCCAGGTGTGGGGCCTGTTGGGCCCGGGCCAGTTGGCTGACGCAGATCCCGTCGCTTGTAGCAGACAGGCTGAGCCGAAAAGCGACCGCCCGTGGGCCCTGGCGAGTGCGGGCCGGCGCCTCCAACCGCTGGCTGCCGCGTGGTGCAGGCGGGGCCGCCTGTTGACGTGCGGTCGGGCACGGGGGAGAAGCGGAGGGCTCGGGCGCGGAATCTGAAGGGGATCCGCCTGATCAAGCTGCGGGCGGCGATCCCGGAACGGATCCTGCTGGCAGGTCTGCCACGCCTGCAGGCGTCGATCCCGAGGGAGATTTGCTCCCCAAGTCCCGACACATGAAATATGGCCCTGTTGGGCGATTTTCTTCATTATTTCTGACTCCGTTTTCTTCAGCGTAGCTTCCTGTGTCATCACACAACTCATGCAACGTGGTAAGAGGGTTAGTCACAATAGTATCATCAGAGTTATACTCCCCATTATCAAAGCCAGTTAGATTTGGAGGCAAAAGAAGAATTTCTTTCCGAAGTAAAGCGCCGGCGTTTGGGTGTAACTCAGCGAAGGGAAACTTGGTTTCATCGAATACAACATCACGGGATATGTAAACTCGACCAGTAGAGACATCTAGACATTTGACCCCCTTGTGTTGAGAGCTATACCCGAGAAAAACACATTGTTTTGAGTGAAACATGAGCTTGCGAGAGTTGTAGGGTCGAAGATTAGGCCAACAGGCACACCCAAAAACATGAAGTGATGTGTAGTCGGGTTTGACATGAAGAAGTCGTTCGGTGGGTGTGTCGTTGTTGATAACTCGACTCGGAAGCATGTTGATAATGTGAACGGCCGTGAGAAACGCTTCGTCCCAAAATTTAAGGGGCATAGAAGCGCCGGGTACGTATAACCGAATGACCTATGTGACTGATCCTCATACCTGCACCACTTGTCGTGTGAATTTGGTCTTTGCCATGATATTTCTCACGAAGAGTCACCTTCTCAAGTTCTCCAGTGAGATGGTTGGTAGCGCCGCTGTCAAGATACCAATTAGTATCAACGCCATATGACCCATCAGCGGCGGCAGCTACCTTGTCATCTTCATCAGAGGAGGCATCGTCTTCATCGAAACGATACCAGCAGTCCTTGGCCGTGTGGTCAGGCTTGCCGCAGATCTGGCAGCGTACGACATCAGGGCGTGATCTGCCCGAGCCGCCACCG
>NC_041390.1:62768463-62784189 GCF_002162155.2 Triticum dicoccoides | reverse complement strand
CCTGTTGTTGGTGAAGTTGGGACGTCCGCCGCGAGAGGAGTTGCTGGAGCCGCCACCACCTTGCTTGCCCTTGTGTCGAGGAGGACCGCGAGAGCGCGAGGAGTACCCGCCGCGCCTGCAAGTGGCGGCGTTGGCCGAAGACTTGAAGTCGCCGTCGGTGCTGTGAAACTGTGCCACACGCTGATCAAAGTTGCTCAGCATGGAGTACAACTCGTCGATGGAGACCGGCGTGACACGGGCGTCGAGGGCGGAGACGAGAGGCTGATAGTCCATATCCAGCCCATGCAGCAGGTAGGAGATGAGCTCATCGTCCTGGATGGGCTTGTCGGCCGCGGCGAGTTCATCGGCAAGGCCACGCATATGAGCGTAATATGCAGCAACCGATTGGGTGCCCTTCTGTGCATTGATCAAGGCAGTGCGAATATTGTTTACACGACTCAAAGATTGAGAAGAAAACATGCCTGCAAGCGCCACCCAGAGGGCATGCGCGGTGGTGACCGTGGTCACTACGATCAACACTTCCTTGGAGAGGTTGTTGAGGAGGTAGCCGAGCACTTGTTGATCCTCCCTCACCCAGATGAGATGGAGAGGGTTGAGCTCAGACGACTCCTTGCCGTCCTTGTCCTTGGTGACAAGGAGGCGGGTGGGTTCCGACATCGTTCCATCGACGTAGCCAAAGATCCCAGCTCCCTCAGCTGCGGCGTAACCTGAGTTCGCCACAGGACGTAGTTCGTCTGGGAGAGCTTCTCCGTGACCTGACCGAGATTGCTTGGGGCGGCGCTGGAGGAAGACATGGCTTGGGACTATGGAGCAGTTAGGGTTTGGAAGAGGAGGCTCTGTATACCATGTGCGAATAGGCGAAAGCGTCTTACCCATCGTGGGGGCGCTGTTGCGTGTTATAAAGGCCAAGGGCGCACCTCCCTGGATAGTGCATACATCAGTTGAGATTACAAACTTGAGAAGAAAGAAAGAGGTAGAGATAAGGACTCTAGTTAAGATAAATGTCCTTCCTAACTACCTAACATATATGCGCAAGTAATGCAATCCTGCCACGCTACAACATGTTATGTAATTGTGTTTAACAATCTTAACATCAGGGCATCTAAGACGTACACTGGCGGTGTACGTTCCTGAAAAGATAGGAAACCGGCTAGTGAAGAAGTGCTCGAAACAATGCGTGAGAGCTATGGTCCAGCGACCCAATGCTTGTCTATGCAGAAACTTAAAGTGATAAAGGTAAGTATTTATATATACCATCTGTTATTGAAGGTAATACTGTGTATCTTGGAGATATACAGTAGGAATCACGGCAGATCTCATCAAGCTCCTGCAATGACAAGTGTCAAAGATACATGTGACATTTGAAATTCAAATGCATCTATTCACCTTGAGTTTTCTTACCACGTATTTCCTGAATTCAAGGACCGCCCTCAGTGTCTTCTTCTTTAGGCGACCGCCATCTCCAGAGCAAGATGAAGTCGCAACTTCCATCTTTGGGTAACCATTCTTATACTTGTCTGACAACACTTTTGCTGTCATCTGCCCTTCTGCATAAGGTTTAAAGATGACGAGTACTAGAAATGTGGAACTGATATAGAAACAAGTTCTTGTCAAAAACTTGCTGCACTTCGGCCAGCACTCTTTAGCACAGAACTTTATGTAATGCATGGCTCCCAGCAAAACATGCCCAGAATGCTTGCCACTAAATCTACAGCATGATTATCAATTTAGCAATGTTTATATGTGAAAAAAGGTGGACTACCATTCCGGATTCTCTGAATGTCCATATCACATTCAGCACTTTGGTTTTGAAGTATGTGTTCCTTGCAGAGCTGAAACAAAACAGAAGATGGGATGAATTCACCTCACTTCTAAACTAGAGGCATAATTATACGGACCAAGCATATATTTTTCTGAAATGAAAGAGAAGGCATGTAACACACAATATCATCCTGTATTTTCTGAATTCGCCGCAGTGATTCCACCAGATCACTCACGTTTTCGGAGAAAGCGCCTTCAAGGAAATTTGGACACACATAGGTCAAGAAGTTGGAGGATCAATAGAAAATAATAAGAAAAACGAGTTATCTTGGGTAGGTTATCCCCACCTGACTTTTCCAATACCTCCATATTCTGCCATGGCAAAGCACTGTTCATTGTAGGGACAACTAGCCCTAGTGTTTCTGGCCATTTCCTGAAATATGTCAAGTGTTTATCTTGACTGTCATACCCAACAAGTTCCATTGTCCTTTAACACATAAAAGCAGAGAACAATAATATTTACCTGTGCAGGAGTTCAGACAAAATATCTTTATATGGAAGAATGTGATAGTACTCAACAAGAGAAGTTATTTTCAGGAATTGATAATTTGCAAAGACAGGACCAGTCATACTGTCAAAGAGGAAAAACTGAAAAATGTCAGTATTATTGAGAAATAGGCAAATAGCTAAAGCAAACAATGATAGTGATGACTGAAAAAAGTGACTCTGGAAAATTCATTGAAAAATTAACCCAAATCTGAAACTTTAACTGAATCCAACCCTTTTTCCAGTGCCAACCAACAAGTTGAACTTGGCTAGGTTAGTGCCATGCGTCTTGGCACTGAGAAAAACTTTGGCGCTGACTATAAATCATCATTTTTTCCAGGAAGACACTAAGTTTTTTCTCAACGCCATGATGCATAGCGCTGACCCAATCAAGTTCTGCGCCAGAACAGATGGCACTGAGCAAAAGGGTCAAATTTTGTTAAACTTTCGGACTAGGGTTATTCTAGCTGAACTATTAACATGGGGTCAATTTTATCAATTCTCACACAATCATTTATGTAATAATCATGATCGAAGAAACATCACATACACATGGAATGCAGTACCATCAGCGGGGGAAAAGGGTGAGAGCTTTACCAGGCAACTTATAAGGGCATGTCATCCAACAAAGGTCTTATATTAAGAAAACAGCAAATTCTAAAGAGCATCGCTTTACATTAAGATGTATCATACACTGGTCTTGTTTAATAAACTTAGTGGTTAATCAAAAGGGATGCAACCTAAAATCATAGAACTATCTAGTACTAGGTAAAGAGCAAACCTGGTAATCAAGTCTTCCAAAGAAATTTCCACAAGGTTGCCTTTCATTGCTTGCTCATACTCCACAACGAACAACTTGGTAGTTGTCCTTTCTTTACTCAGTGAGTATGCCAAAAAAGTTTTGAGAACACGCAACTTTGAGGCCTTCATACCTATTAAGGCCAGACATTTACCATAATGAGCAGCAAAACGATGCACAGCTGGATTAAGCAGAAAATGCATGTACTATTAACAAAATCAAGTTCATAAAGTAAATAGTGTTCTCTAACAGACAATCAGATCATGTATAAGTGGAATTATTATTTTTTTGAAACGGAATAAAGTGGGATTAATCGTTATAGTGAACCAAGTCATTTCCAACCTGCTACAAGACGTAACTAAATCAAGGTTCAGTGACTAGCAGCACACTAGCTTGTACACAACTAAAACAGGGTGAGAGGTACACTTTTGGGTAGATTTGGGACCATGCACTTGTTCTTGTTTTCTCCAAGGCAAAATTTTAATTCAAACTCAATTTTCATTAGATTCTTTAGTAGTTCGAATTTTTGACGATTTGCAACAGCAACTCATGTAAACACGTATGTGCAAAATTACCATAAACTCACAATTCACATTCTTCTTCTGGTTTTGGTCAGTATGTTTAATGTCATAAAAATTCTAGTGGGTAACACTAATAATCAACTAATCCAAGTAAATAAACCATGGAAACATGGCTGTGTAGACATAAAGACTGTAAATTTATATCTCGATACGAAAATTATTAAAACTGTCGGTATAATATGTGATGGACAAAAAAAGGAAATGGCATATATGGATAAATAAAATTAAGTGCTGTAATTATAAAATCTGACCTGTTCTACGCTCCACTTCTGACAATGCTAGTTCCTGAGGCATATCTGCTCCGTCCAACGCAGCACAGGTTCGTTTATTTGCCGATTTCCGGACCACCATCTTGTTGCTACTGTATGCTTCATCAAACTCTATTATTGACCAGACACCCTGGGTATGTTCAACCATACATTTCTTTCTTTCCAGGTCAATAAGAAGCACAGCAACTTTGGAGATTGGCCACACTGCCATGCCTGGAGAATCTTTGCTCGCGTCGAGTCCTTTAGCAATCCCACAGGCTTGTACTGCTGCTGTGTCACAAGTATATAACCTCTGATTGTTCCCAGGCTTTGCTCTCACGCTTAAGGAGCAGACTCAAGTGCGTGAGCATATGTTCTTCAACAGGAAGTGACATGAGGAACAGCTTGGCATCGGCGAAAGCAAGCTGCGGAGACATCTTCCGGTGGTAATAATTGTACATAACGACAGCCTTGTGGATCTGCAAAACCACATGCCGGTGTGACTAGTTAGCAGCTGCCAGATGTAGCTATATATTTCTGTGACAAGTAATTCCGGACCGAGGTAATATGTCATTTGTATTTGCAGTTTTCTTTAGAAAAACTGTCTTGGATGTAATTAAGCAGAAAAATAATTTAAAAAATATAGTATAAAGGAACGCATGGATACACCGTGTCATTGTAATGAATAATAGAGGAAGAATACACTTTTTTTGGCGGGGAGAGGAAGAATACACTTAACGAATTAACACTGCTAAATATAGACAAGGGAGGGGGTTGACCTGACAATAGCTGCAATCCAACAAAGCGGGCTACCCCTAATTGCGTAGCGGATACGGATTCCACCCTGCGGCTCCATGCGTCGCGAGGCGACTCCCGCCGCCGCCGCCGCTATCTTCACGGTGAGTATGCGCGTGAATGTTTTTTAGACGTACGCGCGTGGATTTTTCTCGGGAGCAACTAGTTACCAAGCGCTCCTTCGAGAGCTTCGCAACGATCAGCGCCACTTGGCGCGCTCTCAGCCATTTGCCACGTGTTGCGTTCTGGATGCTCCCTTCAGATTTTGGTTTTTTATTTTTCTGCACGCATTTTTGACCTTTTAAACGATTTTTTTACGTTTTAGGTTTTCCCCGGTCTTCCTTAGCTTTTTGATTAAAAAAATTGATTTTTTTTGCGCGAAAAAACGCGTTTTCTTTATTTTTCTTTCGCGAAAGTCACGGTTTTTTTCACGAAAGGCACGGTTGTGCTTTAGCGAGAGTCACGGCCGTGCCTTTCAAAAACGAAAAAAACGCGTTTTTTGTTTTTTCTTTTCTTTCGCGAGAGTCTCGGTTTTGCTTCCGTGAGAGGCACGGTTGTGCTTTCGTGAGAGTCACGGCCGTGCGTCTCGGAAAGGGAAAAACAAAATGCGTTTTCTGTTTTTTTTTCTTTCGTGAGAGTCATGGTTTTGCTTCCGTGAGAGGCACGGTTGTGCTTTCGCGAGAGTCACGGCCGTGCCTCTTAGAAAGGGAAAAATACGCGATTTCTGTTTTTTTTGTTTCGCGAGAGTCACGGGTTTGCTTCTGCGAGAGGCACGGTTGTGCTTCCACGAGAGTCACAGCCGTGCCTCTCGGAAACGGAAAAAACGTGTTTTCTGTTTTTTTTGCTTTCACGAGAGTCACAGTTTTGCTTACACGAGAGGCACGGGTGTGATTTCGTGAAAGGCACGAGCGTGCCTCTTTCGGAAAGGGAAAAAACATGCTCCTGGTTCGGTTTTTTCGCCCGATTTTTTTCATGAAAAAGGTTGTCAAACCTATCAACATGGGATCTAATTTTGAAGATCTCGACGCGAGGAATCCAATGGTGAAAACGCTTCGAGATTTGGACGCACGTTTAAAAGATAAAACATTTTGAATAAACGGATCTACGAAAAAAGGAAAAACTCTCAGGTTGCGACAAGTGGCGCGCTGCATGTGTGCCACTTGTCGCGGCCTGGGAAAGTGGAGTGTTCTTTGCAACGAGTACCCCCACTAGTAGAAAAGAGGGCTTTGGTTCAGGCCGGGTCAGCCCATTAGTCTCGGTTCAATCCAGAACCGGAACCCATGGGGGCATTGGTCCCGGTTCGTGAGGCCAGGGGCCTGCCGGGCCTCATGGGGGCATCGGTCCCGGTTCGTCTGGCCCCTTTGGTCCCGGTTGGTGGGACGAACCGGGACCAATGGGCCTCGCTCCTGGCCCACCACCATTGGTCCCGGTTGGTGGCTTGAACCGGGACCACAGGCTTCCCTTTAGTCCCGGTTCATGCCATGAACCGGGACCAATGAGGTGCCTATATATACCCCTCGCCCGCGAGCAGAGCACTCCAGTGCTCTGTTTTTCTCTGGCCGGCGAGGGGAGAGCTTTGTGGTGCTCTAGCTCACCTCCTATGCACATGAGGTGTTCGATGAAATGTCCGAGCCACACTAGTTAAGCTTTCTCCTCTCGAAGCTCGACCTCAAAGCTCCATTTTCCTCGAGATTTGTCTAGGTTTAGCGGCCCGTCAAGTCCCATTCCCGTCTTCACCGCTGTCGATCGCCCGCGCCGATCTCGTCGCCGGCACCACCGTGGTGAGCCTCTTGTTCTTATCTTCTTTCTGAAAGAAAAATTCTTACTTTAGATAGATACTTGTCTAATTTTCTTACTTTTATTATTGCTTGTTATTATATAGTGCGATGGTTTTGGTATCCACCCCCGTCGGCCCTCGTCCTGGCTATGATTCGGATGTGATATATATTATCTTTTTATAACTATTTGATTCATGTATTGTTTATGACAATTATGCCGACCAACGTGACATAGATTTTATTTATGTAGGAGGTAGTTGAACCGGAAATTCCAACCGACCCTATTGTCGAGAGGTTAAATTTAGTTGAAGAAGAAAACAATTACTTAAAGGAAAAAATAAAAAAATTGAAGAGGAGAAGATGATATTGGGGTTGCATGTTGCGGATGTCGTCGATGATCACAAGATCAAGATGGATGCAATGCGGTTGAAGATAAGAAAGATTAAAAAATATGCCATTCATATCGAGGCTTGGTATCATTATGCCGTTGGATCAATTGTTACCTTGGTTGCGATTATGATCGCATTTGTTTTTGCATTGAAATGTTTTACATAGTTTCAATGTATAGTTTAATTAATTAGATGCTCTGGAGAGCTATATGTTGTTAGATGATAACTATGTATGTACTTTGGTTTTAATGTGATGATGAACTTCTATTAATTTGGTCACTTAATTATCTATTCATGATGTTTTGTAATGGTTTTTGACACACTTAATTATATATAATGCACGCAGATGAACCGGCAATGGATGTACGATGACAGACACACCTCCGAGTACATTAAGGGCGTGCATGATTTTCTCGAAGTGGCTGAGGCAAACAAGCAGAATGGTTTTATGTGTTGTCCATGCCCTAAATGTGGGAATACGAAGTCTTACTCTGGCCGAAAAATCCTTTACACCCACCTGCTTTACAATGGTTTCATGCCACACTATAATGTTTGGACGAGGCACGGAGAAATAGTGGTTATGATGGAAGACGTTGAAGAAGAAGAGGACGATGACAACTATGTGCCCCCTGAATACGGTGATGCTGCAACGGAGGAAGCTGCTGAAGATCAAGAGGAACCAGACGATGTGCCCAATGATACTGCAACGGGGGAAGCTACTGAAGATCATGAGGAACCAGACGATGTGACCGATGATGATGATCTCTGCCGGATCATTGTCGATGCAAGGACGCAATGCGAAAGTCAAAAGGAGAAGCTGAAGTTCGATCGCATGTTAGAGGATCACAAAAAAGGGCTGTACCCAATTGCGAAGATGACAACACAAAGCTCGACACCGTACTGGAATTGCTACAGTGGAAGGCGGAGAATGTTGTGCCTGACAAAGGATTTGAGAAGCTACTAAAAATATTGAAGAAGAAGCTTTCAAAGGATAACGAATTGCCTGACAGTACATACGCAGCAAAGAAGGTCGTATGCCCTCTAGGATTGGAGGGGCAGAAAATACATGCATGCCCTAATGACTGCATCCTCTACCGCGGTGCGTACAAGGATCTGAACACATGCCCGGTATGCAGTGCATTGCGGTATAAGATCAGACGAGATGACCCTGGTGATGTTGACAGCGAGCCCCCCAGGAAGAGGGTTCCTGCGAAGGTGATGTGCTATGCTCCTATAATACCACGGTTGAAACGTCTGTTCAGAAATGAAGAGCATGCCAAGTTGATGCGATGGCACAGTGAGACCGTAAGAAAGATGGGAATTTGAGAGCACCCGCTGACGGGTCGCAGTGGATAAAAATCGAGAGAAAGTACTGGCCTGAGTTTGCAAGTGGCCCAAGGAACGTATGGTTTGGTTTAAGCGCGGATGGCATTAATCCTTTCGGGAAGCAGATCAGCAATCACAGCACCTGGCCCGTGACTCTATGTATGTATAACCTTCTTCCTTGGATATGCATAAAGCGGAAGTTCATTATGATGCCAATTCTCATCCAAGGTCCTAAGAAACCCGACAACGACATTGATGTGTTCCTAAGGCCATTAGTTGAAGAACTTTTATAGCTGTGGAATGAAAACGATGTACGTACGTGGGATGAGCACAAACAGGAGGATTTTAATCTGCACGCGTTGCTGTTTGTAACCATCAACGATTGGCCCGCTCTCAGTAACCTTTCAGGGCAGACAAACAAGGGATACCACGCATGCACGCACTGTTTAGATGAAACTGAAAGTATATATCTGGACAAATGCAGGAAGAATGTGTACCTGGACTATCGTCGATTTTTTCCGACCAACCATCAATGTCGAAAAAAGGCAAGCATTTCAAAGGAAACAAATAAGTATTTCAAAAGCAAGCATTTCAAAACAATTAAAAATAAACTTTAATAAAGTAAATAAAAATAGCAACAATAAGTATTTTGTTGTAAGTAGAAATAAAATAAAATAAATAAAGCAACAAATAAAAACAAAAAAACAAATTTGAAAACTAATGACACTAACAGAAAGTTTATAATTTTTGTGATCTAAAAAAATAATTAAAAATAAACTTTAATAAAATAAATAAAAATAGCAACAATAATTATTTTGTTGTAAGTAGAAAATGAAATAAAATAAATAAAGCAACAAAGAAAACAACAAAAAATTGAAAACTAATGGCACTAACAGAAAGTTTATAGTTTTTGTGACCTAAAAGAAAAATAATTAAAAATAAACTTTAATAAAATAAATAAAAATAACAACAATAAGTATTTTGTTGTAAGTAGAAATAAAATAAAATAAATAAAGCAACAAAGAAGCAAAAAAACAAATTTGAAAACTAATGGCACTAACAGAAAATTTATAATTTTTGTGACCTAAAAGAAGAATAATTAAAAATAAATTTTAATAAAATAAATAAAAATAGCAACAATAACTATTTTGTTGTAAGTAAAAACAAAATAAAATAAATAAAGCAACAAAGAAAACAAAAAAGTGCCACCTACCGAGCCCCCACGGTCTGAATACGACTAGAAACCCTAACATGGGCCAGGATTCAGGCCCGCAGGAGGCCCAGTAGGCCCACATGCACACAGTGTACGGTTAGACCCGAAAGCCTACAATTGAGAGGAGCTCGAGAGGGTGGGCGCAGCAGCGCTTATAAACCACTCTCGAGCTCTCTCAGCTAGCGAGGTGGTACTAAACTTTTGACGCAGGGCAGCACAAGGCCTTTGGTCCCGGTTGATGGCACCACCCAGGACTAAAGGGGGGCATTGGTCCGGGACCAATGCCCCCCTTTAGTCCCGGTTAGTGCCACCAACCGGGACCAAAGGCCTCCGCTTCCCGCCCTTTGAGCTGCTGAAAAGAGACCTTTGGTCCCGGTTGGTGTCACCAACCGGGACTAAAGGGGGCCATTGGTCCCGGTTGGTTCCACGAACCGGGACCAATGCTCTCAGTATATAAGAAAACACTTGTGAAATTTTCATTCAGTTCCTCATTCTCCCGCTGCCCCGTCGCCCTCTGCCCTGTCGCCCGTGCCAGTCGCCGCCGCTGTCGTCGCCCCCGCCCATCGTCGCCGCGCACCACCCTGTGCCGTCGCTGTCCGCCTCACCGCGCCACCCCGATGCCGTCGCCGCCCCGCTCCACCGCTGCCTCGACCTCACCAGCTCGACGTCATCGCTGCCCCGCGTCGCCCCGACGCCGTCCCTGCCCCACCCGCCACCGCCTTTGCCTCAGGCCGGCCCCGGCCCCTTCCCGCGCCCGTCGTCGTCGTCGCTCCGGGGAAGCACCACGCTGGCTCCCGCGACCTGTTCATCCTCGAGGCCATTCGTCCGCCGCCACACCGGTTTCGGCCGGCGACCTCGACCCCTCCCCGCGCTGTGAGCCCCTGCCTCGACCCCTCCCCGCGCTGTGAGCCCCTGCCTCCTCCCCTTTCCTTCTCATTGCTGTCCCTGCATGCCATCCATAAGCACCACCGCCAACCATCGTCGCCGTTGCCGACCACCGCGGCCTATTTTTCATTTTTTGTTAAGATGTATGTATGTATGTATGTATGTTCACTGTATATATAGTGCTCTGTATATGCTGTATAATGCTCTTTATATGTTCATATGTAACATTTAATAAAAAAAGTGTTGTATTGGAGAAGAAAAGAGGAAGAAGGAAGAAGGAAGAAGAAGGAGAAGAAGGAGCGTGTATATGTCCTTTTTTTAGATTTTTTTAATAAAAATGTATATATGTATGTATGTTCTCTCTGTATATATATGTTCATGTATGCAAAAGATAGATTTTTAGAAAAGTTAGGATTTTTTTCTGTTCATAGATTTTTTTGGTGATATTAATTATTGTAGAATATGCAAATGTTTGTATATTCATATGAAAAATGCATTAGGTAAAACCTTTACTTTTTTTCTAAATTTTCTATTTGAACATTTTTTTAAAAACATGCAATACTACTTCATGTATTTTGTCAGAAAGTTGCTAAGTGATATTAAGAAGGAAGAAGAAGAAAAAGAATGAGAGGAAAAAGGAAAATAAGAAAAGGAAGAAAGGAGAAGAATAGGAGAAATAAATAAGAAGAAGAAAAAAGAAGAAAAAGAAGAGGAGAAGAAGAAAGGAATAGAGGAGAAGAAGAGAATATAGAATATGTCGTTGTTGATATACCCCGTGTCTCTTTTTCTTCTTTTTTTTTCAATCTTCTCCTCTATTAATATCTTCTTCTCCTCTTTTTTATTTCTTCTTTGTCTTCTTATTTTTTATCGGATATGTCGTTGTAGATATACCCCGTGTCCCGGTAACTTCAACACGAGGGGGGGTGGGTTCGACCTACCCCCTCCCCAATAACATTATTTTCCCATGTATGTATGTCGTCGTTGTCGATATAACCCCCTCCCGGATAACTTCGACCATGATAAATTATACCACGGGAGCACCCCCCTGCCCTCTTGCTCGACCAAAACTCTCGAGGACACCAAAACCCTAGAAAAAAATGATGTCGGTCTCCTACCCCCTCCCGCCGCGCCCCTACCCTTGAAGCGTTGCCGAGGCCACCCCAAACCCGGAATAAGCTAGGTCTACGTTTGCCACTAATATATCCACATGCTGTCATGTTTGTGTAATAATTGCCATGTTGTATGTCGTGTCGTATCTTAACGACAATGATGGTCTGGAAGCAGAACAGGGTGAAGAAGTAGGATACAGTGATCGAAGAATGGAGGAGGAAAGATATGATTATGATGGCTCCGGTGACCCAATGCTGGTGCAAGAAGGAGCCCGTGGTGACGGCTCCGGTGACCGAACAGAGTCTGGCCAGGTAAATATATTAGTTAAGTCAGTGATGACTAGCTAATTGATGCATTCATTGTTTTGGTATGTACACATATTAATTAACTCTTGTCTAATTCTTATTTTTTCTAGCCCTCCGGATCGAGCACAACTTCGATAAAGAGACGAGGCCCGAAGAAAAAGTTGCGCTCAGATGAAAGGTTTGAGATCACAGCAATCACGCGCGATGGCATGCCGATTGAACCCATCCGGACAAAGGAAGCATTTGCTACTCAGTGCGGGGTTCTTGTTAGGGACAAGATCACGATCAGCATCCAGCAATGGTGTAATCCTAAGAACGAAGACCCTGAGGTGTCTTATGTCAATGATATGCAAAAAGATGATCTTTGGACTGAGCTGAAGGAAAATTTCACCCTACCGCCAGAGGAGGATCCGGAGAAGCCAGTTAAAGAGCAATTAATCAAGTCTCATGCTCTTAAGAAGATGGCAGACCTATTCAGGAGGTGGAAGAATGAGCTGAAAATGTTTGTCGACAAAGAAGAGACACCAGAATTGATCGGCAGATATGAGAAGATCAGAGATCACTGGCCCGCATTTGTGGCCTACAAGACATCGGAAAAGAGTAAGAAGATGTCGGTGACAAATAAGAAAAATGCTGCAAAGAAGAAGCTTCACCATCGCACGGGGTCAGGTGGCTACCTCAAAGCCCGGCCTAAGTGGGCCAAGGCTGAGAATGATCTGCTTGATAAAGGGATGGAACCAGAGATAATGAACTGGCCAGACCGTTGCCGGACTTGGTTCTTCAGGGCTGGCGGAACCTTGGACCCTGTATCAGGGAAATGCGTTTAGACGGACGAGCAAATGAACATACCAGTCAAGAAGCTAAAGCACTATATCGATGCAGCGCAGCAAGGGACGTTCGTTCCAAACAGAGAGAACGACGAGCTCATAATGGCCCTCGGGAATCCTGAGCACCCTGGACGGACACGAGGCACGCCAGGCTCCGTTCCGTGGAAGGCTGGTTTTCCTGACGCAGGCGGTTACAAATGCCAGGATAGGAGGAAGAAAGTGGAGCATGCCCAAATTCAGACGTTGCACAAAAGGGTTCAAGCGCTAGAGGAACGAGAAGTAGCTCGCAACAAGCGACCTGCCGAAACTACCCCCGAAGCTACCCCGCCATCTCACCGGAGAAGCAGTGTGGCTTCCACCGAGCTGCTACAGCCGGAGCATGTCTTGATGGTCCTGCTAGCTACCCCGTGGATGCTATCACAGAGTCTCAACATTGCCACCTTATGACGCAATTGCAGAATTTCAAAGTCAAGGCGGCTGTCGGCTCTGTTCGACCTACTGAACCCGGCGCAACTTTTCATTATAGTCCGATTCTAGAAGGATATGCTAGGGTGACGGTGGACGAAATAACGGAGGGATTTGAGGACCTCCAGCTTGACTACCCTACCGGTGAAGGGGAGACTCGGCTGGGTTCTTGTCTATTGACTCCATGCCTATGGCGGAAGGAGCTCATCAAGCTTCTGAACTGGACGCCTCCGCCTCCTCCTCCTCCTCCGGCGAGTCAGGGCACTCCGCCTCCTCCTCCGCCTCCTCCTCCGGCGAGTGATCAGGGCACTCAGCCTCCTTCTCCGGCGCGTGGCGGCACTCCGCCTCCTTCTCCGCCTGCGCCGGCGCGCCCGAGCAGCCAGCCTCCTCCTTCTCCGCCACGTCAGTAAGGGCGGAAGAGACCCGCCGCCGCTCCGGCTGCTCCGGCGCGTCATAGTCCTTCTCCTCCGCCTCGTAAGCAAGGAAAGAAGACAGCCACAGCCGCTCCGTCTGCTCTGTCGGCGTCTAGCAGTATAGCCAGAGGCGGGAGGCAATACAGATTCGGTCCTTCTCTGAAGACTCCAAAGAAGTTACCATACGAGAGGACCCCAGAGGAGAACGCCAAGGTCGCACGAGCCGAAGTGAGGAACTTCTTTGAAGGGGTGAAAGCAAAGAAACATCCACCTCCGAAGGAGAAGGTAGATCTGGTGAAAGCGAAGCGCACTCTGGCTGCCCTGAAAAAACCAGCAAAGTCTCCGCCGAAAGGCAACTATTACCGCATTATTGCAAAGTCATTTGTCGAAGCGGAGCGGTCGGGATGTACTGTCAGTGATCAAAGGTTAAAAGAACAACGAGCTGGGAAAAAAATTCCCCAGCTCGGCGAACAAGCGAACCAATTGTGCCCCCCGCTCAAGGTGCCTACTAATGATCCGAGGATGGTGCCCGGTTATAGCAATCTTGGAGATTACCTGCCCGACGATATACATTATGAGTTCTTGGAGGTGGAGGAACACAAATAAGAGTACGGGAAGCCTCTCGTCAAAGATGAAAGATCTCTAACAACGATGATGCAAAGATTCCATGATTGATACATGAAAACCTGCAGAGAGTCTGGGGGGAGGAATACTTTGACGCTGAGAGTTAGAGAGGAGCATGACCTCGTTGGAATTGAACTGCTGAATGTTCCATTTGAGGAGTTCTTCCAGTTTTTTCAATCAAAAGGCCCTCGATAAAGTAACGGTCACTTGCTACTGTCTGTAAGTAGTACTACTTCTGTTATTAAGTCTCTCTATATAGGCCAGCTCTTTCGTTGCATGTATTTATAATTATCCTCACTATATTATGCAGATTGAAGATCGCCGAATTAAAGAAAAGATAAATCGGTGATATTGGGTTCATTAACACAAATCTCATAGATGCAACTGAGGTTAAATATCGTGCCAAAGATACCGAGGCCAACTTGCTACGATCGTTGGTAATAAATGAAAACAAAGATATAATACTCTTTCCTTACAACTTCAAGTGAGTGTTACTGTCTTGTGCATATCCGGTTTCCCTTATTAGTCCAGGTTATAGTAATGTAACTGATTAGTTATGCATGCGTGTGCAGTTTCCACTATATTCTCCTAGAGATTAAGCTTGAGCAGGGACTAGTAACCGTCTTAGACTCAAGACGAAAAGATCCCTAGGACTATGCGGACATGACTCAAATGCTCGAGAAGTAAGTTAAATCAATCATTATCCACCATATCAGCAACTTTGTTCATTTCCTGATATATCAAGTAATTGTTTTCTTTGTCTGGCAGGGTTTGGAGAAAAGTCACCAAAAAAGCTCCGGGACTGCCGAAGAAGCTCCAATTTAGACACCCAAAAATAAGTACTATAGTAACATGTTCCGCGCATCTCCTAGTGATTCAAGAGCTAATTTCATCAATACCATTTGGCATGCTTGCTTATCAGTTTGATTGACCTCTATTTCTTGTAAAGTGGTTGTGGCAGGAATAAGGGAATGATTTCTGTGGATACTACGTTTGCGAGTCCATCCGCCACACGACCTGTGAACGAGAGTACTCTGACGAACAATATGAAGTGCGTAAGAAATAATATTCGCAATTTTATTTTATTACCATCATTTGTGTTGAGTTTCATTTATTCATATATATATATATATATATATATATATATATATATATATATATATATATATATATATGTATTGACCCCTTGTTCAAATTAGATGTTTCGGATGCGGGATGAACTCCTACCACCAGATCGTATGCGAGCAATTAAAGAGGAATTGACGGCATTCTTCCTTGACCACGTGATTGCTGAAGACGGAGAATACTATGTGGACCCTATGTTCATACTAATTAGGAGGTTATATTGTAAGAGATAATTATTGTATATATGTAGCCGGTAGTGTCGGATAGATATACGAGAACTTGTTGTTTGACCAATCTCTTGGAGAAGGAGAGGTGGTCGATATCACTTCTCTCTGTATGCATATGTTCATGACGATCTTCTGTTTCCTTTATTTGCTTACTAACTAGTGTGTCTAGTCTTCTCTATATATACGTATATATAGCATCGTCCAAGCACGGACATAAGAGAGGACACTTCTCTCTATTAATTAGCTAGCTAACATAATATATGAAACACTTAAATTAAACCCCCAAAACCCCCAACCCCCCCCCCCCAC
>NC_041390.1:62764484-62768102 GCF_002162155.2 Triticum dicoccoides | reverse complement strand
GCCAGCCCCTGAAATGCTGACGCGTGGATGCCTATTGGTCCCGGTTGGTGCCACCAACCGGGACCAAAGTGTAGGGTTTCGTAGTAATTTCAAAAATTTTCCTACGCACACGCAAGATCATGTGATGCACAGCAACGAGAGGGGAGAGTGTTGTCTACGTACCCAACGCAGACCGACTGCGAAAGCGCTGACACAACGTAGAGGAAGTAGTCATACGTCTTCACGATCCAACCGATCAAGCACCGAAACTACGGCACCTCCGAGTTCGAGCACACGTTCAGCTCGATGACGATCCCCGGACTCCGATCCAGCAAAGTGTCGGGGAAGAGTTTCGTCAGCACGACGGCGTGGTGACAATCTTGATGCACTACAGCAGCAGGGCTTCGCCTAAACTCCGCTACAGTATTATCGAGGACTATGGTGGCTGGGGGCACCGCACACGGCTAAGGAATAGATCACGTGGCTGCTGCGCCCCCCTCCCCTCTAGTCCGAATTGGACTAGGGAAAAGGGGGCCGGCCACCTCTCCTTCTCCTCCACTTCCTTCTCCCTTCCTCCCCTCTTGGTGGACTCTTACTAGGACTTGGAGTCCTAGTAGGACTCCACATCCTGGCCGCACCAACCTTGGCCGGCCTCCTCCTCCTCCATCCTTTATATACTGAGGCAAGGGGCACCCCATAGATAAGTTGATCCACGTGATCTATTCCTTAGCCGTGTGCGGCGCCCCCAGCCACCATAGTCCTCGATAATATTATAGCGGTGCTTAGGCGAAGCCCTGCAGCAGTAGTACATCAAGATTGTCACCACCCCGTCGTGCTGACGGAACTCTTCCCCGACACTTTGCTGGATCGGAGTCCGGGGATCGTCATCGAGCTGAACGTGTGCTAAAACTCGGAGGTGGGGTAGTTTCGGTGCTTGATCGGTCGGGCCGTGAAGACGTACGACTACATCAACCAAACACTTCCGTTGTCGATCTACTAGGTATGTAGATCATACTCCCCCTCTTGTTGCTATGCATCACCATGATCTTGCGTGTGCGTAGGAATTTTTTTGAAATTACTACGAAACCCAACAAGGCCTGGGCTCGACGCACCGGCCACGTGGAGGCCTATCTGTCCCGGTTCGTGTAAGAACCGGGACTAAAGGGTTAGGGCATTAGTAACGACCCTTTAGTCCCGGTTCACAAACCGGGACAAAAGGCCCTTATCAACCGGGACGAATGGGGGTTTTTCTACTAGTGTCCTTAATTAGTGATTTTGATTTTTCTCTGCCTGAGCGTCGCTTGGGCCGTCGTGCTTCTCGATTCGGCCTGACCAGTTGGGCCTCCAATCTAGGCCCACCACCCCAAATCAACCAGTCCGCCACCATCCGTTAAGCCCACCACCTCGCATTCTCTAACTGCTTCGCCCGACACGACGCGACGCCGAGAACTGGTGTCTGGTGCCTCTCCGGTTCTCCAGGAAGAAAGGAAGCCACCAGGGGTGGTATATAGAGAGAGATCCCCTAAGACCTTGTACAATGCAAGATGCTTAGGAGAGGTGTGTGAAAAAATAAGCCAAGCTTTTATTAAGCATCAGTGTTTATTTATATAGGGTAGACGTTTAATTAAGCGTCTCTTCTGTAGAAATAAACACTGGTGCTTCACAAAAACCTGGTTTAATTTTCTAAACATCTAGCATTGTACAAGGCCTAATAGCTAGCACTGTAGCACTAGCGGCGTGTACGCTATGATACGCGTGCTACGGACGAGGACACACTATGCCCGAACCCGACGAGCATGTAAGATCACCGGAAATCGATCAAGCTCTACCGGCGGTCGGAGTTTCTGCATACCAATATCTACCACCCCACAGCACCGAACTCACCAGACGACCTAGCGCTATATGTACTGGAGGCTCGCCACCTTCTTCCTACCGAGAGTAAATTGCTCAAAGCCACCACATTTGTGGCTAGGATACTCCAAAACTACCGTTTTTGCTAAAAATCGCAAAAGACCACCACTTCTGCGCCAGGTGAATAACAAAATGCAATAATTCAATACTGAGCGGCGTTAATAACAAAACTGACGGATAGGACCCACATGTCTGAGCTGATGTGGCGAAGACTAGTACTAGTCAATGTTCTACCTGCTGAGGTGGACAGGGGTCCCACTTGTCTGTCTCACACCTTCTTCTTCCTCCTCAATTTTCTCTCTCCCCTTCTCACCAACTCCACCGGCGGTCAGAGGCTGCACTCAAGAGGCGTGCCCGCCGGCAAGCCTCGCCCCGCTCCCCCAACGCCGTTGCCCACCGCTGTTGCCATTTCCGCGACCGCGCCTGCGCGCCGCCGATTCGCACCTGCAGCGACGCCATCCCGCGTCTGCACCCGTAGCCCGTAGCGCCGTCGTCCCCGCCCACCACCATCCCGCGTCCGCGCCCGCCTGCCGCCATCCCGCTTTCGCACCTGTAGCGTCGACGCCTCGCACCCGCACCCGCCGGGCCGCCGTCCCCATCTTGAACCCGCACCTGCAGCGCCTCCGCCCCGTCCCCGCACCTGCAGCATCGTTGCCCCGCCCCCGCACCTACGGCGCCATCGCCCCCGCCCCCTGCCGTCCCACGCCCGCACCCTTAGCTCAAGGTCGTGGCCCTTGATGCCTCGCGGGTTGGCTGGGGTGGTCATGCGGGGACAAGGGGCGGCGCATCCAGGGTTGTCGGGGCCACGCCGGCGCGGGGCGACTGGCTCGAGCAGGAGCCCCGGCGGCGGTCGGCTGCAGCAGAGCCCGAGCAAGGGGAGAGAAAAGAAAGGAGGAGGCGTGGGGGAATAGGGCGGCGAGCGGTGCCCTTGTGGCTGGTGCGGCGACTCCTCTCGGGACAGGGGCGAGGTCACGAGCTGACTGGGATTTGAGGTCGCCGGAGCAGACTACATGCGAGGAAGAAGAAGAAGGATAGGGGGAAATAAGATGTGTGGCTCACAGGTGGGACTCCGTCCACCTCAGCAGGTCAACCTATTGACTTGGACTAGTCTTTGCCACATCAGCCCGACAGACAGGCCCCACCCGTCAGTTTTGCTGTTAGACGTGGCTCAGTTCAAAATTAGTGCGATTTGTTACTCACTTGCCGCGGAAGTGGTGGTATTTTATGATTTTTGGCAAAAGCGGTGGTTTTGGAGTACCCTAGCCACAAATGTGGTGGCTTTGAGCAATTTACTCTCCTACCGACGAGGCCTTCAACCCACCAGTTCACCACCACCACTAAGCTGCCACCTTCTTCCTCCTCCGATCTACGACTATGACGCATCCCATGCATGCCCGCTTCCTACCCATCAGATCGACCAGCCAGCCCAACCAAAAAAAGAACCGTCGTATAGGTTATATAGCTAGCAATAGGTGCGTGCGTGCGTGCTCACCTGCTCCGCGACGGTGCGCTGCTGCTCCTTCGCCATGTAGGGCCGCTCCAGGGCCTCCGGCAGCACTGGCTTCAGGAAGTGCTCCACCAGCAGCTTCACCGCGTCCTCCATCTCCACAACCGCTCCTCTTCCGTCGCCGGACATACCCCCCTGCCTGATCGGAATGCTTCGCCTCAAACCAGCTTCAGGGAGTGCTTTGCGGCGACTGGCCTTGCCGTGGGCTGGGGTATTTGTAT
>NC_041390.1:62709464-62764212 GCF_002162155.2 Triticum dicoccoides | reverse complement strand
AGAGAGAGAGAGAGAGAGAGAGAGAGAGAGAGAGAGAGAGCCGTGGGAACCGTGGGTGAACAGGGAGGCATATAAAGAGAGCGAGCGAACACGCGGAGGAATGCGGTCGAGGCGGAAAATGGAAAGGAACGGGCGCGAGATCGACCTTCGCCGTCCGTTGCCCGGTGCGGCGGATCGCGGGAGTACATCGATGGTGGAACGGGTGGATGTTCGGATGGGGCAAGCCTTGATTTCTCCTATTTTTTATTTTTGAGCAAAGGCAAGGCTTGAAGTGGACAACTGTCCCTGTGCGAACATGGATGGAAGCGCCGGGTTTCTCTTGCCGTTAATCATTTTGGCTCAATCCATGATGGAACAGCTATTTTGGGAGCCTCCTAACGATCATTTAGGGTTGGTTTTTAGGCGCCGTCACATGTCGTGTCTGTTTTGCTTTCACGAGAGGCATCGCCGTGTCTCTTGGAAATGAAAAAAAAGTATTTTCTCTTTTTTTCAGAAGAGGCACGGTTTTGCTTCCACGAGAGGCACGGCCGTATCTCTCGAAAATAAAAAAAAATCTCTTTCTTTTTTCAGAAGAGGCACGATTTTGCTTCAGGAGAGACACATATTTGCTTTCGAGAGAGCCTCTTAGAAAATAGAAAAAAGAATGCGTTTTCTTTTTTTTTCTCCCGTGAGAGACACGGTCGTGCCTTTCGGAAAAAACGTCTTTTGGAAAGGGAAAAATACGTGCTCTCTATTCGGTTCTTTCGTTCGGTTTTTTTGTGTGGAAAAAATCATCAAAACCTATCAACATGGGATCTAATTTTTAAGATCTCGACGCGAGTAATCCAATGGGGAAAACGGTTTAAGATTTGGACGCAAGGTTTAAAAGATAAAACGTTTTGAATAAATGAATCTATGAAAAAGAGAAAAAAAACTCTCAAGTTACGACAAGTGCCGAGGGAGGTAGGTGTGATCTTTGCAAGAAGTATTCCTCAATTAGTGCTTTTGATTCCGGGTTTGGCATTTTTACTCATTTGTTTTGGGTTGGGACTGGGAAATTTCCGGCCCAAACCGCATGGATCACGGTCAATCGACGCGGCAGAAATAGAACCTCGGCCGCATGGAATGGATCGAGCAGAGCGAATTGGCCTCCTCCTCTTCAAATGCCTACCTCCCATGTTTGGCGGCAACCAGCAATCCTTCTAGCTGCATCGACTCCAATGTCGCAGGCGGGTGTTCATCTTCTCCGGCAATCCTTTCTTTCCCAGCAACTCCAGTGGCATTATTTTCGCACGCCAATCTCCATCTTCTCCTCTCACATATCCTCGTCACATGTCAAATTCGACTTGCTACCAGTCTAGATTTTTTAACACAGTAAAATCACAGATGCTCACAAACATGTATATATTCACCCCTATGCACACACCCTACCCTATGAGCACCTCTGAGATACTAAGCCGGCACAACATCTTGAGATTGACGAAGTCATCAAAGGCGCCTTGTAGCCGACGGGAACGTCTCCTCCCACTGAACGAACATCGCCAGAAAGTCTGAAATAAATCCAGGAAAATGCGAGCACCACTAGCAAGTTTAGAACTTGAACCCTGGTGGGTTGAGGATACTACTGTCCTCCTAATCATCCAACCTTAGGTTGGTTCGCGCTAATGGTTTAGACTTGATCATACATTTTGTTATGGGTTTCAGGTTGTTTCCATGTTATTTTTTACAACTAAGCTTTAGTGAAGAAAATGAACCATGGGTTTTCCCTCCTACGTACTGTGTACCCTATTTAGTGTAGAGCGAGGTCAGCAACTGTGAATGGATGTGCGGGTGCAACTCTGGGTTTGGTAACCGATGTGGCTTTGGGGTGGCTGGCCTTGCAAGTGGGAGCATTCTGTTGTGGAAATTGTGGGTCGAGAGAGATAGAAAGATAGAAAGAGGGCTAGAACTGGAAGGGAAGACATGGAGGAATGGAAAGTGGCGCATAAGATTGATCTCCACCATCCATTGTACGCTATGTCAGATCATAGGAGTCCATCGATCATCGAACAGGTGGATGTCCGGATGGGGCAACCTTTGAAGAGGACAAGTCATCTCTGTGCATGTGTGAGTGGAATGGAATTGCCGGATTTCTTGTCGTCGCGAGTGTTTTCCCTCGGTTGGTTGTTGCACGCTACGGATCACCAGCTGGTTCTTCGACCAGCTCCACCTGACATGACGGGATGGTTTGAATCTTACAAAAATCGAGTATACTTTCTTTTCATCTATCGTTTTGTTTGAAACCTGCTTGTGTTGGGTGATGATGGTTGGTTTCAAAAACACCATGTTTCACCCATGCACACAAAGATGGATGTGTGCAACTTTTCTTTTCGGAATAACCATCATCTCACAACACATGTGGTTTTCACAAGAAACAGATGAAGAAAAGACCATACTCCATTTTGAACATACCTGAAACATCTGACAGATAGAGTTGAAGAATATGGCGGTGATACAGAACGCGCAACAACTGAGAGAGATAAACTCCTGAATGATAGGAAAATCCACACTTGTTCCACTTCATCCACACAAGATGCCCTCTTCAACATGTGCCCAAGCAGCCATCCACCCATTCCATGACGTTGGACTATCGCGGTCTGCGGGAGCGAGCAACGAACGTCAATGATCGGTGTAGAAGTGCATGCTCTAACTAATGCAACCAAAAGATCGATCTGAGAGAGAGGGCTGGACATTATACTCCAACACCCCCCCTCACGTCTATGCTCCTTTGGAGTTATATGATGTGGGCAGCGGAAGCGGGGGCAGGCCGCAATTATTTATTGCGTTTACTGGGTTTTGAACCGTGAACCTGTTGGTTGTAAGTTTATATGCACCTAACCAGTTCATCCATCAGATCGGTATGATGGAAGAGACTAGACAGCACATTATACGTCAACACTCCTCCTCACATGTGGCTTCGGGCCTAAACGAGGACCGAAAGTGGGCTGCAATTTAATTACGCCGCCCGGGTCTTGAACTCAAGACCTCTTGACTCTGATACCATGTAGAAGTGCATACTCTAGCCAATGCAACCAAAAGACCGATCTGAGAGAGAGGGCCGGACATTTTACTTCAACAATCGGCCTTGCCGCATTGTGCCCTTTCTGTTTCCACCTCGGTCATGTTCCTCCTCAAGTTCCCTTCGTTTTCTAACCATTTTTTTTGTGTGTGTGTGTATGTGTGTGTGCACCCATAGTTCCCATGGCTCTCTCTCTACCGCAAAGCCACGCCGACCCCAAACCCTAGAGTTGTGCACGTCCATATGTAATTTCTCACCTCGCTCTACACTACACAAGGTCCAAAATAAGTAGGAAACACATGATTCATTCAATTTACTAAGTCCTAATTGTGAAAATAAGGAAGATGAAAAAAAAACAGAAACGAAATGGAAAGAACAATTCCAAACGAGTAGGAAGAATCAAAATTTGATGACCTTTTGTCAAAAATTCATTTTCCAACCTAGTTATCAACATATGAGGCAAAAGTAAAGAGTCGCCAAATTTCTCCATATACTAAGAAATTTGGTAACAGTAAAGAGTCACTAAATACCTTCCTTGGGTAAGAAATTTTGAGGACTTGTAGAGTCACCAAATCCCAACAGACCCTCTGTTACTGATAACCCACAAGTATTGGGGATCGCAACAGTTTTCGAGGGTAGAGTATTCAACCAAAATTTATTGATTCGACATAAGGGGAGCCAAAGAATATTCTCAAGTTTTAGCAGATGAGTTGTCAACTCAACCACACCTAAAAGACTTAATATCTGCAACAAAATATTTAGTAGCAAAGTAGTATGGAAGTAACAGTAACGGTGGCAAAAGTAACAGTAGCAGTTTTGTAGCAATTGTAACAGTGGCAACGGCAAAGTAACGTAACAAAGATCAATATGTGAAAAGCCCGTAGGCAATGGATCAATGATGGATAACTATGTCGGATGTCATTCATCATGCAACAGTTATAACCTAGGGTGACATGGAACTAGCTCCAATTCATCAATATAATGTAGGCATGTATGGCTTATGGAAAAGAACTTGCATGCCATATTTTGTTGTACCCTCTCGTGGCAGTGGGGTCCTAGTGGAAACTAAGGGGTATTAAGGCCTTCTTTTAATTTAGAACCGGACCAAAGCATTAGCACTTAGTGAATACATGAACTCCTCAAACTATGGTAATCACCGGAAATAATCCCAATTACTGTCACCTTGGGGTTTGGGATCATAACTCGTAATAGGTGTCTAGAACTTGCAAAGTAGGATTAAGAACACAAATATATTCATGAAAACATAATAGGTTCAGATCTGAAATCATGGCACTCGGGTCCTAGTGACAAGCATTAAACATAGCAAAGTCATATGAACATCAATCTCAGAACATAGTGGATACTAGGGACCAAACCCTAACAAAACTAACTCGATTACATGATAAATCTCATCCAACCCATCACCGTCCAGCAAGCCTACGATGGAATTACTCACACATAGCAGTGAGCATCATGAAATTGGTGATGGAGGAAGGTTGGTGATGATGATGGCGACGGATTCCCCTCTCCGAAGCCCCGAACGGATTCCAGATCTGCCCTCCTGATGAAGAACAGAAGGTCGCGGCGGGTCTGTATCGTAAAACGCGATGAATCCTTCTCTCCTATTTTTTCTCCCTGAAAGTGAATATATGGAGTTGGAGTTGAGGTCGGTGGAGGTCCAAGGGACCCACAAGGCAGGGGGCACGCCCTCCACCCTCGTGGACAGCCGGTGGGTCCCCTCTAGTTGATTCTTTTGCCAATATTTTTTATTTATTCCAAAAATATTCTTCGTAAAGTTTTAGGTCATTCCGAGAAATTTTATTTCTGCACAAAAATAACACCAATGCAATTCTGCTGAAAACAACGTTAGTTCAGATTAGTTCCATTCAAATCATGCAAATTAGAGTTCAAAACAAGGGCAAAAGAGTTTGGAAAAGTGGATACGATGGAGAGGTATCAACTCCCCCAAGCTTAACCCATTGCTTGTCCTCCAGCAATTCAGTTGACAAACTGAAAGTGATAAAGAAAAAACTTTTAAAACTCTGTTCGATCTTGTTGTTGCAAATATGTAAAGCCAGCATTCAGGTTTTGAGCAAAGATTATGAACTAACCATATTCACAATAACATTTATGTCTCACATTTACTCATATCAATGGCTTAATTAACTAGCGAGTAATAATAATAAATCTCGGATGACAACAATTTTTCAAAACAATCATGATATGATATAACAAGATGGTATCTCGCTAGCCGTTTCTGAGACCGCAAAACATAAATGCAGAGCACCCCTAAAGATCAAGGACTGACTAGACATTGTAATTCATGGTAAAAGACATCCGTTCACAGTCATACTCAATATCAATTAATAACAACGCATACAAATGAAAGTGGTGCTCTCGAACTGGTGCTTTTTATAAGAGGATGATGACTCGGCAATATAAATGAATAGGCCCTTTGCAGAGGAAAGCAGAGGTGCCAGAGCTCGAGCTTTTAAAATACAGATGAATAATATTTTGAGCGGTATGCTTTCATTGTCAACATAACAACCAAGAGATCTTGGTATCTACAATGCTAGATACATTATAGGCGGTTCCCAAATAGAATGGTAAAGTTTTTACTCCCCCTCCATCAACAAGCACATTCCATGGCTGGTCCGAAACAACGGATACCGTCCATACAAACAACAGTCCTGGGGGAGTTTTGTTTGATATTATATTTTGATCTGATTTGAGCATGGAACTGGGCATCCCTAATACCAACCACTTTCTCATGAATGACAAGTGAATCAACACTCATCTTGAGAATAACCCACCTAGCATGGAAGATACTGACAGTCCCCAGTCGCTACATGAGCGATTCGGGCATACAAAACAGATTATTATTTGAAGGTTTAGACTTTGGCACATGCAAATTTACTTGGAATGGCAGGTAAATACCGCATATAGGTAGGTATGGTGGACTCATATGGAACCAATTTGGATTTATGGAAGTGGATGCGCAAGCAGTATTCCCGCTTAGTACAAGTGAAGGCTAGGAAAAGATTGAGGAGCGACAACAGTCATAAACATGCATTAAGATTAACTAACATTGAGTGCAAGCATGAGTAGGATATAAATCACCATGAACATAAATATCATGGAGGCGATGTTGATTTTGTTTCAACTACATGCGTGAACATGTGCGAAGTCAAGCCACTCGAATCATTCAAAGGAGGAGACCATCCTATCATACTACATCACAACCATTTTAAAAGCATGTTGGCACGCAAGGTAAACTATTATAAACTCCTAGCTAATTAAGCATGACATGAGTAACTATAATCTCTAATTGTAATTGCAAACATGTTTCAGTCATAATAGGCTGAATCAAGAACGATGAACTAATCATATTTACAAAAACAAAATAGGTCGAGTTCATACCAGCTTTTCCTCATCTCAATCATTTCATCAAATATCATCATTATTGACTTTCACTTGCATGACCGAACGATGTGGCTAATAATAATAGTGCATATGCGTTGGACTAAGTTGGAATATGCAAACATTTATTTAAAGGAGAAGACAAGGTAATATGGGCCCTTTGTTAGATTAACAATAATGCATATGAGAGCCACTCAACATTTTCATCGTGGTCTTCTCCTCTTGACCCAAAGAAAGGAAAATGAATTTGAAAGAAAGGCACTGAAATGTTTTTGGATTTTTTGTTTTTCTAAATAAAGTGAAACAAGAACGAGAAAAACTATTTACACGGTAAAGATCCCAACAAGCAAAAGAAGAATGAAAAATATTTTTGGGTTTTCTTTTAATAGTACTACTAAATAACGATGGAAAGGAAACTAAAAAAGCTACAACTATTTTTTTGGATTTTCTCAAAGTTTTTCAAACACACAAGAAGAAAGTAAGAAAAAGAAAATAAACTAGCATGGATAATACAATGAAAAAGTATGTACACCAACAACTGAATGAGTGTGTGAACATGAATGTAATGTCGGTGAGAAATACGTACTCCCCCAAGCTTAGGCTTTTGGCCTAAGTTGGTCTATGGCCACGGCTGGCCTGGCGGATATCCAAAGTTGTAGTCGGGGTTGTACTGGGATGTGACAGCTACTACCTGAAGGGTTGCAGCATGGACGCGAGCGGCCTCCACCTCTCTCTTATACTCGATTGCCTCCTCTCTAGTTATAAAATATCTCCCTTTACCTGAAAGTTAAAGAAGGCAGGAGCAGGAAGGGTAATATGGACAACACGCTGCCGGTCAAAGATTAGTCAATACAGGAGGGACTGTTCGTTCCTCACAAGAAACTAGTAGCATACCAAAGCATTATAATCAAGGAAAGCAGGTGGTAACTCAATGTCATTCCCCTTTATAGGCACACCAAGATAATTAGCTAAGAGGGTGGCATAAATCCCACCAAAGAAATCTCCATCTTTAGCATTAAGGTGTAACCTCCTTACAATAATAGCCCCCAAGTTGTATCGTTTATCACTCATTATCGCACACTTGAGAACACTAAGATCCGATGCACAAAGGTGTCTATGATCATGCTTACCATTAATGCATCTACCTATAAAGAGAGAAAAATAATGTATGGCATCAAAATGAATGCTCCCCATGGCAGCTTGTGTAATATTTCTAGTTTCTCCCACAGTAATGCTAGCAAGGAAATCATTATACTCAGTTTTGCGAGGCTCACTAAGAATGCCCCCTTGTGAATTTTTTCATGCATCACTAAAATCTTCAAGGTCCATGGTATATGATTTATCATAAAGGTCAAATAAAACAGTATAAGTATTGCGCTGGGATATAAATTTGAACCTTTGCACAAATGAATTAGTGAGTTGGTAGTATTTACGACACTTATCTAACACGAAGTCCTCCAGTTCAGCATTTTGTACGTATGCATCAAATTCCTCCTTGAAACCTGCATGAACCATGAATAGATCCAACGACCATTTGCAAGGCCGTACTTGAGCTTCCCTTGGTGGTTCAAGATCCGGCTCACGTATCTCAAGCCTTGGGGCTTGCTTCCTCGAGGAACCACCTCGGCATATTTTTCCTAAAATTTTTTCTTCCTCTGAAAAAATTTCTGAAATTTTTAGTGACTCAAAATAAAAGTGAACCAAACTCGACAAATTGATAGCAACTACTCCTACAAGTGTCTAGAGCCTACATCATGCATCAAAACTACTTTGGACCATATAAATTTGACGTGCAAGCTCAAGAAGAAGGTCACCACAGCAGATTTTTTTTGCAAAGGCACTAGAACAAAAACTAATTGGACAAACGGAGGAGTCACATACCGAAAAACAATCCCCCAAAACAGTTTTGCAAATGGAGCTTTGCACAAGGAGATCGAAAATGGCAGCAAGATGAGCTAGAACACGGGTTTGAGCAACGAGATGATTTTTCTGGAGGAAGATAGAGTGGATGGGTGCTGGAATAAGTGAGGGGACCCACGTGGGACCCACAAGGTAGGGGGCGCACCCTCCACCATTGTTGTCCAGTGGTGCAGCCCCCTTGTGTGTTCTCAGTGCCAAAAATTCTAAAATATTCTCTAAAAAATCATACTAAATTTTCAGGCCATTTGGAGAACTTTTATTTACGGGACATTTTTTATTGCACGGATAATTCAGTTAACAGACGAATAATACTAATTTTGCTTTATTTTTTTCTAAATAACAGAAGGTAAAAAGTGGGTACAAAAAGTTGTGCTTTCTAAATTCATCCATCTCATGCCCATCAAAATGAATCCATTAACAAGGTTGATCAAGTCTTATTAACAAACTTCTTTTGAATGACATGAAACCAGAGAACTTTTGAATAACACTAGGTTACCTCAACGGGGATATGCATGTCCCAAATATCATATTTCTTTTTGACAGTACGAAGAGGGAATTCAAAACCTCCAATAGTAATAGTTGAAATTTTTCTAATGAATTGATACTATGAACTTGAGGTTGTTTCTTCAGAAAGTGTACTGTATGCTCATTACCATTAACATCAAAAGTGACATTGGCCTTGTTGCAATCAATAACAGCCCCTGCAGTATTTAAAAAGAGTCTACCAAGGATGATCGACATACTGTTATCCTCAGGAATATCAAGAATAACAAAGTTTGTTAATATACTAACGTTTGCAACCGCAAGAGGCACATCCTCACAAATACCAATGGATGTAGCAGTTGATTTATCAGCCATTTTGTCGTGGGATATCCGCGACCATCTATGGGACCGGGTGGCCCCTTGCTGGTTCGGCAGGGGAATGTCGCGTTGCACAAAGAGCAGACCAGCATGCGGCAGCACATCAGAGAGCACACAAGCAATTTACCCAGGTTCGAGCCATCGAGAGGCATAAGACCCTACTCCTGCTTTGGTGGATTCATGGAGGAATGAACGTGGTGATGCGTAGTACACTTGCCCGACAGTGTTCGCCTCGGGGCCGCAGCGACTACGTGCGTATGGTGGCTTGGGTTCACCAACTTTCGAACCCCTCCTACAAGTGCCATGAGCCTCCTTTTATAGATAAAGGGGCCACCACAATGGCAAAGTAGTCATTATCCACTGATATGATAGCAAACAGTGCTATCATACCTAACTCTACGGGCTGACAGGGTGCATTAAATGCGCCGCTTAGTGTCACATCACTGGTCGCCCGACAAGGCTTGCCAGGCTATCTTGCCAGCTCCATGCATGTTCCCTTGACACGTCGCAGGACGGGTGTCATCTGTAGGAAGTGGCTGCCATGTGGCGAACGGCTGCCACTTAATCATCTTGCGGCTTGACACCGCACTGATTAACAACGTGGGTCGTGTTTGAGTGGTTGGTAGGATGGTTCTGCCCCCGCGAGCCCTGACAGACCTTGCCAGGGTGCCTCTATAACGCTCCGAGTCTGATGCGCCAGGTGTCTTCCAGTTATTCGCCATCATTGCCATGTCATTTTCTTGCGTGTTGCACTTTTCCATGTCATCATGTGCATCTCATTTGCATTCATGTTCGTCTCTTGCATCCGGGCATTTTCTCCGTTGTCCGCTTTGGAATTCGACACTCTCACATGCACCCGCCGCACCTCCAGATCTTGTTTCGTGAGCGGGAGAAAAACGTTCTCGGAATGGACCGAGATTTGTTGAGTGGCCTTGGTATATCACTAGTAGGCCGCCTATCAAATTTCGTTCCATTTGGAGGTCACTTGATGCCCCAACGGTTAACTGCGTTAACTGAAGCCCTCCTTCTCTTTGGAGCCCAACACTCCTCCTCAACAGCACACTAGCCCATCTAAACCCCCTCCATACTCTTCTCCGTTGGATGACGATCGTGCAGGCGAAAACCACACATTAATAGCCCTCTCCTAGCTCCCTCTACCTATAAAAAGGCTCCTCCCCCTTCATTTCGGATCAAACCCTAGCTCCCACCTGCTCCGCGCCGCCCCCCTCAGCGAATCAGGGAGTGCCACGTCAGCCCCAGCCGCCTCCCGCTGCCACGGGCCCGCAGGGCCCAGATCCGGCCCTTCCGGCCCGGGTCGCCGCCGCTGCCTCCCATCGCCGCCTCTCCGTGCCGCCGCCTCCTCAGCTTCCCCGCGCATGCGCCGCGCCGCCTCATCGTGGGCCGCCGCCCGCCCGGATCCGGCCGAGGCCGCCCCGACCTCGCGGCCCCAGCCTCCTCTGCCGCCCGCCATCGCCGGCCCCGTCGCTGGACCCCTCGTCGCCGACCTAGATCCGGCGGGTGGACGAGATCCACCCGCCCCTCCTACAAAACGCGCCCTGGAGGCCCTGGATCTCGACGTCCCGATCCTCTCCGTCCACTTTCCCCGGGGGTAAGATTTTCTCTAATTCCCTAGCAAACCATCTTATGTGTGCATCTTTGACCTGCCATAACTATGTGCATGTGGCTCTGTTTTGCGTGTATGATATGTCAGATTGTTAATCTCGTGATGTTCTACACGATGATTGTTGTTGCATGCTTGTTTGAGTTAATCTTGATGCCTTAATCATCGTTGCACAAGTGTTAAATGATATAAACTGCTGAAGATTGTCCTAACTTGCTGATTTGTCTTTTTCATAGCATTTTGTGTGTTTATCTTTTGAGCATCATGTCAACATGTTTTAGAAGCATATTCATGCCATCGTTACAGTGGTGCAATCCATGTATTTTATGTGCCATGTGGTGAATAGTACAAGCATGCGAAGTAGGGTAGTTATTGTTGCTGATTTTAATGACTTGATGATTTCTGCCAAGTTTGAATCTGCTACATTATGTTGCCATGTTAACTTGATGCTAAAAGTGAATCCATTCATAATTTGGATATGCTCAGTAAGGATGTTTTGTAGATATTGTTATGCCCTATGCATCCATGCCCTTGTTTGAAATTATGGCCTGGTGTAGCTTGTTGTTTGCATGCTCTTAAATTGCTAAATAATGTTTATGTCAGCCTGTTAACAGTAAGTTCAGTTTTGCCATGTGAATAGCTAGTGTTATATGCATCCTATGACCATGTTCTTGACACGAGTAGCTGCACATATATGCCTTCTTGCTGTTGGGTACATTCACATGCCATTAAATGCCTTGAGATGAGTTGCACAAGCTTGTAAACATGTCTACTTGTTGCTGTTTCTGCCATGTTCACTAAATTTCACTCTGCGAATCTATTATCATTTGCATTCTTGCCATGATGTTTTGAGCATGTTCTTGTGGTTTCTAGCAATAGCTCAGTGATCATGTTTTGTAGTGCTCTACATGTGCATTCTTTCCATGCCCTTTGATGCCATTAAATGTTCCTGTAGCATTTACTTTTGTTGTCTCCAAGTATGCATCATGAATCTGTTTTCAGCCTTACTCTGTTTTTCACTAAGTCTGAGAATCTGTTTTTAACTTGCAATCTTGTCTTGATGAATGCTATTAATCCAGAGGTTATATGGAGATGCTTAGTAATCATGTTTAACCTGTACTTTAATGCCATGCTTTTGGTTCCTATGATATTGCACTGTAGCATGTTTGTTTCATGCCTCCAACATGTCAACATGTTATTTCTGCTCACCTGTATGCCCTGCTTTTCATTGTCATAATCTGTGTTATAAAGTTGCTTTTTGCATTGATCATATTGGATTAATCCTGATGCCTATGAACCTGAACCTTGATGTTATTTGAAGCATGCAATCTGTACTTTGAGTGCATATCAAGTTTGTGTCCATATGTTTCCTTGATAACAAAGTTCTTAGTTGCTGTTTTGGGCAGATTGTGTTTGAAACTTGTATTGTGTGTATGTGTTGAACCGTGGCTCCGTTTAGAGCATGCTCTATATGAAACTTTCTTGGATTTTGCATGTAGTTTCATAATACCATGTTGCATCCATGTTTTGAGTGTGTTTGCTTGATGTTTGAATGCATTTTGCACCAATGCCATGTTTAACTTGTTTTGCTTGTATCTTCTAGGCTATAGCTCCGAATTAAACGAACTTTATATGTAACTTGTCTAGAAAGATGTGTAGATCATCATGGTGCACTTTAACTTGCTGTTTAATAACTTCAACATAATGTGTTATTCAGATCTGGAACAATTTGGAAATTTGCATATGAGGGGTTTCCGGAATTGTTGTATGTTGATTTCGGCCTCTTTTAAACTTGCTTTGGTGTGTGGTCTTGTATGCTCCATCTCTTGTCATGAGTAGCATCATGTAGCCTTGTCATGCATCATACTTGGGTGAGCATCATGCCGTGTTATGTGTTGTGTGTTTACCAGGTTGTTTGCTTCTTTCTGGTTGTGCTCCTTCTCGGTAGTTCCTATTTCGTTGCGACCGTGAGGATTCGTTTGACTACGCCAGTTTGCCTTCTTCATGGACTCATTCTTCTTCCTAGCGGGATTTCTGGCAAGATGACTGTCACCTTGGATCTCATTATTATCTTTGCTATGCTAGTTGTCTCGATGCTATCGCTATGTCGCGCTACCTACCACTTGTTTCTCAAGCCTCCCAAATTGCCATGATAGCCTCTAACCTTTTCCACCATCCTAGCAAACCGTTGTTTGGCTATGTTACCGCTTTGCTCAGCCCCTCTTATAGCGTTGCTAGTTGTAGGTGCAGTTCAGGTTGTTCCATGTTGGGACATGGATATCATGGGATATCACAATATCTCTTATTTAATTAATGCACATATATACTTGGTAAAGGGTGGAAGGCTCGGCCTTTTTGCATGGTGTTTTGTTCCACTCTTGCCGCCCTAGTTTCCGTCATACCTGATGGGGATATAGATATCAGTTATGACCCGCCCAGGAGGGGCCGGGCAAAGACCCAATGGCGGGTCACAAAGGAAGCCCAGTAAACAATCAAGGCGGTAGTTTGTTAAATCTTATAGAAGGCCTAAAGGCCTAGAGGCGGCTTAAGGCCCAATGTTGTAAACCGCCGTATGTAAGGAAAGACTTGTAAAGAAAGGCATGTAAAAGAAGTCACCGAGCCGGACACGATTTATGAGCCGGAAGGGACTCTGTAGGCCACCAAGCGTCAACCCGTGTATATAAGGGGACGAACCGGTGGCGGCTTAGGGAAAGAAAGAAGAGATCGATAACCAAGCCAGCGAACTAGCCTCTTGGTGATCGAAACCCCAGCAATATAAACACAACTAGACATAGGCTTTTACCTTCATCGTAAGGGGCCGAACTAGTATAAAACCTCTCATGTCCTTTGTCCCGATTAACCCCTTTAAGCTTCCTAGTTGCGATGACCCTACGACTAAGTCCTTTTGCTAGGACATCTGCCGTGACAATTCCATGACAGTTGGCGCCCACTGTGGGGCCAGCGCACGGTGGATTTGAGTTCTTGAAGGGCAACTTCAAAGGGCTCAAGGGATACACTATGGGCCGGATGACCAAAAGTCATCGCGGCAAGCTCTACATCAACGATGAAGGCTGGGGCCCCGAGGTCGGCTCAATTGAGTACGGGTACCGGGTCCCTTTCGGCGGAATTCATGTCTTCATCGGCCGGATCGGCGAGTTGGGCCCTGAGCCGGACGTCCACACCAACCTCATCGAAACGGCTCAGCACGCGAGGTCCACCCGTGTTCAATCTGTCATGAAGCATGCCTTCATAGGTTGCATCCATGGCGGTGAATACTCTGAAGAACCGGTGGATGGTGGTGAGACGACCGTCTGTTCTGACGCCACATCATCAACGGTTGAGACGGACTCTTTGTATCAGCTGCAGGATGGCATGCTCGGGGGCTGTTCCGATGGCAGTAGTATTTCGGACCCCCTTGAGCCGCCGAATTGGGCTGGAGTCTTCATGCTAGGAACACAGCCCGGGCAGAACTCCACAGCAGCAGCAACAACAACCACCGGGTCGGCCGCAGCCGGGTCAGGAGACCCCGCGCGCCCCCGACTCAGATTCTAATGGACCTCACAGATAAACTGACGACTCTGTTGACTGCCGTGGTAGAGCCGGCGGATAAAGCTCAGCATGACGCAGAGGTGGCACGCGTACGTGAGGAGATGGTACAAGCTAAAGAAAATTTAGCAGCAGAAGAGGTCAGGATGGCCGCGGAGCGGGCGGCTTTGGACGCTCGTGCTCAACAGCTTCAAGTAGAGACTTTTCGGCTCTCGGTGGATCTGAACGCGTCAAACGAGGTCATAAGAAGAAGGCATCAGAAAACTCAGTCACGTTTACCTCTGACGCTCGATCCTAGGAACCTTTTTGATACACCCGGGGCCGGGACAAGTAACCCGCCGGAGGCAAATCGGATCACGACACTCGGGGCACCGGTTCAACAGCGCGCCATGGAACCACCTCGTGTACATACCACTCCGCCTCATTATGTACCAACACCACCGGGTCACTTCTCCAATCCCTTGGAAAAGCTCATTGCCGCGTCGGCTCGTTTGGCGGCTCTCCCGATGGAAGGAGACTCGCCAGCGGCGATCGAAACACGAAGGGTGAGAGAACTTCTTCAAACAACTCTGGCACAGCAAGATGCATACTCTTATATTCAAGAAAGGATCCATTCAACTCCTCGCCCGAGCCGGAGCCAAAGCTACAGTAGGCATATGGATTCAGCTGACATGTCAAGCAATGCTCAATGCCGCAACCGGTCGCACAGGCATGAGCCGGTACAGGCCGGAGCCCTTAACTTGGCGGATTAGGAGAGGATCCGATAGGAGGCTGAGCGGGCGGTTCAACTGGCGGTGGAGCAGGCGGCTCATCAGACTTTTCCGGCTTATCCAGCAAACTCAGTTGAGGCAGGAGTAGCCACAAGAACCGGAGGTGTCCCTTGCTTGGTGCCGGCCATATGTAATGAACGTTTACCGAATGACTTCAAGGGGCCTCGTAAGGTGCCTAATTACACGGTCGACTTCCAGCCTGGGGCTTGGATTGAGAGTTATGAGATGGCTATGGAGCTGTTGGAGGTTAGTGACGCAACAATGGCTAAGTATTTCACTATGATGTTGGATGGAACGGCTCGTACTTTGGTTGAAGGAATTGCCACCCAATTCCATCGGCTCATGGGCGGAGTTGAAGGCCCGGTTCATTCAGAACTTCAAAGACACATGTAAGCAACCTATGTCGATTATGGACCTGACTAATTGTAAACAAGAGGAAGGTGAGTCTACAACCCATTGGGTGCGCCGGGTCAAGGAGATAATACATTTATTTAATAAGATGGATGCCGGCTCAGCAGTCTTAATGTTGGAGAAGAACTGCCTTTTGAACCTCTGAAGCAGAAGCTAGGGCGGCTCAAGAGAGACTGCAATGACATGGGCCAGTTGATGGCGGCTCTCGTCAAGTATGCTGATTTTGGTAGTACCAAGGACCATGTGTCTGATGAAGAAAAGACAGGGAAGGGAAAGAAGAACGGCAACGGCAAGGGTCACCAGCAAAACCCGGCAAATCAAGGAGGTAATAAATGTAAGGCTGACGAATTTGTAGCTAACACCAATGCACAGGGCAACAATCAACGGTGCAAGGGTAGGCAACCCCCTCGATCGGGTGGGTCAGATCCCACCCTTGAGCAACTATTGAATGAACCTTATCCAAGACATGGTACCCGGGAAAAGCCAGCCACCCATCTGTGGAAGGACTGTACAATCATGAAAGCGTTTAAAAATTCAAATGCATTTAATGGAGGTCACGGCCCAGGCGGCGGTTCAGGTGGAGGCGGCTTCCATGGCCCGGGCGCCGGCTCAGGTGGAGGCGGTTTTCACGGTGAGGGACATGCGGGTAACCAAGGAGGTTATAATCCACAACCCGGCCAAGGTAATCAGCAACAATCCGGATATCAGAGCAACCCAAAACAGTTGAATAGTGGGCAATATCTTGTATTTACCACTAGCTTGTGCAAGAGGGACCAAAAGCTTGAGGGCTGTCAATGCCGTTGAGCCGGCGATTCCGCATTACCTTACGGTGGTCAGAACAACCTATTGTGTGGAGCAGAGAGGATCATCCTCCCCGGGTTGACAATCCGGGTCGCTTGGCCTTGGTAGTAGCGCCTCAGGTTGGTGGATATAAATTCACTAAAGTGCTCATGGATGGAGGAAGTAGCATCAACATCCTCTACTATGAGACGTTTCGTCGGATGGGGTTGACTGATAAGAGTCTTAAGCAATCCAACACTGTTTTTCACGGTGTGGTACCTGGCAAATCGGCATACCCAGTTGGCAAGATTGAACTAGAAGTAGCCTTTGGGGATGAATATGATTCCAGAGCGAAGAAATTAACCTTTGAGGTGGTTAAGATCAAAAGCCCATATCATGCTTTGTCTGGACGGCCGACTTACGCCAAGTTCATGGCTCGACCATGCTATGTGTATCTCCAGCTCAAGATGCCGGGTTATAAGGGCACCATTATAGTACATGGAAGCCGGAAAATAGCAATGGAGTGTGAAGAGGGAGATGCTGCATATGCTAAGTCTGTTTGTGCAACAGAGGAGCTAAAGTTTTTCAAAGATAATATTGACCCGGCAGACATGACGTCTTTAAAGAAGCCAACAACGGAGCATGAACCGGTGTTGAAATTCAAGTCAGCTGATGAAACCAAGATGGTTGATTTTGTGCCCTGCGACTCATCCAAGCAGTTCATCATCAGTGCCAACTTGGATCCAAAATAGGAAAGCGCGCTAATCGAGTTCATCCGTGAGAACCAGGAGATCTTTGCATGGAAACCTTCTGACATGCCGGGTGTCCCGAGAGAACTCGCTAAGCACACTCTCAATATTGATCCAAAGTTTAAGCCGGTCAGGCAATTTATCCGACGATTCAATGAGGAAAGGCGCAAGGCCATTGGAGAAGAGGTGGCCCAGCTCTTGGTGGCCGGGTTCATTGTGGAAGTCTTTCACCCAGAGTGGTTAGCCAACCCGATGCTTGTACTAAAAAAGAACAGCACCTGGCGTATGTGTGTGGATTACACCAATTTAAATAAGGCTTGTCCGGCTGACCCTTTTGCTCTCCCCTGTATTGATCAGATCATTGATGCTACAGCGGGTTGCGCACGTTTGAGTTTTCTGGATGCCTATTCAGGTTATCATCAGATCAAGATGGCAGTCAAGGACCAGGAGAAGACAACTTTCATCACTCCGTTTGGAGCCTTCTGCTATGTATCTATGCCCTTTGGGCTCAAGAGTGCCTAGGCAACTTATCAACGGTGTATGTAGAATTGCCTTCACAATCAGATTGGGCGTATGTTCATGCTTATGTCGATGATATAGTGGTAAAATCCAGGAAAGAGGAAACCTTGGTCACAGATCTGAAAGAGACCTTCGATAACCTCCGGGTCTACAAAATGATGCTTAACCCGGCCAAGTGTGTTTTTGGAGTCCCAGCTGGCAAGCTCTTGGGTTTTTGGTGTCCAACCGAGGTATTGAAGCTAACCTGGAGAAGATTAAGGCAATCACATCCATGGCCAAACCAACATGCATCAATGACATTCAACGACTGGCGGGTCGTGTTGCTTCTTTGAGCCGGTTCATAAGTCGGTTAGGGGAGAAGGCGATGCCTTTGTATCAGATGATGAAGAAAATGGATGATTTTGTTTGGAGCAATGCGGCGAACTCTGCTTTTGAGGATCTGAAGAAACAGCTTGCTGAGCCGCCGGTCCTTGCTGCTCCAGTTGAGAAAGAGCCGCTATTGTTATACGTAGCCGCCAACTTACAAGCTGTTAGTGTGGCAATTGTGGTGGAGCGCAAGGAGGTTGGCAAGGAACATCCGGTTCAACGACCGGTTTACTACGTTAGTGAGGTGTTGCTTGAATCTAAACAAAGATATCCACATTAGCAGAAGCTCGTATATGGGGTGTTCATGGCGAGCCGGAAGCTCAAACATTACTTTCAGGGTCACCCAATCACTATGGTTAGCTCTGCTCCTTTGGGAGACATCATTCAAAATAGAGAAGCCACCGGACGAGTCACCAAGTGGGCCATTGAGCATGGATCTCATGGGTTGAAGTATGTACTACGTACTGCGATCAAGTCTCAAGCACTGGTTGATTTTATTAATGACTGGACAGAGATGCAGATGCCGGAGGAGAAACCAGACAACACATATTGGACTATTCACTTTGATGGGTCCAGACAGTTGGAAGGTTCGAGGGCTGGAGTTGTTTTAACCTCCCCTCGAGGTGACAAATTTTGTTATGTGTTGCGGCTGATGTTTGCTTGCACTAACAACGCAGCGGAATATGAAGCGTTGCTCCATGGTCTTCGAATGGCTCAAGAGATGAGCCTGAGCCGGGCCCGGTGTCTTGGCGACTCAGATTTGGTAGCTCAACAGGTGTCAGGCAAGTGGGATTCCAAAGATCCTCTCATGGCGGCTTATCGCCGTGAAGTTGATGCTGTTGCAGGGCATTTTAAAGGTTATCAGGTGGAGCACATTGACCGTTGGAAGAACGAAGCGGCTGATGCTTTAAGCCGGTTGGGATCTCAGCGTAAGCCGGCACCACCTAACACCTTTTTGGATGTTTTGCATAACCCGTCTGTTAAGTTACCTACAGAAGAAGATCTAGCCGTTCCTGACCCGGAGGCGCAGTTGGTGGCAGCTCTTCACGTCATCCCAGATTGGACAGTACCGTTCTTGGCTTACATGACCCGGGGCGAGCTGCCAGCAGATGAGACCCTGGCCCGATAGATAACCCGGTGGTCTAAGTCAATGACGATTTCTGACGGAGAACTATACCATCGCAGCGTCTCTGTAGCGTTTTAGCGGTGTGTTTCCCCTGAAGAAGGCCAAGAAATACTTCGTGAGATCCATGAAGGTGATTGTGGTCATCACGCCGGGTCAAAATCTCTGGTGGCCAAAGCTTTTCATCATGGTTTTTATTGGTTGACGACTCACGCCGATGCAGAAGATCTGGTCAGTAGATGTGATGGATGCCAAAAATTCACACGACGAGCACATGTGCCGGCTCAAGAGTTGCGGATGATTCCAATCACTTGGTCGTTTGCGGTCTGGGGGCTTGACATGGTTGGACCTTTCAAAAGGTCTAAGAATAAAAAGACACATCTTTTAGTGGCAGTTGACAAATTCACAAAGTGGGTTGAGGTAGAACCACTGAGTAAGTGTGATGCGGCCACAACGGTTCAGTTCATGAAAAAAGGTGATCTTCGGTTTTGGTTTTCCACACAGCATTATCACTAACAATGGTACTAATATATCCCAAGGGGCTATGGAGGAGTTTTGTCAGCACGAGCATATCCGGCTTGATGTTTCTTCTGTAGCTCATCCTCAATCCAATGGTCAGGCTGAGAGAGCAAATCAGGAAATCTTGAAAGGTCTCAAGCCCCGGCTTATGGTTCCCTTGCAGCGAACACTGGGTTGTTGGGTAGAGGAGTTACTCTCGGTGCTGTGGAGTATCAACACCACCCCTCACAGATATACAGGTTATACACCTTTCTTCATGGTTTATGGAGCAGAAGCAGTGTTGCCTAGTGACATCCGTCATGACTCGCCCCGTGTGGTGGCTTATGTTGAAGCTAACAATGAACAAGCCAGACAGGATGCACTTGACTTGTTAGATGAGGAAAGAGACTTAGCAGCGGCTCGATCAGCAATTTATCAACAGGACCTGCGCCATTATCACAGCCGCCGGGTTAAGTCCAGGACTTTTCAAGAAGGTGACCTGGTGCTCTGGCTCATCCAGGATTTGTCAAAAGCACATAAGCTATCCCCACCTTGGGAAGGACCCTTTGTGGTCAGCAAGAACTTAAACAACGGGTCATATTACCTCATTGACGTTCGAGAGCACAAAGACTCACGTAAGTCGGAAGAGGAGACCCGCCGGCCGTGGAACATTGCTCAACTTCGGCCATACTACATCTGAGCCACCGGCTCTCATCATGTACATACATTGACGTTGTATATACTACGATAAGTAATAAAGCAGGGCCATCGGTTTCTTTTCTTTTCAAAGATTACACCTCTTTACTATTTTTTACTACTAGAAAGAATGCCCGTGCGTTGCAACGGGAGAAAAAATGTCACGACCCTAACTCGATAAGTATTCCCTCTCATCCCACACACAATCAAAAATCTATCCTCGACCAAAAATCTATCTTACTGGCCTTTTCATTTAATCAAATCGAGACTCATGCAAACTCAAGACTCTGAATATTTAGGATGCGGAATGGAGTGCAGAGTTGAAATCCTAGAATAGAAGTACAACTGTACATGAGGAGGGACATGAACAACCTCGTTCGCAGAATGGCCTTCATGGCGAACTGACCCAAAGATGATGATGTAGATCTTGCGGATGGTCGTCCACCGTAGGTCCAGTACTTCATCATCCACAACCACCACAAGCACTTGCCACATGCCCTACCATGAAACGCTGCGCGCTACTGTTTGCCACGCTGCTAGCGCCGTCGCTTCCAGCCACCATTGTTGTCGCCACCATCCGGAAGCTTGATTTTGGCACTGTCCAGTTAATCATGCCCATACTGCAGCTCCCAGATCTTTGGGTCTGAATGTGATGGCGATATGCATCAAGGTGATCCCCTGCTTGTTGCTTTAGTGAACTCGGTAGGCTTGGCATAGGGGATGCAATTTATTGCCCAACCACATCTCATACTGGAAACATGATGAGCCCCAAATTATTTCTATCTCGAAATAGATATATCGATGCTAAACAGAACTCTGCGCATGGTTAAAACTGACAGACAACATCATGTTCTTGCTGTACTTTTAAAATTGAATTCAGATTGACCAAAATAGGTACCATTTGAAAGCTTATGACAAAATACTTCTACCTTTATTTTAAAAATACTAACTGCATATGTTGTGTGCGGTTTCTTCTAATCTACACATCAAACTATCATCTTAGGTATTATATAGATGTTACATAAACTGGACTTGAACAAGTGAGAATTTTTTAAAAGTTTAAGACATACACATGATCCAAGTCAACCAGTCTAGGCATGGTAAAGTGTACAAATATGATTCACTACCTTACTGTGTTATCAATTGATGGAAAATTGGCACAGCTTCTAGGATAATCCTGCTAGTACAACTGTAACAGTTACAATAATAATCTTGGTTTTTTCATTTGAATAAAAGAACACAAAACATCATGAGGCCCCTATGGAATCAGCACAACCATGATTTTGATCTCTATTTTTGCGTGGACCATGATTTTGATCTACTATAAGATTTATCCTTAAGTTCATAGTATTCAGAGTTTAGACCTCACCAGTGGAAAAACTCCTAGCAAAGCCATGTATGCGTGAAAGAAACATCAACAGTTAGTATTATCTAGATAATCATGGGAAGAACATATAAAATTAATAAAGTCCTAAAGGAATAAATCAAGCATGGGAAATTTACATGGTTGCTAGCTAGCTAGCATGGGCTATTTCCCAATGAAACACGTACCAGAGGATCAATCAGGCATGATGTATGGTCGTTTCGTGCACATCTGGTTGGCTTGCTTCATCGTCATTGCCGGCTACTACTTGTACATCTGGCCAGCTTGCTTCTTCGTACTTCTACAACAGTACCTTGCTCTGAAGTGGATTTGAGTTTCATTCACTCCCTCCAGATCCTCCCGAGGAGAGGCGCTCCTCACGCGGGAGACCAGTGCCCTCGCACCGCTGCACCCTGCCGCACCCTTCCTTCTTCTCCTACCTCTCCTCCTCCCTGGATCCTCCTCTGTCTCTCTAAATGAAAGCTCCGCCATGACCTTGGAGCTCTCCCTACCAGCCATGGAGGCCCACCTCCAGCTGCAAGGACTTCGCCTGTGTCGCCAGATCCCTCATTCTCCCGCGCCCGCTGGATCCCGCCATCGCCGTTCTGCACCGAGAAGATGCGTCGTCCCCAGCCTCTCGAGCAGCCGCGTTGACCTGATCCAGAAGTTGCGGTCGAGAGCACAGCAGGAGCGGCGAGCGAGCAAAGGTGCGGCCGCGGCGGTGGGCGGGTTGAGGTCGGCCGCGGCGGCCAGGGGATTTGGCTCGGCAAGGCTAGGGTCGTGGGGGGAGGCGTAAGCGTACGGGTGTTTTTTTCTAGCGAACCGTTTTTTCTTCGCAGATTAACGATAGATTGCGAGTTCAATGCACAAAATCATAGGGGCTTTTCTGCAAATAGTGCGCGATGGTGAACCCGGAGACTCAATCCGTGCTTTATTATTAGGGAGAGATTTTCAAATGACTATTAAGGAGCTGATCATATTTGAATCAAGTCTAACCTTTTTTTGGTCCAGCTTATGATCGTATTCGAATCTAGCTGCAAATTATCAAGGTCACTTGGGGGCTTCCTATTCAAACATAGGTCGTATTCGAACCAAAGAGAACATAGCTGTCGTAACCCTCTTGATCGGCTCAAAGCCAAACTCACTAGGGGGCTTCTTGATCGTATTCGAATCACAGCTTAACCCTTTTGGGTCCGACTTGGATCGTATTCGAATCAGGGTCGTTAAAAACCTCTCAAGGTCATTTGGGGGCTTCTTGTTCAAACATAGGTCGTACTCGAACCAAAGAGAACATAGCTGTCGGTACCCTTTTGATCGGCGCAACGCCAAAGCCATTGGGGGCTATATGATCGTATTCGAATCTTAGCTTAACCCCTTTGGTCCGGTTTACTGATCGTATTCGAATTAGAAAACCCCCAATCTTTAGTTACAAGGCTAATTTTGGTTACCATCTGTTATTTGTCTTATTGGTTTTTTGTTGTCTCAATTTAAAAATAATCAGTCATGGTCTTTTCACCGGCTTGACTATTTGACAACAAGACACCAGGGCATGATAATCATCAGGTATTCAGAAGCATTGACTTCTCGCAGAGACTTGATTATCAACCTCATCACCCGGGTCATATAAACCGGTGGTCCGGAGGTCAAAGATACATGTATGGCTATGAACAGTTCCTTCTGTATTAATCAAAAGGTTATTTCAACCTTGTTTTCTTTTTATGTCTGGTTCTGTTTTCTACTATGATAAAAATATTGGCTGTAAACCAGGTGTTCTGACCCGTTCGGTACTAAGCCACCAAGCCAATTTTTACTTTTTTATCTACAGGAACAGAGCGGGAATATTACGGGGACAACCATAAATATGATGCATATATTGACATCAGCAAAACACAGAATCATACACAGTGTCTGATGCGCGATGGCATAGGCAAATTATGCAGTGTTTTCACAGCTAATCTGTTACACATCATCGTTAGCCCTTTCCATGTACGGCAACAGGTTTCATGGGCAACGAAAGCATTCTTGGTGGCAAGATTGCGAATGCGATTAACTTCCACCAAGAGGCTTTTCATCTGACGCTTCAGCCAGTCATGATGCCTATCCTGTTTCTGATGAAGAGCCACAAGAAGCTCTCGGTCGTTGAGAACACGAGTGTGCTTCTTGGGTCTTGGAGCAGTTGTACTATCAGTGGCTTCAGTAGACGCAGGGTGTGGTGCACGTGTAGTGCCAGCCAAAGGATACACTCGAGTGACTGCTTCAACTCCTTCAATGTTCTGGGAGAAACTCTGATGCTCTGCATTCTGAAGACTTAGAGGTTCCTTTGCAGGCTGAGGATAGATGGCTTCAGTAGAGATATCCACATCAGGCAGAAAAATCCTATGATTGCGAGAAGATGGCTGATATGAGATATCAGAGTGAAGTTTAATTAGCCGCATTACCCATGGGGCGTAGAACTTCAAGCCAAACAGATCAGAGCCCGAGGCAGCAAGTTGGCGGATGAATAAGTCCTGTGCATTGAAGCATTTTCCATGAAGAATATAGAAGACCAAAGTCTTCATTGCACCCTCAAGCTTGGCATTTGGAGAGTGCCCTTTGATGGGCCAGAGAGTTTGCCTGATGATGTGATAGATGGTTCGTGGCAGATACTCAAGGTCTTCAACGAAGAACTCTGTTGGATAAGCAGCATCTCGGGGCAATGGCTTCATCATGCTGAGCATCTGACTCATATCAGGTTCCGGCCTCTTAAAGATGCTCTCAATAGCTTCACCATGCAGCTGACAGCCATGCTCGTAGAGATCGCCAGGAGTGGGCAAACCAGTGAGCTCAATGATGTCAAATGCATTGGCTTCGTGATGAACATTTCCGGTCATCCACTCCAGGACCCAAGTCTTCGGATCTCTGCTGTACCCGAGTATGTGAAGTGTGGCATAGAATTGGAGCAATAGCTCTTCATTCCAATGCTCTTGGTCAGTAACGAATGGCAGCAGTCCAACTTCCTTGAAGCAATCCAAAGCTTCTTCCAGTCAAGACAGACCAGCTATGGCTTCAATGTCAAGGCGCTTGTGTGGGAAGATGCGACCTTGGTTGTAAAGAATGCATGAGTAATAGCTTCGCTGAGGATAGCTCCAGAACCGATTAGATGATATCCTTTCTCTTGAGTAGGGGTTCCTGGAGCTATCGAAGAATGTGTTGTCTGCCCTGAAGCCATTGATATTGAAGGAGCCTGGTGCTGATGCAGGACCTGGGAACCTTGGCAATCTTGGGATTGGCTTCTGTACATGAGGCCTGTGCTCAATATGATAGTCAAACTGTGGACCGGCAGCAGACTCAGGAACAGAAGTGACGGGATCAGTGGCTTTGCTGTCTTCTTTTTCCGTTGGGGAGGGCTCCACATTAGCTTCATTGGTTGTTGTGGCAGCCACAAGATTTTCAAGCACGTTCTCCTTGAGAACTGCTTCTTGTTGGGACAGGGGAGTGGGAACTTCTTCTTCCACGGCTGATGCAGCCAGATTGTCTTCAGCAGAGACTTGAGGCCTTGTACCTTTGCGAAGCCTGCGCAACGCGGGTGACGCCTGTGGAGTTGGAGTGGGCTGGGCCTCAAAGTCTTCTTCCTCTTGTGGGCGATCTGCCCATGAAGCATCCTGTGCAATTGGCGTCAGTGGACGACCAATGCTGATGAGTTCGCTGTTCTGAGAAAGGACTGCACCATCTTCTACATTGTCATGTTGACCAATGTCTTCAGCAGCGATGGGATCAGCTGCTGGAAAGTCTTCAGCTTCATGAGCCTCTATGGAAGCAGGCTCATGGATAGTCAGTTGGCGTTCATGGCGTTCAGCTTCAGGATAGACCATAGAAATGGGTTCAACTATCAAGGGCTCTGTGGGAGCTGCCCGATCTTTCTTGGTCTTCCTCTTCTTCTTGGAGGGGGCAGTTGGAGAGGCTTCAGAATGTTTCCTCTTCCTGGCTTCAGCCTCAGTAGTACTTGTCTTCTTGAGCTCTGAAGCTGTTGACCAGCTTTTTGGCTTCGAGCCAGTCATTTTAGTTGGGAAGACAATAGGAACTGCTTCCTGCCTTGGTGCGTCAGGTTCAGCCGTAGCAGGCTTCTTCTTCTTCTTTGCGGCCATCCTGGGGTCGATGCCAGGACGCCCAAGGGCCTTGCGCTTCTCAGCCTCATTATAGGCTTGCACACATCTATCAGCCAGAGTCTTCATGCGCTCACGCGAACCCTGAGCTTCTGCATGTTTCTTTACAAAGGCTTCCTTGAGCTCGTGCATCATACTCTTGAAGTTCTTCACTTCTTGCACGCCGAGCTTGGCCATATGCTTCTTGAACTGAGCCTTTTCATAGTCAATCTTTTGCTTCAGTTCAACAATGCGCTGGGTAATAGCGAGTTCTGAAGCAATGGCGCCTTGGAAGGCGACACTGAGGCCTATTGGTAGCAACAGATCTTCAAAGCTGATGTTTGGCGTGTCAAACCACTCGTCAATGAAGTTGTGGATGATGTTCACATCAAAGAGAGGCAGATCATTGAAGATTTCTGCTTCTTCTTTGCTCTTGATGAGTTGCTCAAGAGTGTCATCTGCTAGATCTTCATCACTTGATAGATCAATGTCGTCATTGCGCAGAATGGCAGCAGTAGTTAGCTCTTGTCCGGTGTGAGGTAGAGGCATCTTGACTTTCTGGGGCTTGGAGATGCGAGATAAGTCTTCAGACTACATAGTGTCTTCAGGAGGTGCAGTTGCCAGTGGCTTCGCCCTTGAGATTTTTGGTGAGGGGGCAGGCTTTGAAGCTTTAGGCTTCTTCATCTTCTTTGTCTTTGGCGCTGCAGGAGCTTCTTCTGATTCAGCGTCAGCTGCAGGCTCATTCACTACAGTCCCTTGAACTAAGATGCGGGCGATGAGGCCTTCAAGGTTGGAGAAAGGACTGATGACATTGGGTTCTGCATCTCGTGTGCCATCTGCCCTTGGTGCTGAGGGACCAGGGTTGAAGTCTAGCCCAAAGTCTTCTTGTTCTGCTTTGCTGAGTTCTAGGCAAACTGAAAGTTGCGCTTGAACAGGTTGTAGTCATGACACCATAGTAGTGACGATGGGTGTGCATCAGCTGGCTGTGGCCCACGGACCATGCAGGGATAGAAGCCTTGAGCAATGGCTTCATCTCTGGACCTGGGTAGAAGATTCTTGTATTGGATGTCTCCCCACGGTCTCTTGATGGCATTTTTCTCAGCATATTCTTGGGTTACAAATCGGTATTTGAACCATTGTTCTGCCCAATATCTTCGAATCCATTGGATTCGGGTCTTGCACTGATTGTAATCCTCTTCAGGATCTGTCTTGTACAGTTCTGAGAGTTCATCTGGCAGATCTCTAGATGTTTCTCCACGACACTTTCTGCCACCCTTCCTTGCTGCTTTCTTTGAAGCCATAAACTTTAACTTGAAAGGCTTCAACACATTCAAAGGCTTCAAATGTTTTCGCTTGCTGGACCAACAGGAACTGGCTTCGGGAGAATTAATGTGATGCTATAAGAATTCTGCAAATGAATGCAGACTATGAGAACCAAAGGATTCTCCCACGGACATGTACCTATGACAGAATTAAGGTGCGAGGGAAGGGGAAGAGGTCATATGCATTCTCAGAAGATTTTGAAGATAAATCAGTTTAGAAGACATTGACCTCATTTTGCGAAGACATTCACTCATAGATAAGGAGTTGGTTCCAGATTTGTACGAATCCATAGATCAGTACAAGTGAGGAATCTAACTACTTTGTGAAGCATAAGTGAATATACTACGCATGTTATGAGATGCAGTATGAGAGAGATCTAACTTGTGTGAATAGAAACTGCTTGTGGTAGAAAGTGACAAATCCATAGGATCAACGGTGATGTAAAAGGAAGTTTTATTTACCACACTAAGAGCTGCTAGACGAAGTGGAAGATGAGGCCGAGCAGTTCGATCTTCCGTGCCCTAACTTGGCGACGGAGGACACCTACGGCGACGGCGGAGAGGACGATGTCCGCGGTCGGCGTGAAGACGGCGTCGGAGAGGTTGCGGCAGCGAAGCGCTTCGTCGCCGACGTCGTCGAGGGCTAGCGGTGGCGGTAGGGTTCGTGCGAGAGTGGAAGAAGAGATAATGACCGCTGTGAAGTGTGTATTTATAGGTACATGGGCGGCACTGCGCTATTACACAGGTGCCCCTGGCGATTCGCATCTGAGGAACACGTGGCCATTATGCGGAATTTTTGGGTTTGTTCCACGTCCCACGCACGCCTTGATTGTCGGGTGGTCGTTCCTACTTCTCCGGGTTTCATGTGGAGGAATGAGCATTGAAAACGGACTTAATGTTTGTCTCTGTATCTTCTGCTGACAAGGACGCAGAGAAGACATTCGACAGTTTCAATAGAATGCATATGATTTGGAGAGGTAGAATTTGAGATAGAAAGCATAGAGAGGTTAGGGTCCGATCACATTCACTTAGTTCAAAAGATTCAATAATGAAGACATAGCTATAAGTGAATGCTGTAGAGGACAGAACACTAATATATATATATATATATATATATATATATATATATATATCTATATAATCAACATAGTGAAGATAATCATGAAGATATGTTGAGATCGAAGCCAAACCAAATGTGAAGACATTGCAAGGTAACGTCATGAGTGAAACACTTCAAAATAGAACATTTGGTGGTGGCGTTACCCACCGTATAGGAAGTATTAGACCCAAACACGGCGCACAATTATCGTGGCGCTCCGAAGTCAAATTCCACATCAATGTATTCACACTTAGAATGTATGTCTTCATTGATTGAAGATATACTTTACTTCGTGTGTTGCACATCTAAGTCATCAATATGCATAAGGGTTAGGATGTGTGCCTGATCACAGGACATTTGAGGATTCCAGGATATTTAGCTCACACCGTAACTTGCAAAATCTCTTCTCATCCAAGGGCTTGGTGAAGATATCTGCCAATTGCTCTTCAGTGTTGACGTGTATGATATCAATATCTTCCTTCACAACATGATCTCTGAGAAAGTGATGACGAATTTCAATGTGCTATGTCTTCGAGTGCTGAACTGGGTTGTTGGCGATCTTGATGGCGCTTTCGTTGTCGCAGTAAAGTGGCACTTGCTTCAGATGAATGCCATAGTCCTTGAGTGTTTGCTTCATCTACAGAAGCTGAGCGCAGCAAGATCCAGTAGCAATGTATTTAGATTCAGCAGTGGAGAGAGATACACAGTTCTGCTTCTTTGAAGACCAACATACAAGTGATCGTCCCAGAAAGTGACATGTGCCTGATGTAGACTTGCGATCAACTTTGTCACCAGCATAATCAGCATCCGAGAATCCAACTAGATCAAACTCTGAGCCCTTTGGATACCATAATCCTAGAGTTGGGGTGTGAGCCAAATATCGAAGAATTCGCTTCACAGCTAAGTGATACGACTCCTTTGGTGCCACTTGAAATCGAGCACACATGCAAACACTAAGCATAATATCTGGCCTAGATGCACATAGATAAAGTAAAGAACCAATCATGGAGCGGTATACCTTTTGATCGAACTCTTTACCATTGTCGTCGGGACCCAGATGATGTTTGGCTGGCATTGGTGTTGTGAAGCCTTTGCAGTCTTGCATACCAAACTTCTTCAGGCAATCTTTGAGATACTTCTCTTGAGATATGAAGATGCCGTTGCGTTGTTGTCTTATTTGAAGACCGAGGAAGAACTTCAGCTCTCCCATCATGGACATCTGATATTGCTCTTGCATCATATATCCAAACTCTTCACTGTATTTCTGATTGGTGCAGCCGAAGATAATGTCATCCACATATATTTGGCACACAAACAGTTCACCATCATATGTCTTCGTGAAGAGAGTGGGGTCTAGGGAACTAGGTATGAAGCCTTTGCTCTTCAGGAAGTATTTGAGTGTGTCATACCAGGCCCGAGGGGCTTGTTTGAGGCCATACAGTGCCTTGTTGAGCTTGTATACCATGTCAGGATGTTTTGGATCTTCAAAGCCAGGCGGTTGTGCGACATACACTTCTTCTTCAATCTTGCCATTGAGAAAAGCACTCTTCACATCCATTTGATATAGAAGTATGTTGTGGTGATTTGCATAGGCCAGCAGTATGCGTATGGCTTCAAGTCTAGCCACAGGAGCAAATGTTTCATCGAAGTCAATGCCTTCCACTTGAGTATATCCTTGAGCAACAAGACGAGCATTGTTCTGACAACTTGACCATGCTCATCTTGCTTGTTGCGGTATATCCATTTGGTGCCTATTATATTGTGCTTCCGTGGATCAGGACGCTTAACTAGTTCCCATACATTATTCAGCTCAAACTGTTGAAGCTCTTCTTGCATAGCTTGAATCCATTCAGGTTCCATGAAGGCTTCTTCAACTTTCTTGGGTTCTGTTATTGAGACGAATGCGAAGTGCCCACAGAAATTTGCTAGCTGAGTTGCCCTTGAACGAGTGAGTGGACCGGGTGCATTGATGCTATCAATTATTCTTTCAATCTTCACTTCATTGGCAACGTGAGGATGTACAGGGCGAAGACTTTGCTCTTGCTGATCATTGTTGTTGTTAGAAGGAATGTCTTCAGGCTAAGCATTGTCTTCATGTTGATCAGGTTCTGAGATGATAAGTTCTTCTTCAGGATGAGCTTCAGAAGGTATAATTTCTCCAGTTCCCATTAGCTTGATTGATTCATTGGATGGAACTTCATCTACCACATTTGTCAGTTGCTCTCTTTGTGAACCATTGGTCTCATCGAACCGCACATCCACTATTTCAACCACTTTGTAATGAAAGAGATTGAAGACTCTGTAGGAGTGCGAATCCTTTCCATATCCAAGCATAAAACCCTCATGTGCTTTTGGTGCAAACTTTGAGGTGTGATGTGGGTCCTTGATCCAGCACCTTGCGCCAAATACTCTGAGGTAACTGACATTTGGCTTCTAGCCAGTAAGGAGCTCATAAGATGTCTTGTTCAGAAGCTTGTGAAGATAAACACGATTGATTGTATGGCATGCAGTATCAATGGCTTCAGGCCAGAATTTTCTTGGGGTCTTGTATTCATCTAGCATCGTTCTAGCCATCTCAATGAGTGTTCTATTCTTGCGTTTGACGACGCCATTCTGCTGTGGCGTGTACGGGGTTGAGAATTCATGTGTGATGCCCAAGGTATCAAGATATGTATCAAGGCCAGTGTTCTTGAATTCAGTGCCATTGTCACTTCTGATGTGCTTTATCTTGGCGCCATAATTGTTCATAGCTCGATTTGCGAAGCGTCTGAAGACATCCTGCACTTCAATCTTGTAAAGGATTATGTGCACCCAAGTGTATCTAGAGTAATCATCAACAATAACGAAGCCATAGAGGCATGCAGTAGTAGTAAGAGTTGAGTAATGAGTGGGACTGAAAAGATCCATGTGAAGCAGTTCGAAGGGTCGAGTAGTGGACATGATTGTCTTCGAAGGATGTTTGGCCCTCGTCATCTTCCCTGCTTCACAGGCACTGCATAAGTGGTCTTTCTTGAACTTGACGCCCTCGATGCCTATGACATGCTTCTTCTTTGCAAGGGTGTGGAGGTTCCTCATGCCAGCATGCCCAAGCCTCTGATGCCAGAGCCAGCATTCTGAAGCTTTTGCTAGAAGACATACGGCAAGCTGTGGTCCTGCTGAGAAATCTACTACGTACAGATCATCTTTTCGATACCCTTCAAACACTAGAGACTTGTCAGATTCCATTAGTACAAGGCAAGTATATTTTCCAAATATTACGATCGTGTTCAAATCGCAAAGCATTGAGACAGGCATTAAGTTGAAGCCAAGGGATTCAACAAACATGACTTTGTCCATGTGTTGATCCCTTGAGATTGCAACTCTACCTAGACGCAATACCTTACTTTTACCAGTGTCAGCAAATGTGATGTGGCTCTTGTCGGATGGACGTAAGGTTGAGTCCATAAGAAGACTTCTTTTGCCAGTCATGTGATTTGTACACCCACTATCAATAATCCATTCTGAAGACGTTGGTGTCGTACCCTACAATGCAGTTAGGGGGATAGGCTTCACCAAGAGCATTGTGAAGCAAAAACATTTGATGAACCAATGGGTTATGAAAGCTTAGATCCAGATTAGGACTAATAGGGAGAGTAGCAAGCGATTCAGGAACAAAGTACATAGTAAGACCATTCGGGCATTTGATCTTGCGCCCTACAAGATGTTTAAGGTCCCCAGCAATGGCGTCAGACGATTTTGGTTTTCTGCTGGAGACCTTTCCCTGCAAAAGAGAGTTAGGCTTTCTTAGCCACCCAGATCTTCAAGGGTGGCTGAGAAGCAATAAGTCTAAGTGCAGCATCTGTGAATTTTGGCTTTGGAGCCCTAGCAAATAGTCTTGCAGGCGGACAATAGTACTCATAAGAATAAGCAGAATAGTTCTTGGTCTTATGAACATGGCGGTTTGATGAACCGCTCTCATATTCATATGCCTGAGTATGGTTTCCCTGCAAAACATTTGCGTTAGTGCGACTCAGGTGAGTCCTCTGTTTGTATGAAGCCTTTGGACCGTATGAAGCCTTTGGTCTGAGGTTTGTCTTCTTCACGTGAGGTGTCATGATGACATTCACAGGAAGATTCTCCAGACACCTTTTCAGAACCCAGATCTTCTTCATAGGCGGTCCATTCCTGCAGTTAGTACCAATGTACCTGGCAAACACTTCACCATTCTGATTCTTAAACAGTATATAGTTTGCATCAAAGGATTCATCAATGATAATGGGGTTAGCACAAGTGAAGCCAGATAGATTGGATGGGTCTGCTGAAGGTTCCTTTGCAGCAACCCACATGGTTTTGGGGTACTGCTCAGGTTTCCAGTAAGAGCCATCATCATTCATTTTCCTTACGAACCCAACACCCTCTTTCCTTGGGTTTCGGTTCAGTATCTGCTTTTTGAGGACATCACATAGTGTCTGATGCCCTTTAAGACTTTTGTACATCTTGGTTTCAAGCAATGTCTTCAACCTAGCATTCTCATCAGCAATAGCAGTGGTATCCTCAACAGAGGGGTTAGTTACCACATCAACAGTTGAAGATATTGCAACAGTAGTAGCAGTAGAACATTCAGCAACAGAAGTAGCATTATCACGCTCAATGCATTTAAGACATGGTGGTTCAAATCCTTCCTGAGCAGGACTGATCTGTTCGGAGTGAAGTGACTCGTTTTCCTTTTGAAGATCTTCATGAACCGCTCTCAATTTCTCAAGATCTTGCTTCCTTTGAAGATAATCATAGGAAAGCTTTTCATGAGTTGTTGAGAGAGTTTCATGACGACTTTCAAGTTCCTGATACTTAACGTGAAGATTTTTTATGTCTTCAATTAAGGATTCAGATCGAGTCATTTCAGCACCTAACAGATCATCGCTTCTGTCTAACAGTTTTTGAATATGTTCCATAGCTTTCTGCTGTTCAGTTGCAATTTTAGCAAGTGTTTTGTAGCTGGGTTTTGAATCACAATCAGAGTTGTCATCACTAGATGTTTGATAGTGAGTAGTGCGTGTGTTTACCTTGGCACCGCGTGCCATGAAGCAGTAGGTAGAAGCGGAGTAGTCCTGGTCAATTGCGTCGGTGTCGGTGACGAGATCATTGTCTTCAGTATTGAAGATGGACTTGGCAACATATGCTGTAGCCAGACTTGCGACGCCCGAATCGGACTCCTCCTCAGACTCCACCTCCGCCTCCTCAGAAGCGGACTCCTCCTCTGAGTCCATTTCCTTGCCAACAAACGCATGTGCCTTGCTAGATGAGCTCTTCTTGTGTGATGAAGACTTTGAGGAAGACTTGGACGAAGACTTTGAGTATTTCTTCTTCTTCTTGTCGTCAGAGTCATATTCCTTGCTCTTCTTCTTCTTTTTGTTCTCATTGTCCCACTGTGGACACTCAGAGATGAACTGGCCAGGTTTCTTGCACTTGTGACATGTTTTCTTCTTGTAGTCGTGAGCAGAAGCTTCATCATTCCTTGAGCTTGATCGGGAAGACTTTCTGAAGCCTTTCTTCTTGGTGAATTTTTGGAACTTCTTCACAAGCATAGCAAGTTCTCTTCCAATGTCTTTAGGATCATCAGAACTGCTGTCAGATTCTTCTTGAGATGAGGAGACAGCTTTTTCCTTGAAGGCACGAGTTCGCCCATAGTTTGGACCGTAGATATCTCTTTTCTCAGAAAGCTGAAACTCATGTGTGTTGAGCCTCTCAAGTATGTCAGATGGATCGAGTGTCTTGAAATCAGGACGTTCTTGAATCACCAGGGCTAGGATGTCAAACGAACTATCAAGTGACCTCAGTAGTGTCTTGACGACTTCATGTTTGGTGATCTCAGTAGCGCCAAGGGCTTGAAGCTCATTTGTGATGTCAGTGAGTCGGTCAAAAGTGTGCTGGACATTCTCATTGTCATTTCGCTTGAAGCGGTTGAAGAGGTTGCGAAGGACACTGATTCTCTGATCTCTCTTTGTTGAGATGCCTTCATTGACCTTGGAGAGCCAGTCCCAGACCAGCTTAGATGTCTTCAAAGCACTCACACGGCCATACTGTCCTTTGGTCAGGTGACCACAAATGATATTCTTGGCAGTAGAGTCCAGTTGAACAAATTTCTTGACGTCAGCAGCAGTGACACCTTCTCCAGCCTTGGGAACGCCGTTTTCGACGACATACCATAGGTCGACATCAATGGCTTCAAGATGCATGCGCATCTTATTCTTCTAGTAGGGATATTCAGTTCCATCGAAGACGGGGCACGCAGCGGAGACTTTAATTATCCCTGCAGTCGACATAGCTAAAACTCCAGGTGGTTAAACCGAATCACACAGAACAAGGGAGCACCTTGCTCTGATGCCAATTGAAAGTGCGTTATATCGACTAGAGGGGGGGGGGGTGAATAGGCAATTTTTATGAAAGTCTTCAAAACGTGGAAGTTATGAAGACAAACGATAGAAATAAACCTATTACCATGCAGCGGAAGATAGACTACACTAGACAAGCCATAGTCAAGTATTCAATGAAGTGAAAGCACAATGACTTAATAGCAGCAATGTAGTAAGGATCAGGTAGGAAGATATTATGAAGCCATACAGAACATGTTGTCACTCAGTGAAGACAAAAGATAGTGCAAACATACAATGACTTCACGAGGAGCAACAGTAAGTAAAGGGAAGGGAACATGAAACCAGTGACTCGTTGAAGACAATGATTTGTTGGACCAATTCCAGTTGCTGTGACAACTGTACGTCTGGTTGGGGTGGCTAGGTATTCAAACCTTAGGACACACAGTCCCGGACACCCAGTCCTGAACACGCAGCTCAAGACACCCAGTCCTCACCGTAATCCCCTTGAGCTAAGGTCACACAGACCTCGCCCAATCACTCTGGTAAGTCTTCAAGGTAGACTCCCAAACCTTCACAGACTTCGTTCACCGGCAATCCACAATGTCTCTTGGATGCTCAGAACGCGATGCCTAACCGGCTGGAGGATGCACAGTCCTCAAGTGTAATAAGTCTTCAGATCACACAGACAAGAAGACTTAAGTGATGCCCAATTCTCTCTTGCTCTGGGTGGTTAGGGATTTATCCTCGCAAGGAATTTTCTCTCAAAGGCTTCGAGGTGGGTTGATCTCAAACAACAAAAGCCGTACTCTCAATCTGAGCAGCCATCCGTTTATGGTTGTGGGGGGTGGGCTATTTATAGCCACTTGGCAACCCGACCTGATTTGTCCAAAATGACCATGGGTCACTAAGGAACTGACACGTGTTCCAACGGTCAGATTTCAAACTCACACGGCAACTTTACTTGGGCTACAAGCAAAGCTGACTTGTCCGACTCTGGTCTGGTACACAACATTGCATACATGATAGAGCCTATGGCTGAAGCATAGGGAACATCTTTCATTTTCTCTCTATCTTCTGCAGTGGTCGAGCATTGAGTCTTACTCAACTTCACACCTTGTAATACAGGAAAGAACCCTTTCTTTTCTTGATCAATTTTGAACTTCTTCAAAACTTTGTCAAGGTATGTGCTTTGTGAAAGTCCAATTAAGCGTCTTGATCTATCTCTATAGATCTTAATGCCCATTATATAAGGAGCTTCACCGAGGTCTTTCATTGAAAAACTCTTATTCAAGTATCCCTTTATGCAATCCAGAAATTCTATATCATTTTCAATCAGCAATATGTGATCCACATATAATATCAGAAATGCTACAGAGCTCCCACTCACTTTCTTGTAAATACAGGCTTCTCCAAAAGTCTGTATAAATCCAAATGCTTTGATCACACTATCAAAGCGTTTATTCCAACTCCGAGAGGCTTGCACCAGTCCATAAATGGATCGCTGGAGCTTGCACACTTTGTTAGTTCCCTTTGGATCGATAAAACCTTCAGGTTGCATCATATACAACTCTTCTTCCAGAAATCCATTCAGGAATGCAGTCTTTACATCCATTTGCCAAATTTCATAATCATAAAATGCGGCAATTGCTAACATGATTCGGACGGACTTAAGCATCGCTATGGGTGAGAAGGTCTCATCGTAGTCAACTCCTTGAACTTATCGAAAACCTTTCGCAACAAGTCGAGCTTTGTAGACAGTAAGATTACCGCCAGGGTCTGTCTTCTTGTTGAAGATCCATTTATTCTCGGTGGCTTGCCGATCATTGGGCAAGTCAACCAAAGTCCACACTTTGTTCTCATACATGGATCCCATCTCAGATTTCAAGGCTTCAAGCCATTTTGTGGAATCTGGGCTCATCATCGCTTCCTCATAGTTCGTAGGTTCATCATGGTCAAATAGCATGATTTCCAGAACTAGATTACCGTACCACTCTGGTGCGGATCATGCTCTGGTTGACCTACGAGGTTCAGTAACAACTTGATCTGAAGTTTAATGATCATCATCATTAACTTCCTCACTAATTGGTATAGTTGTCACAGGAACCGGTTTCTGTGATGAACTACTTTCTAATAAGGGAGAAGGTACAGTTACCTCATCAAGTTCTACTTTCCTCCCACTCACTTCTTTCAAGAGAAACTCCTTCTCTAGAAAGGATCCATTCTTAGCAACGAATGTCTTGCCTTCAGATCTGTGATAGAAGGTGTACCCAACAGTCTCCTTTGGGTATCCTATGAAGACACATTTCTCCGATTTGGGTTCGAGCTTATCAGGTTGAAGATTTTTCACATAAGCATCGCAGCCCCAAACATTAAGAAACGACAACTTTGGTTTCTTGCCAAACCATAGTTCATAAGGCGTCGTCTCAGTGGATTTCGATGGTGCCCTATTTAACGTGAATGCGGCTGTCTCTAAAGCATAACCCCAAAACGATAGCGGTAACTCAATAAGAGACATCATAGATTGCACCATTATCTAGTAAAGTACGATTACGACGTTCGGACACACCATTACACTGTGGTGTTCCGGATGGCGTGAGTTGCGAAACTATTCCGCATTGTTTCAAATGTAGACCAAACTCGTAACTCAAATATTCTCCTCCACGATCAAATCATAGAAACTTTATTTTCTTGTTACGATGGTTTTCCACTTCACTCTGAAATTCTTTGAACTTTTCAAATGTTTCAGACTTATGTTTCATTAAGTAGATATACCCATATCTGCTTAAATCATCTGTGAAGGTGAGAAAATAACGATACCCGCACGAGCCTCAATATTCATCGGACCACATACATCAGTTTCCAACAAATATGTTGCTCGCTCCATAGTTCCGGAGAACGGCGTTTTAGTCATCTTGCCCATAAGGAACGGTTCGCAAGTACCAAGTGATTCATAATCAAGTGATTCCAAAAGTCCATCAGTATGGTGTTTCTTCATGCGCTTTATACCAGTATGACCCAAACGGTAGTGCCACAAATAAGTTGCACTATCATTATCAACCCTGCATCTTTTGGCTTCAACGTTATGAATATGTGTATCACTACTATCGAGATTCATTAAAAATAGACCACTCTTAAGGGGTGCATGAACATAAAAGATATTACTCATATAAATAGAACAACCATTATTCTCTGATTTAAATGAATACCTGTCTCGCATTAAACAAGATCCAGATATCATGTTCATGCTCAACGCTGGCACAAAATAACAATTATTTAGGTCTAATACTAATCCCGAAGGTAGATGTAGAGGTAGCATGTCGACGGCGATCACATCGACTTTGGAACCGTTTCCCACGCGCATCGTCACCCGTCCTTGGCCAGTGTTTGCTTAATCCGTAGTCCCTGTTTTGAGTTGCAAATATTAGCAACAGAACCACTATCAAATACCCAGGTGCTACATCGAGCTCTGGTGAGGTACACATCAATAACATGTATATCACATATACCTTTGTTCACCTTGCCATCCTTCTTATCCGCCAAATACTTGGGGCAGTTCCACTTCTAGTGAATAGTCTGTTTGCAGTAGAAGCACTCAGTCTCAGGCTTAGGTCCAGACTTGGGTTTCTTCTCCTGAGTAGCAACTTGCTTGCCGTTCTTCTTGAAGTTCCCCTTCTTCTTCCCTTTGCCCTTTTTCTTGAAACTAGCGGTCTTATTGACCATCAACACTTGATGCTCCTTCTTTATTTCTACCTCTGCAGCCTTTAGCATCGCAAGAGCTCAGGAATAGTCTTATTCATCCCTTGCATATTATAGTTCATCACGAAGCTTTTGTAGCTTGGTGGCAGTGATTAAAGAACTCTGTCAATGACACTATCAATAGGAAGATTAACTCCCAGTTGAGTTAAGTGATTATGATACCCAGACATTTTGAGTATGTGCTCACTGACAGATCTATTCTCCTCCATCTTGCAGCTATAGAACTTATCAGAGACTTCATATCTCTCAATCCGGGCATTTGCTTGAAACATTAACTTCAACTCCTGGAACATCTCATATGCTCCATGACCTTCAAAATGTCCTTGAAGTCCCGGTTCTAAACCGTAAAGCATGGCACACTGAACTATCGAGTAGTCATCAGCTTTGCTCTGCCAAATGTTCTTAACGTTGTCAGCAGCATCTGCAGCAGGCCTAGCACCCAGCGGTGCTTCCAGGACGTAATTCTTCTGTGCAGCAATGAGGATAATCCTAAAGTTACGGACCCAGTCCGTGTAATTGCTACCATCATCTTTCAACTTTTCTTTCTCAAGGAACGCATTAAAATTCAACGGAACAACAACACGGGCCATCTATCTACAATCAACATAGACAAGCAAGATACTATCAGGTACTAAGTTCATGATAAATTTAAGTTCAATTAATCATATTACTTAAGAACTCCCACTTAGATAGACATCCCTCTAATCTTCTAAGTGATCACGTGTGATCCATATCAACTAAACCATAACCGATCATCACGTGAAATGGAGTAGCTTTCAATGGCGAACATCATTATGTTGATCATATCTACTATATGATTCATGCTCGACCTTTCCGTCTCAGTGTTCCGAGGCCATATCTGCATATGCTAGCCTCATCAAGTTTAACCTGAGTATTCTGCATGTGCAAAAACTGGCTTGCACCCGTTGTAGATGGACGTAGAGCTTATCACAACCGATCATCACGTGGTGTCTGGGCACGACGAACTTTGGCAACGGTGCATACTCTGGGAGAACACTTTTATCTTGAAATTTAGTGAGAGATCATCTTATAATGCTACCTTCAATCAAACCAAAATAAGATGCATGAAAGATAAACAACACATGCAATCAATATAAGTGATATGATATGGCCATCATCATCTTGTGCCTGTGATCTCCATCTCCGAAGCACCGTCATGATCACCATCGTCACTAGCGACACCTTGATTTCCATCGTAGCATCGTTGTCGTCTCCCCAATCTTATGCTTCTACGACTATCGCTACCGCTTAGTGATAAAGTAAAGCATTACAGGGCGATTGGATTGCGTACAATAAAGCGACAACCATATGGCTCCTGCCAGTTGCCGGTAACTCGGTTACAAAACATGATCATATCATACAATAAAATTTAGCATCATGTCTTGACCATATCACATCACAACATGCCTTGCAAAAACAAGTTAGACGTCCTCTACTTTGTTGTTGCAAGTTTTACGTGGTTGCTACGGGCTTGCAAGAACCGTTCTTACCTACGCATCAAAACCACAACGATAGTTTGTCAAGTTGGTGCTGTTTTAACCTTCGCAAGGACCGGGCATAGCCACACTCGGTTCAACTAAAGTTGGAGAAACTGACACCCCACTACAAGAAATATGTCAACTAGTGACCTTCTGTCAGTGACCCTGCAAGAATTGGTCATAGATCTATGACCATTTAAGACCAATTGGTCAAAAGCTGTTCGGGGGGCTCCAAACCCTAAACTATAACGACCATTTTGGTCAGAAAGGTCATAATTTCCTTACACGAAATGGTCATAAAGAAGATAGCACTGGTCCGCTGCCTTATTTCTAGCTTATCATGACCAATATAGATGGTCATAACCTTGTAAATTGTGGTGGGTTGCTATGACTAGGTGCCACCCCATCAGTTTTGCCTATGTGTCATGTCCATGTGGCAGTTTTTCCCTAGGTTGTGAAGCAACCTATATTTCTGTCATAACCAAAATTCCCAAAAAAATCTCATAAATTCTTTGGGTCATATCTTCGTTAAATATGTAAAAAACCTTCCTTGCCTAGTTCAAAAATATTCATTTTCCTATTCTGTTCAGAAAAACACTTTGTGAAGGAAGTACCACTTTGGCATGTCCAAATGGTATCCATTTTCTATAGTGCTTTCCTATGCCCAAATAACCATCGTCCACCAAATGTCAGCTCAATCCATTCATTATTTTGAGCCCAGCTTCAACATTCATATTTACCAAAGTGGTACTTTGCAAAGCAAGTACCACCTAGGCTCCTCCTTTTGAGCTAAAAATTTGTGAAGACGGTCTTCTTAGTAACTGATCATCCTCCGCCAAAACTCATGCCCATTAGCCATGTGCATTTCCCGTACCACTAATCAAACACTTGGCTGCTTATTCATGTTTGAGCATCGATCGGTCTCCTTGTGAGAATCTTATGTTGTGATTTTCTTCCTAGCACCTACGTGGGGAGTGCCCAACCCACTAGACATGCCTAGGCCTCCTAGAACATATGGAAACACCACGGTCACGCGGTGGCCACGCGGCGGGCATGCGAGTTTACGCGCTCTAGAGTTGGGGCCCTTGGCCACCGTCCAAACCTCGACGTATCGCCACCAAACCATGTATTTATGATTAAATAGGTACTTATGTAACTAGAAAATATTTTTGGAAAAAAATAAATAGCAAACTATGAGGCACCTACAGTTCAAATTTGACCCGCTTCCTACTCAATCGGCTGGAATTTGTCTTTTTCATGAGAGGTGGATCAAAACTTTTGACACCCAACCATTTTGTCAATTGTGCATTATATATTGACTAGTATTTTATAAAATTGATTAGGTCCAATTTTGCAACAAATATATGGTAGGTCCTTAAAAAACTCATTTTGGGCACTCAAAAAAATGGAAAATAAATTTTTCGTCCAAAGAAAATGAAAACTTCCTTATGAAACATTGTTTTTCATTCCAAGATGCACCCTTGTGGACGATATGAGGTCATTTGAACAAACTATGCCATGAATGTGGCCATAAGATTGATCATTTGGCTTGAAAGCCACGAATCTTCACACATGATAGCTCATTTCTAAAAACACTTTTTAAAATAATTACCGTATTACAAGTTTATTATCTTTTTTGGAAACTGTTGGGGAACGTAGTAATTTCAAAAAATTTCCTACGCACACACAAGATCATGGTGATGCATAGCAACGAGAGGGGAGAGTGTGATCTACGTACCCTTGTAGATTGACAACGGAAGCGTTTGGTTTATGTAGTCGTACGTCTCCACGGCCCGACCGATCAAGCACCGAAACTACGCCACCTCCGAGTTCTAGCACACGTTCAGCTCAATGACGATCCTCGGACTCCGATCCAGCAAAGTGTCGGGGAAGAGTTCCGTTAGCACGACGGCGTGGTGACGATCTTGATGCACTACCGTCGCAGGGCTTCACCTAAGCACCGCTACAATATTATCGAGGACTATGGTGGAAGGGGGCACCGCACACGGCTAAGAATATGATCACGTGGATCAACTTGTGTCTAGAGGTGCCCCCCTGCCCCCGTATATAAAGGAGCAAGGGAGGAGGAGGCCGGCCCTAGGAGGGGGCGCGCCAAGTGTGGAGTCCTACGGGTTCGAGAACAATGTAGACATGACCGAGACACGTCTCCGGTCAATAACCAATAGCGGAACCTGGATGCTCATATTGGCTCCTACATATTCTACGAAGATCTTTATCGGTCAGACCGCATAACAACATACGTTGTTCCCTTTGTCATCGGTATGTTACTTGCCCGAGATTCGATCGTCGGTATCTCAACCTAGTTCAATCTCGTTACCGGCAAGTCTCTTTACTCGTTCCGTAATACATCATCTCGCAACTAACTCATTAGTTGCACTGCTTGCAAGGCTTATGTGATGTGCATTACCGAGAGGGCCCAGAGATACCTCTCGGACAATCGGAGTGACAAATCCTAATCTCGAAATACGCCAACCCAACATGTACCTTTGGAGACACCTGTAGAGTACCTTTATAATCACCCATTTATGTTGTCACGTTTGGTAGCACACAAAGTGTTCCTCCGGCAAACGGGAGTTGCATAATCTCATAGTCATAGGAACATGTATAAGTCATGAAGAAAGCAATAGCAACATACTAAACGATCGGGTGCTAAGCTAATGGAATGGGGACAATTGCATTTTTACCCCTAGTTGGTTCCTACCCACGGGTTTTGCCCTTACTTTTCGAGCTTGCTCAGTTTTGCCCTTATTTTTTCCATCGAGGTCCCTCGAATGCCCTTTGACCGTTTGACCAAAACTTTGAAAATTCATAACTAATTCATATGAACTCACAAAAATGCAAATAAGATATCAAAATGTTCGGATAAACATTACCTTTATGAGCATATCATTTGCATTCAGGACAAAAACATTGTTTAAACTACCCAAAGTAATTAATGTTATTAACATTATTAAAAATAAATAGGTATAAACAATACTTTTTTCGTGAATACAAATTACATGCAAATGTAGGTGATGTTTCTGAACATCCTGATACCTTATTTGCATTTTCTTGAGTTCATATCAACTTGTTATGAAGTTTCCAAATAATGGTCAAAGTCGTTAGAACATTCATAACAAGTTGATACAAACTCAGAAAAATTCAAATAAGTTATCAGGATGTTAAGAAAACATCACCTACATTTGCATGTAATTTTTATTCATGAAAAAATATTGTTTATACCTATTTATTTTTAATAATGTTAATAACATTAATTACCTCAGGTAGTTTATACGATGCTTTTGTCCTGAGTGCAAATGATCTGCCCATAAAGGTAATGTTTATCTGAACATTTTGATATCTTATTTGCATTTTTCTGACTTCGTATGAATTAGTTATGAATTTTCAAAGTTTTGGTCAAACGGTCAAAGGGCATTCGAGGGACCTCGATGGAAAAAGTAAGGGCAAAACTGAGCAAGCTCAAAAAGTAAGGGCAAAACCCGTGGGTAGGAACCAACTAGGGGTAAAAATGTAATTGTCCCAATGGAATGGGTCATGTCAATCAGATCATTCAACTAATGATGTGATCCCGTTAATCAAATGACCACTCTTTGTCCATGGTTAGGAAACATAACCATCTTTGATTAATGAGCTAGTCTAGTAGAGGCATACTAGTGACACTCTGTTTGTCTATGTATTCACACATGTATTATGTTTCCGGTTAATACAATTCTAGCATGAATAATAAACATTTATCATGATATAAGGAAATAAATAATAACTTTATTATTGCCTCTAAGGCATATTTCCTTCAGTCTCCCACTTGCACTAGAGTCAATAATCTAGTTCACATCACCATGTGATTTAACACTAATAGTTCACATCTTTATGTGATTAGTTCACATCTTCATGTGACCAACACCCAAAGGGTTTACTAGATTCAGTAATCTAGTTCACATCGCTATGCGATTAACACCCTAAGAGTACTAAGGTGTGATCATGTTTTGCTTCTGAGAGAAGTTTAGTCAACGGGTCTGCCACATTCAGATCCGTATGTATTTTGCCAATTTCTATGTCAACAATGCTCTGCACAGAGCTACTCTAGCTAATTGCTCCCACTTTCAATATGTATCCAGATTGAGACTTAGAGTCATCTGGATTAGTGTCAAAACTTGCATCGACGTAACCCTTTACGACGAACCTTTTTGTCACCTCCATAATCGAGAAACATATCCTTATTCCACTAAGGATAATTTTGACCGTTGTCCAGTGATCTACTCCTAGATCACTATTGTACTACCTTGCCAAAATCAGTGTAGGGTATACAATAGATCTGGTACATAGCATGGCATACTTTATAGAACCTATGGCTAAGGCATAGGGAATGACTTTCATTCTCTTTCTATCTTCTGTCGTGGACGGGTTTTGAGTCTTACTCAATTTCACACCTTGTAACACAGACAAGAACTCTTTCTTTGACTGTTCTATTTTGAACTACTTCAAAATCTTGTCAAGGTATGTACTCATTGAAAAAAACTTATCAAGCGTCTTGATCTATCTCTATAGATCTTGATGTTCAATATGTCAGCAGCTTCACCGAGGTCTTTCTTTGGAAAATTCCTTTCAAACACTCCTTTATGCTTTGCAGAATAATTCTACATTATTTCCGATCAACAATATGTCATTCACATATACTTATCAGAAATGTTGTAGTGCTCCCACTCACTTTCTTGTAAATACAGGCTTCATCGCAAGTCTGTATAAAACTATATGCTTTGATCAACTTATCAAAGCGTATATTCCAACTCCAAGATGCTTGCACCAGTCCATAGATGGATCGCTGGAGCTTGCATATTTTGTTAGCACCTTTAGGATTGACAAAACCATCTGGTTGTATCATATACAACTCTTCTTTAATAAATCTATTAAGGAATGCAGTTTTGTTTATCCAATTGCCAGATTTCATAAAATGCGGCAATTGCTAACATGATTCGGATAGACTTAACCATAGATACGAGTGAGAAACTCTCATCGTAGTCAACACCTTGAACTTGTCGAAAACCTTTTGCGACAATTCTAGCTTTGTAGATAGTAACACTACTATCAGCGTCCGTCTTCCTCTTGAAGATCCATTTATTCTCAATTGCTTGCCGATCATCGGGAAAGTCAACCAAAGTCCATACTTTGTTCTCATACATGGATCCCATCTCAGATTTCATGGCCTCAAGCCATTTTGCGGAATCTGGGCTCACCATCGCTTCTTCATAGTTCGTAGGTTCGTCATGGTCAAGTAGCATGACCTCCAGAATAGGATTACCGTACCACTCTGGTGCGGATCTCACTGTGGTTTACCTACGAGATTCGGTAGTAACTTGATCTGAAGTTACATGATCATCATCATTAGCTTCCTCACTAATTGGTGTAGTAGTCACAGGAACAGATTTCTGTGATGAACTACTTTGCAATAAGGGAGAAGGTACAATTACCTTATCAAGTTCTACTTTCCTCCCACTCACTTCTTTCGAAAGAACCTCCTTCTCTAGAAAGGATCCATTCTTAGCAACGAATGTCTTGCCTTTGGATCTGTGATAGAAGGTGTACCCAACAGTAACTTTTTGGGTATCCTATGAAGACACACTTTTCCGATTTGGGTTTGAGCTTATCAGGATGAAACTTTTTCACATAAGCATTGCAACCCCAAACTTTAAGAAACGACAACTTTGGTTTCTTGCCAAACCACAGTTCATACGGTGTCGTCTCAACAGATTTAGATGGTGCCCTTTTAACGTGAATGCAGCTGTCTCTAATGCATAACCCCAAAACAATAGTGGTAGATCGGTAAGAGACATCATAGATTGCACTATATCCAATAAAGTACGGTTATGACGTTCGGACACACCATTATGCTGTGGTGTTCCATGTGGCATGAGTTTGTGAAACTATTCCACATTGTTTTAATTGAAGACCAAACTCGTAACTCAAATATTTGTCTCCGCGATCAGATCGTAGAAACTTTATTTTCTTGTCACGATGATTTTCCACTTCACTCTAAAATTCTTTGAACTTTTCAAATGTTTCAGACTTATGTTTCATCTAGTAGATATACCCATATCTGCTCAAATCATCTGTGAAGTTCAGAAAATAACGATACTTGCCGTGAGCCTTAACACTCATCGGACCGCATACATTAGTATGTATTATTTCCAATAAGTCAGTTGCTCGCTCCGGAGAACGGAGTCTTAGTTATCTTGCCCATGAGGCATGGTTCACAAGCATCAAGTGATTCCAAAATCCCATCAGCATGGAGTTTCTTCATGCGCTTTACACCAATATGACCTAAACGGCAGTGCTACAAATAAGTTGCACTATCATTATTAACTTTGCATCTTTTGGTTTCAATATTATGATTATGTGTATCACTACGATCGAGATCCAACAAACTATTTTCATTGGGTGTGTAACCATATAAGGTTTTATTCATGTAAACAGAACAACAATTTATTCTCTTACTTAAATGAATAACCGTATTACAATAAACATGATCAAATCATATTCATGCTTAACGCAAACACCAAATAACACTTATTCAGGTTCAACACTAATCCCGAAAGTGTAGGGAGTGTGCGATGATGATCATATCAATCTTGGAACTACTTCCAACACACATCGTCACTTCACCCTTAACTAGTCTCTGTTTATTCTGCAACTCCCGTTTCAAGTTACTAATCTTAGCAACTGAACTAGTATAAAATACTGAGGGGTTGCTATAAACACTAGTAAAGTACACATCAATAACATGTATATCAAATATACTTATGTTCACTTTGCCATCCTTCTTATCTGCCAATCACTTGGGGTAGTTCCGCTTCCAGTGACCAGTCCCTTTGCAGTAGAAACACTTAGTCTCAGGCTTAGGACCAGACATGGGCTTCTTCACTTGAGCAGCAACTTGCTTGTTGTTCTTCTTGAAGTTCCCCTTCTTCCCTCTGCCCTTTTCTTGAAACTAGTGCTCTTGTCTACCATCAACACTTGATGTTTTTCTCGATTTCTACCTTCGTCAATTTCTGCATTACGAAGAGCTTGGGAATCGTTTTCGTTATCCCTTGCATATCATAGTTCATCACGAAGTTCTACTAACTTGGTGATGGTGACTAGAGAATTCTGTCAATCACTATCTTATCTGGAAGATTAACTCCCACTTGATTCAAGCGATTGTAGTACTCAGACAATCTGATCTTTTAGCTATAGAACTTGTTGGAGACTTCATATCTCTCAACTCGGGTATTTGCTTGAAATATTAACTTCAACTCCTGGAACATCTCATATGCTCCATGACGTTCAAAACGTCTTTGAAGTCCCGATTCTAAGCCATTAAGTATGGTGCACTAAACTATCAAGTAGTCATCATATTGAGCTAGCCAAACGTTCATAACGTCTGCATCTGCTCCTGCCATAGGTCCGTCACCTAGCGGTGCATCAAGGACATAATTCTTTTGTGTAGCAATGAGGATAAACCTCAGATCACGGATCCAATCCGCATCATCGCTACTAACACTTTCAACACAATTTTCTCTAGGAACATATCAAAATAAACACAGGGAAGCAACAACGCGAGCTATTGATCTACAACATAATTTGCAAAATACTACCAGAACTAAGTTCATGATAAATTTAAGTTCAATTAATCATAATACTTAAGAATTCCCATTTAGATAGACATCCCTCTAATCCTCTAAGTGATTACGTGATCCAAATCAACTAAACCATAACCGATCATCACGTGAAATGGAGTAGTTTTCAATGGTGAACATCGCTATGTTGATCATATCTACTATATGATTCACGCTCGATCTTTCAATCTCAGTGTTCCGAGGCCATATCTGCATATGCTAGGCTCGTCAAGTTTAACCTGAGTATTCTACGTGTGCAAAACTGGCTTGCACCCGTTGTAGATGGACGTAGAGCTTATCACACCCGATCATCACGTGGTGTCTGGGCACGACGAACTTTGGCAACAGTGCATACTCAGGGAGAACACTTTTATCTTGAAATTTAGTGAGAGATCATCTTATAATGCTACCATCAATCAAAGCAAGATAAGATGCATAAAAGATAAACATCACATGCAATCAATATAAGTGATATGATATGGCCATCATCATCTTGTGCTTGTGATCTCCATCCTTGAAGCACCATCGTGATCACCATCGTCACCGGCGCGACACCTTGATCTCCATCGTAGCATCATTGTCGTCTCGCCAATCTTATGCTTCTACGACTATCGCTACCGCTTAGTGATAAGGTAAAGCATTACAGGGCGATTGCATTGCATACAATAAAGCGACAACCATATGGCTCCTGCCAGTTGCCGATAACTCGGTTACAAAACATGATCATCTCATACAATAAAATTTAGCATCATGTCTTGACCATATCACATCACAACATGCCCTGCAAAAACAAGTTAGACGTCCTCTACTTTGTTGTTGCAAGTTTTACGTGGCTGCTACGGGCTTAAGCAAGAACCAATCTTACCTACTCATCAAAACCACAACGATAGTTTGTCAAGTTGGTGCTGTTTTAACCTTCGCAAGGACCGGGCGTAGCCACACTCGGTTCAACTAAAGTTGGAGAATGTCACCCGCAAGACACCTATGTGCAAAGCACGTCGGGAGAACCGGTCTCGCGTAAGCGTGCGCGTAATGTCGGTCCGGGCCGCTTCGTCCAACAATACCGCCGAACCAAAGTATGACATGCTGGTAAGCAGTATGACTTATATTGCCCACAACTCACTTGTGTTCTACTCGTGCATATAACATCAACATATAAAACCTAGGTTCGGATGCCACTGTTGGGGAATGTAGTAATTTCAAAAAAATTCCTACGCACACGCAAGATCATGGTGATGCATAGCAACGAGAGGGGAGAGTGTGATCTACGTACCCTTGTAGATCGACAACGGAAGCGTTTGGTTGATGTAGTCGTACGTCTCCACGGCCCGACCGATCAAGCACCGAAACTACGGCACCTCCGAGTTCTAGCACACGTTCAGCTCGATGACGATCCCCGGACTCCGATCCAGCAAAGTGTGTGGGAAGAGTTCCGTCAGCACGACGGCGTGGCGACGATCTTGATGCACTACCGTCGCAGGGCTTCGCCTAAGGACCGCTACAATATTATCGAGGACTATGGTGGAAGGGGGCACCACACACGGCTAAGAATATGATCACGTGGATCAACTTGTGTCTAGAGGTGCCCCCCTGCCCCCGTATATAAAGGAGCAAGGGAGGAGGAGCCGGCCCTAGGAGGGGTCGCGCCAAGTGTGGAGTCCTACGGGTTCGAGAACAATGTAGACATGACCGAGACACGTCTCCGGTCAATAACCAATAGCGGAACCTGGATGCTCATATTGGCTCCTACATATTCTACGAAGATCTTTATCGGTCAGACCACATAACAACATACGCTGTTCCCTTTGTCATCGGTATGTTACTTGCCCGAGATTCGATCGTCGGTATCTCAATACCTAGTTCAATCTCGTTACTGGCAAGTCTCTTTACTCGTTCCGTAATACATCATCTCGCAACTAACTCATTAGTTGCACTGCTTGCAAGGCTTATGTGATGTGCATTACCGAGAGGGCCCAGAGATACCTCTCCGACAATCGGAGTGACAAATCCTAATCTCGAAATACGCCAACCCAACATGTACCTTTGGAGACACCTGTAGAGTACCTTTATAATCACCCATTTACGTTGTGACTTTTGGTAGCACACAAAGTGTTCCTCCGGCAAACGGGAGTTGCATAATCTCATAGTCATAGGAACATGTATAAGTCATGAAGAAAGCAATAGCAACATACTAAATGATCGGGTGCTAAGCTAATGGAATGGGTCATGTCAATCAGATCATTCAACTAATGATGTGATCCCGTTAATCGAATGACAACTCTTTGTCCATGGTTAGGAAACATAACCATCTTTGATTAATGAGCTAGTCAAGTAGAGGCATACTAGTGACACTCTGTTTGTCTATGTATTCACACATGTATTATGTTTCCGGTTAATACAATTCTAGCATGAATAATAAACATTTATCATGATATAAGGAAATAAATAATAACTTTATTATTGCCTCTAGGGCATATTTCCTTCAGAAACTTGGTCACATATAATGACACAATGCGGAGGTTTTCCAATTTTTTGATTTTTTTGATTTTTTATGCCTCTTTCAAAATGTGGTCAAAACGGCGGGCTTGACCGTTCCTAGCTAGTTGTTGAATCTTGGAGACCTTTTGATGTTTCTCTGATTAAATTGATACTTATGTACCTAGAAATGATGTTTGGAAAAAATAAAGAGCAAACTACGAGGTAGCTACAGTTCAAATTTGACCCGCTTCCACCTGAATCGACGGAAATTTGTCTTTTTTACGAGAGGTGGATCAAAACTTTTTACACCCAACCATTTGGTCAATTGTGCATTAAATATGTCCTAGTATTTTATAAAATTGATTTGGTACAATTTTGCAACAAATATATTATAGGTCCTTCACAAAAAAACTCATTTTGGGCACTCGGAAAATGGAAAATGAATTTTTCGTCCAAAGAAAATGAAAACTTCCTTGGGCAACATTGTCTTCTATTCCAAGATGCACCCTTGTGCACAACATGTGATCATTTGAACAAACTATGCCATGAATGTGGCCATAAGATTGATCATTTGGCTTGAAAACCATGAATCTTCACACTTGATAGCTCATTTCTGAGAACACTTTTTTAAAATAATTGCCGTATTACAAGTTTATAATTTTTGCTGGTAACTTGGCCACATATAATGAAACTATGCGAAGGTTTTCCAATTTTTTTGATTTTTTTTGAATTTTTTATTCTCGTTTCAAAATGCGGTCAAAACGGCGGGAATAACCGTTCCTAGCTAGTGGTTGAATCTTGGAATTTTTTTGATGTTTCTCTAATTAAATATATACTTATGTACCTAGAAATGATTTTTGGAAAAAATAAAGAGAAAACTATGAGGTAGCTACAGTTCAAATTTGACCCGCTTCCAACTGAATCGGCAGAAATTTGTCTTTTTCATGAGAGGTGGATCAAAGCTTTTGACACCCAACCACTTGGTCAATTGTGCATTAAATATGTCCTATTATTTTAGAAAATGGATTTGGTCCAATTTTGCCACAATTATTTGGTAGGTCCTTCACAAAAAAAACTCATTTTGGGCACTCGAAAAATGGAAAATGATTTTTTCGTCCAAGTCAACATTGTTTGTCATCCCAAGATGTACACATGTGCACACTATTGATTCATTTTAGCAAACTATAAGTGGTTAATATGTTGAATGTGTACCCTGAATTAGAGGGTGAAAATTATAAGAGAAACAAAAGAAAAGAAAAAACTACCTAAGCTTAATTCTGATTGGTGGAATCACTAGTGGCCTGGATCGATAACCTGGCAAACATCAATCCATCCATCCGTCCATCGGTCCATCCCATCCGACAGTAGCAAACCCCCCTCTCTCGCGCGAACCCCACCCCACCCATAGCAGCCACTACTAGGAAAAGGCCTACTAATGGCGCACCAGTTTTGCCTACTAATGGCGCACTACTGGTGCACCATTAGTATCACGCCACTAGTATTTTTTACTAATGGCGCACCACTGGTGTGCCTTTAGTATACCAGATACTAATGGCGCACCAGTAGTGCGCCATTAGTATGCCTAGAGGTGCGCCATTACTATCTGACTTAGTAATGGCGCAACACATAGAAGTGCGCCATTAGTAATAATTTTTTTTCAATTTTTTTCATTTTTTTTAAAAAATTTCAAATTTTTTATTTTTTTCTTAATCTCGGGTCACTATGGCTTAATCTCGAGTCAATATGCTTAATCTCAGGTCAAATCGCACTCTGTGGTCAAACTTCGCGAAAGGTCACCCATCCTCACACTACTCCAGCCCAAGCACGCTTAACTTCATAGTTCTATCCAACCCCAGCACCACCTCACTTCACAGGCACTTGTTGATATATCTATCATATCAATCCTATTAAACCTTGCTGATGTCTAGGACTTTGTTCATGTTCATGAGTATGATGAAATTTTGAAAAAATATTTCAAACTTCCCGATCATATTACGTATCATATTTTGAAAAATAATTCATTTTTTTTTCAAAACCAATTTTTTTCTGTTACTAGTGGCGCACCTAGCATACGGTGCGCCACTAGTAAGTTTGAAATTTTTTGAATTTTTTTGCCTCCGGATCTTAGAAGCCCCATAACTTTTTTTCTGTTAGGTTTTTGGGGATTTCGAAAATGTTTAATGGGGTTCCCCCAGTTAAATTCGGATGTAACTTTTCGAGTAGATGATTTTTCATATAGAAAACTTTTTAATCCGAGTTCGTATGCAAAATTTATGCCCATTTTACAAATTTCAGAGAGATTTTGCAAATAAAGTCGAAATTCATATTTGTAAATTTTCCCAACAACTAGACCACATATCACATGGGAAACTTATTTTCTTTTATTTTTTTGACATTTCCATCATTTTCTTTAAAAAAATTTAAACTGAAAAGGCGGTCCAGGGGGGGCATTTGGTGGAAGTTTTGGGCCAAGTTAGTAATGGCGCACCGTGGGAGTGGTGCGCCATTACTAGTTAAACTAGTAATGGCGCACCACACCCACGGTGCGCCATTAGTAATTTAAAAAAAAACAAATTCTGATTTTTTTAAAAAAAACTTAGTAATGGCGCACCAGTTGACAGTGCGCCATTACTAGTTAACTAGTAATGGCGCACTGTCCACTGGTGTGCCATTACTAGTTTTGAAAAAAAAAATAAAAACATTTTGAATTTTTTTTTGAAAATAATTTACTAGTGGCGCACCGTGGATGTGGTGCGCCATTACTAGTTTAACTAGTAATGGCGCACCACACCCACGGTGTGCCATTACTAGTTTTGAAAAAAATGAAAAAAAATTGTTACTAATGGCGCACCGTGGATGTGGTGCGCCATTAGTATTTGGACACTAATGGCGCACCAACACATGGTGCGCCATTAGTGTCATTTCCATCTATAGCTCTTTTCCTAGTAGTGAGCAAGCCCTCCTATCTCTTGCGCTAACCCTAGTGTTGCACTCATCCCTTGCCGCCGCCACCTCCGGCGCCAGATCCTGGTTGCCGCGTGACCCTCCAACCTCGCCGCCGGCGCTCCCGCCCTCTCCCCCTCCCTCCCGTCCCCTCACCTCATCGAAAGAGAAGAGGGAGATTGTGCGCGCGAGCAGGTCAGGCGGCGGCGCCGGCTCCCAGATCCGCGAGGGCTTGGACCTGGAGATCCAACCCGATGGCAGCGGCGGAGGCTGCGGTTGCAGTTCCGCCATGGGCCTAGACTTGGAGTTCCGTCTCCTCCATGGAGTCGGCTTCCATATCCGTGCCCCCATGGGTTGGACCTGGTGCTCCATCTCCATGGCGTCGTCTGCTTCTGCTCGGCCGTCTGCGTCCTTCTGCAGCTCGTCGAGGTAAGATATTCTCCCGATTTGCTCTTCCTTTCTCTTCCATTCCCTTACCTGATGCGCTGTGGCTTCCCTCCCTCCTCACGCAGAGCGCCGTGGTCATCGTCGCGGAGACCTCCCGGCCCTAGCTCTGCTGCCTGGCGCATTTTCAGGTCATCGGTCATCCACCTCCCTCTCTCTCTTTTTGCCCCTCGCTCGATCCCATCTACCTAGGTGGTAGCTCTGCGTAGCATCTGGTCCTTGCCATGCTCTGTGTGTCTGTCTCTAGAGATGCTCTGTGTTTCCATCTTTAGATGATTTGATTTGCATCCTAGAATCAATTCATTTGCAATACATTTGATGTTTTGAATTCATTTGCACAATTAGATCGAGAACAATTGCCACCAAAAAAACCTTGAGTGCTGCCTATGAATTGCCTCCTATGAAGAGGATGTAGCATCTCCACTTAATCCCCCCCCCCCTGCTGCTCAATTTTTCTAACTATATATATGTGCTGTGTGTACCCCTAGCCATTAAAAAACTAGTTGTTAATTTGATTCGCTGCAGTCTGTCTTAAGTTAGCCCCCAGCTCTCACTTCCATTTACTTGAATGTTTGGTTGGTGGATGAATGAGACGAATGCATTGCGCTCCTAAGAAGATACTGAACTGCCGAGGCTACCCAACTAGCTGCGAGTAGACAAGCGAGGCATGGCTTGGTTACTGACTGTAGTTACTGGTAAGAACCTTTTACATCCTGGTATAGCTCCAAGTGTACATTCACCATGGTTACTGCCTGTGTATAAACCAATTTTCAATGTACTAGCGACATGTTTTAGCAATTAAAGTTGTAGTTTCTATAACTGAAATGCTACAAAATAGGGGCCAAAGTGGCAGATTGTTTCTTTTTGAGGGGCAAAGTGGCAGATTAGTTGGTACTGTAGTAAGTTGCTTATGTTGGTGTGGCGCACTCAGTCATGTTTCTTTGCACTTGAATTTTCAAAAAACACATGATTTTTTAGGGGTGGTTGTCTGAACTGAATTGCTTAGAACTTTCCTATCCAAACAAGAGTTGCCATTTTTCAGTATAATATGAGATTTCTATGATGAGTAGTCGGATCATTCCTACAGACTTTTGGTATTTGATTTGAAAATTGTAGCTCACATAGTACAACAGTTTGTGTTGTAGCTGAGCACCTTTCTTTTTCTTCAGTGCAGCCACATGTTTTTCTTTAGCTCTCAAACTGTAGCTTACATGGTTGTGCTTTCTTAGCTCTTAGCTTTCTCAGTTCTTAAAATCCAGCTCAAATCGTTGTGATATATATATTTATCCTAGATAGACATTCAGTATTGTTCTATCTAGTTCTACTCGGACAAGTTTCTTAGTTTCATTGATCCTCTCTTTTTCAGCGCGAGCGCCGACGCGG
>NC_041390.1:62634081-62709051 GCF_002162155.2 Triticum dicoccoides | reverse complement strand
GGGGGGGGGGCTTGCTCGGCCCATTCGAGCTACTCGTGCTGGTCGACGACGGCCTGTCGGAGCAGACTGCTGTCTACTTCTACCTGGTCAAGGGTGCAGACGGGAAGCTCAGCACTCACTTCTGACAAGACGCCTTCAGGTATGCACACATCGATCTTAAATCTGCACGCGCTTCTAATTATAGTGTACTACGCCATGTTGTTTCAGTATTTTTGATGTAATAACATCTTTTCTTGTGGGATGGAGGGAGTGGCATCTATCTCTTACCTTGCTGAGAAACTACTTGCCATCTCAAATCATGTTTGTCAGGTCATTGAAGGCGAAAATTCTCGTCAAGGCCGTTTACGGCAGCTTCGTCCCTATACTTGATGGAGAAAATCTATAAGTGAGAATATGTTTCTTAAAGTAAATTCAGAAGCATCAGTCGACATATTAAGATTGATTGGTCTTTGACTCATCAGTTACTGATTTGATTTTGTCCTAGCGGGGTGCTACTAGGCCAAGTAGAACAGGAAGAATGTCATGCCGGCCCGCATCATCAAGCACACCATGGAGATCATACACCTCCTCACCGGCACCAACCCCATATTCCCTTCTCTCCTTCCTTGAGATAGCTTGTATTATATGATGTCAGTTTAATGGATGAGAGTAGCAGTAGGATCGTATATTTCTTCAGCTGCTGTCAATTGTCACTGTTTGTTGTTCCTTCAAATAGCTAGTATTAACTGGTTGCTTGCTTCTGTACCATGCTATCTATGGGTTATTAGTATTGTTTATCCCGACCATGAGCTTGAATGGTGTAGGATTACAACAGCACCAGGTTAATTTGTAGAAGTGAGGTTACTGAATTTTTTCTATGCCATGGTACAATAATAATTCGAATGGTAGCCAGTTGACACGAGCTGTTTGGCCCAATTCCTGGTCTCTATTAGGGGGTACAATTTATTACTTTATGTATAGATTTGTTAGCAATGGATGAACTGATCAGGGAAACAGTTCTGAGCTGATCTGAAGTTCTGAATTGGTCAAGCACATCTGAATTTGGAGTGCTTTCTGTATAGCAGTCAGTGCCTCAGTGCTATATGTTAGTGCCAGGCTGTTCGGTAGTTTTCTGCTTTTCTGCTGGTAGCTTAACTGTAAGAATACAATTCTCACTAAATGTACTTTGCATTCTTACTATATCTACCATTGCCACAATCATTCTTGTACCAACTTATTTATCATAGCTAAACAGTAAACTGTAGAGGCAATTTTGCAGCCTGTCAATGCCACCAGGATAACAATGACCCTTGCCCTGTTAATTTATAGTACTTATGCTGTGCTATGCTCCTCAAGGTACCCTCATCTTTGATTTCTTCCCTTCAACTCTCTGATGCTTCTTTCCTTCCTCATGCAGGCATGCCCCGATGCTCCCCTCGGTCTGGGCCCCCGATGCTAGGCAGGCTGTGGATGCCCCGGACCTCAAGGCCGGTCGTGCTACTCCAGCTGCTCCTGACCCGGCCATGCTGAACTTTGCTCCTGGTCAGTTGCCGCAGGTGAGACACTTGCCTCCATGCTTGGATGATTCTACCTGCTCACTTAGTATCATACTTGAATCTATGCGTACATGGTACATATAGTTTGACTGAAACTGTAGTTTCTGTAGTTTTACTTTGTGTTCTTATAGTTTTACTGAAACTGTAGAAATGACTGATGCACAAATTATTGAGAATAGAGAAGCAGCCTCAAGCTGATATTGCAACAACTTGAAATGATGTGTCTAAATTATTGAGAATATGTTCCTTGATTCAGTGCTGATGCACAAAAACCTTCTCTGCAATATATTAACTAGTCATATTCTACTTCTGTAGCTATACTTCTCTGCGAGCCCATGACTGCTCAAACAAAAAGAAAGAGGCTCTCAACTATTTGTTTATCCTGGTCCCTTTGATGAACGTAGTTTTACTGAAACAGTAGTTGGTACTTCCTTAGTGTTCAATACATGGTACATATAGAGCTGCGTACAGCAATTACAAGAGGCATTCTCTTGTTGATGTCATTGTATCAATACCTTTGCACATGTAAAGTATGTTGACAAAGTGTTAAGTTGGATTACCGCCTCATGTTGATGGCATTGTCTCTAAACATTTAATAATGTTTGTTTTTGGTGATCTGGATCAGGATCTAATGTTGTTTAGGCTGCTATTGACGGAAGATCAGAAGAGGCATGGAGATGCGCACCACCATTTTAGTTGATGTTGCACCATGTTTTGGTGCTTGTGTATCTGTTTTTGCTTGTAAGCACACTTTTTTTGCTTGTTTTAGTTGATGTTGGAAGTGCGGACTTGTATGCGCTGTTGTGTGTATTTGGCTGAATGATTTCTAAATTTAATCATTTAATCAAGAGAATTATTGAGTGTTTGTTGTTCAAGTGTGTAAACTGGAGATCAGTGAATAAAAAGACCAAATGTTCTATTGGTCCAAATAATATATGGGCTCTAAAACGGCTACGGCACAAATAATAGTGGACTGGAACATTGTTTACTTCTGGGAAACCTAAACAAAAAGGCTTAATGAAATGGTCTGCAAAAGGGCCATGGCCTAGAAAATTAAAAGGCCGAATTGTTGGGCTTCACCCATGAAGTCAACCAAAAATTCATAGGAAAAAATATATAAAAAAGGCTGAATTGTTGGGCTAGGCCCATTGTCGGTGTTAAAACTGGCGGATCTCGGGTAGGGGGTCCCGAACTGTGCGTCTAGGCCGGATGGTGACAGGAGGCAGGGGACACGATGTTTTACCCAGGTTCGGGCCCTCTTGATGGAGGTAAAACCCTACGTCCTGCTTGATTAATATTGATGATATGGGTAGTACAAGAGTAGATCTACCATGAGACCGGACAGGCTAGACCCTAGAAGCTAGCCTATGGTATGATTGTATGTTGTGATTGTTATCCTACGGACTAAAACCCTTCGGTTTATATAGACACCGGAGAGGGTTAGGGTTACACAAGGTCGGTTACAAAGGAGGAGATATCCATATCCGCATTGCCTAGCTTGCCTTCCACGCCAAGTAGAGTCCCATCCGGACACGAGACGAAGTCTTCAATCTTGTATCTTCATAGTCTAACAGTCCGGCCAATGGAGATAGTCCGGCTGTCCAGAGACCCCCTAATCCAGGACTCCCTCAGTAGCCCCTGAACCAGGCTTCAATGACGATGAGTCCGGCGCGCAGTATTGTCTTCGGCATTGCAAGGCGGGTTCCTTCTCCGAATACATCATAGAAGAATTTCAATACGAGGATAGTGTCCGACCCTGCAAAATAAGTTCCACATTCCACCATAGAGAGAATAGTATTTTCGCAGATCTAATTTGCTGGCTTGTTTTGGCAGCGTGACGTTATGTCATGGCCCGGCGATTATTCGAACTGTTTCCTTTAACCAGCCCCGCACATAACACGAGGCAGTTTTTCGACACGCCTTGTCAAAGCAGAGATCGTGTCCCCTTTTTATGGGATTCTCATCAATACGGGCGTGGGTAACCCAACCGCGCCATCAATTGCGGCGCTTGGGGGATAAGCGAGTTTTACCAGGCAAGTGGGGACGCTTAGCTTCGTCCGCCCATATAAAGGGATAAGGATTCACCTTTCTATCCACGCCTTCTTCCTCCTTTGCTCATCCGTTTCCGCACACTCGAGCTCTAGCGCCCAAGTCCACACTTCCCACCTCAACCTTCTCCAACCATGTCTAGAGCGCGAGGCAGGTGGTTGGTCTCCTCCGTCACGGAGGGAGACATCAAGAAACTGAGGAGAGCCGGATACCTGCCAGACGACATCGGGCACCGGCTCCCACATGAGGGGCAGCTCATCGCCACCCCCAGGCCCCATGAGAGGGTAGTATTCCTCACCCATTTTCTCCGTGGACTGGGATTCCCTCTCCATCCATTCATCCGGGGGCTCATGTTCTATTACGGCCTGGATTTCCACGATCTGGCCCCGAACTTCGTCCTCAACATCTCGGCGTTTATCGTCGTGTGCGAGGCCTTCCTCCGCATCAAGCTCCACTTCGGCTTATGGCTGAAGACCTTCAATGTCAAGCCGAAGGTGGTGGGCGGCCGCCAGGCGGAGTGCCGAGGCGCCATGGTGGGCAAGATGCCCAACTTAACATGGCTCGAGGGCTCCTTTGTGGAAACCATAAAGGGGTGGCAATCGGGGTGGTTCTACATCACCGAGCCGCGCAACCCTATATGGGCAGCGGCCCCCGGGTTCCGATCTGGCATCCCCACGCGGCTCACCTCCTGGAAAGAGAAGGGCCTGTCCTGGGGTAGTTCGGAAGAGCTGACCGGACTCCAAACATGTATTAAAAACATGGTGAACAAGAAGCTCAAGCTTTTCAACATAGTCCAAGTTATGCTCATCCGCCAGATCCTCCCGTGCCAACAACGGGAGTTCAACTTGTGGGAGTTCGACCGACGCAGCACCGAACTCTGAACAGGCTCTTCGACATGACTCATGAAGATGCCTGGAGGGTGCTGTTCAAAAGTGTCGAGGTCCCCCCTCCTATTACTGAGGATCGCGGATTCAGCGCGAAGCGCCAAGCCAGTGCGGTAAGATGCTTTAGCTTTCACAGGATACTTATTGTTTATAGATTGACTCTACGCGGGATCTAAACTCCCGTACCTTTGACAGGACTGGCAGAAGATGGCCGGACAGATCGACTATCCGACTCCTTTGCCCGAAGTCCCCGCAGACGCTCTTCTAGCAAAGATGTTGACTCCGGCCCCTTATACGGTGCTGGAGAAGACCAAGAAGGCCAAGGGAACCCGAAAGAGTTCCTGACGCCAGGCATCATCGGACTCACCGTCCGATGATTCCGCGGCGCACTCTTCCCCTGAAGACGAGGAAGAATAAGAAGATGCTCCCCCACCGACTGGGGGAGACAGGAAAAGGAAGGCCGCCCCAACTGGGGAGGCCGGAGGGTCCAAGAAGGGAAGGACTCTCCTTTCGGACAGTTCCGCCGCCGCCGACGGAGGCGAAGACGAGTGGTTGCCCAGGGCTAAGCCCCCGGGGAGATCGTAAGTATTCCGATACCAGAGTAACTCATGGAATGCCTTTGTCGCACTGTTTTCCCTAATCACCGAACATAATTATGAAGGCCGCCACGAGCCAATATAGAGGTATCATCGGACGGCTCCTTGGGCTTGTCGGACATGGATAGCGATCCAGTCCTGACCGCCACCTCCCCTCATCCTGCCGACGACGCCGAGGTGTTGTCTCAAGAGGCACCGGATCGAGGGGAGACTGTCCCGGAGGCGCCTCAAGGCGACCTTCCGGACTCCGGGAGCCGAGAGGACGGGGCCACTGAGAGCTCCGAGTTCGGCCCTCAGCCGAACACCGCGCTGGACCCTCCAGTGGTTCCGTGCTCGGGTAGGCAGCCTCCCTCTAAGAGGGGCAAGATGCCTGTACCGGTGATCTCTGTCCATCCAGAGGCGCTGGACAGTCTACTGGAAGCGCTTCGCAGCGCTTCCATCGACGAGGAGCACCGCACTATAATGAGTGCGGTGATCCAGAAGGTTCAGTCCGCCAAGAGCGGATTGACTGAAGCCTGTGCCAGCCTTCTAACAGGCTTTGAGGTAAGTGTTTTAAAATGTAGTAGAAATATTACCGCATAGACAGTAGCCCCTGATGCTTTGTTCGGTGTTCACAAAGAAAAGCCGAGCAGAGGATCTAATATCGCAGGAGTCTAATGTAAGTATGTCAATATGCATATGCAGGCTTCGCTGCTGGCATCCGCTGCACTGACTGTGGAGGTCGCCGTACTGAAGCAGGACCTCGAGGGGTCCAAGAAAGAGCTCGGCCTTGCCAAGAGGCAGCTCAAGGAGAACAAGGGTAAGTAATACCCTGTCTATAGATATGTATATATAAAGGAAGACGCAATTGCAAAATGACAGGATCATCGTATATTTGCCAGGGGCCACGACCGAGTAGGCGACCCTGAAGCAAGCGCTAACCAAGGCCGAAGATAAAGCGGCCAAGGAGCGCACCGAGCGAGAGAAGCACGAGGCTCGGGTTGGCGAGGTGCAGCAAGAGCTCCAGGCTCTCGTGGCGAAGCACGAGGCATTGGAGCTTGACTCAAAGACGCGGGAGTCTGAGCTTGCCGCGGCCCTCGAGAGCGCAAAAGTGCCAAGGCCGAAGCCCAAAAGGCTCTCCAAGAGATCGACGCGATGAAGAAGATAGCAGTGGGTAAGGCTTTCTATATGCAAAGCAATCATGTAAAAGTAAATTACCGATTACTTACCCAAATTCGGAGCTCTCCAGGAGCATTCACAGATTTGCCCCGCAGTGTGTCGGATGCCGCGCAGTTTTACCAGGCCGAGGAGGGAAGCTCAACAGAGAAGCTGTTCTGGTATCAGTATACTGGGACCGAACACCCGATGCCTCTGAGCGACCAGCTAAAGCAGCTGGTCGAGCTGCACAAGGCGGCCGAACAGGCCAGGAAGGGCCTTATAGACCGGCTGTGGCCTGGCGACGCCCTTTCGAACAGCTACTTCATCCTAGTGAGGTGGCTTGTGGATGCCTACCCACGGCTGGAGGTCGTCAAGCGGTCCATCTGCATCGAAGGTGCACGCCGGGCATTCGCCCGTGTGAAGGTGCAGTGGGCCAAGCTAGACGTCGTGAAGCTGATCATGGAAGGGCCGCCGCAGGGCAAGGAGCATCGCACCCCCGAAATTTATTATGAGGGTGTCCTGAAGGGTGCCTGTCTTGTGGCGGACGAATGTTCAAATTATGTAATATTTGAGTAAACTTTCCCGTGTGATCCTATATGATGAAAACTTGTTTCATATGTGCTATGCAACGCTTGTGTGAATTTAAAATATTACCTTCTGTTTGGCCGTTTATCCAATCTGAGAGATGTCTAGTCCTCGGCCTCTGCCCCCATGCCACGAGTGCTGGGGTGTTCGGGATAAACTTGAGCACTCTTGTTCCCATATTTGGGTCCTTCGAGGGAGGTGCTCAGCACAACGAACAAGGCAACCGGACTAATAATGCTTTATCACTCTCACTTAGCCATAGAATTCTATAATTTTAAAAATTTCGGCAAAGCCCCTGGTATTCGGAAGGCCGAATACGGGGCACGATACATGCCTGTAAGCCGTACAGGGCCGACCCCTCTCCCTAAGCGGCATAAGTCTTTAGGGACTCGAAAAACCTCGCCGAACAGCAACCAGTCTCTCGCCTTATCATGACAGTCAGTTTTAGCTTTCTCTACTGAGGTGCTAAGCCCGGCAGAACCATGGCACAATCGCAGTAGTTCTCCTAGCGCTACCTTAGCCGATAGAGCGGAACGTAAGGTACCAAAACATAGGAGTCGGGCAAACCCAACATTTGAGCAAAGATATGATTCGGAGCTGATGCATATAATGCTATAAGTTCGGGGTGCCGCACTTGTGTAAGTGTTCGGACTTTTCACACCATATTGTGGGGTACGTAAGCCCCTGGTGTATTGGCCGTACCAAAGTGTACGGTTGTAAGGCGTCATTAGTGAACACACACACACACACACACACACACACACACACACACATATATATATATATATATATATATATATATATATATAACAAGAATGCAACAATAGTCGTGATGTTATGCATTGTTTATTAAAAAATTGCATTAAAGCAGAGCGATACAGATAGTGCGATAAGCAAAGACTAGGACTATGTCCCTTCCAAGGGCAAGCTAAGGAATGATATTAAATCGAATATTTCACTCGTTACTGTAATCAACCTGGGAATTCCGTGGTGTGACGTAGCTTTCTGCCTCCTTGGTTGCTGCATCATGTGTTCGGCAATAGTGCTGCTGGAGAGGGTTTCCAGAGATTAAGGTCCTGAAAAAAAGAAAGATAACCAAACGGGAAGCCCCTAGTGCGGTTTAAGCTGCATGTTGGGGCGTGCCGCAGTTGTGCCCCCCTCCCCACCTGTGCCCATGGTATTTTTAATGCATAATTATGTACGCGACACGAGTTTCGCCGTTGGGCTGGGATTGGGGTGGCTGTCATATTGCTACGTGAGCTCAGATCGCGCCAGGCGGTCTATTTGCCGATTGCCCCGAGCGCACTTGAAGGTGTCCGGGCTTTGAAGCGCCGAACTGGTTGATTGCCTTGAGAGGCTGCTTTGCGCTTCTGCTGCGAGGGCCACGGTGTGCTCCTTTGTTCGGAGAGAGCGCTCTGTGTTTCCATTGACTGTAATAACTCCACGAGGTCCTGGCATCTTGAGCTTGAGGTATGCATAATGCGGTACCGCATTGAATCTAGCGAATGTGGTTCGCCTGAGCAGCGCGTGATAACCACTGCGGAACGGGACTATATCAAAGGTTAACTCTTTGCTTCGGAAATTATCCGGGGATCCGAAGACCATTTCCAGTGTAACTGAGCCTGTGCAATGGGCCTCCACACCTAGAATGATGCCTTTAAAGGTCATTTTTGTGGGTTTGATCCTTGAGGGGTCTATACCCATTTTGCACACTGTATCCTGATAAAGTAGGTTCAGGCTGCTGCCGCCATTCATAAGGACTCGAGTGAGGTGGAATTCGTCAATGATTGGGTCGAGGACCAGTGCGGAAAATCCACCATGACGGATACTAGTGGGATGGTCCCTGCGATCGAAGGTGATCAGACAGGAGGACCAAGGGTGGAATTTTGGGGCGACTGGCTCCAACGCATATACGTCCCTGAGCGCACGCTTCCGCTCCCTCTTGGGGATGTGGGTTGCGTATATCATGTTCACCGTCCGCACTTGCGGGGGAAACCTCTTCTGTCCTCCAGTGTGCGGCTGCCGGGGCTCCTCCTCGTCATCGCTCTGCGGCCCCTTGTCCTTGTTTTTGGCAATTAACTAGCGGGCCTGCTTGAACACCCAACAGTCCCTGTTGGTGTGATTGGCTGGCTTGTCTGGGGTGCCGTGTATTTTACACGAGCGATCGAGTATACGGTCCAAGCTGGACGGACCCGGCGTACTTTGTTTGAATCGCTTTTTCCGCTGACCGGGTTTAGAGCCTTTGAATCCAGCATTGACTGTCGTATCCTCAGTATTTTCGCTGTTAATGCGGCGCTTATGTTTGTTGTGACGTGACCTGCTATTGCCGTCCTTGGTATCTGAGGTACCATGGTTCTTTGAAATGTTATTACTGCGAGCCCGCTTGCTGTCTTCTCCCGCACAAAAGCGGGTCATGAGCGTCGTGAGAGCTGCCATAGATTTCGGCTTTTCCTGACCAAGGTGCCGGGCTAGCCACTCATCTCGGATGTTGTGTTTGAAAGCCGCTAAGGCCTCCGCATCCGGACAGTCGACGATTTGATTTTTCTTTGTAAGGAACCGAGTCCGGAATTGCCTGGCCGACTCTTCTGGCTGCTGAATTATGTGGCTCAAGTCATCGGCGTCTGGTGGTCGCACATAAGTGCCCTGAAAGTTGTCGAGGAATGCGGCTTCCAGATCTTCACAACAGCTAATGGAGTCCGCTGGCAAGCTGTTAAGCTAGTGCCGCGCTGGTCCTTTGAGCTTTAGTGGGAGGTATTTAAGGGCGTGTAAGTCATCACCGCGGGCCATGTGGATGTGGAGGAGGAAATCCTCAATCCATACTGCGGGATCTGTTGTGCCGTCGTATGATTCAATATTTACAGGTTTGAAACCTTCTGGGAATTGATGTTCCATTACTTCGTCTGTGAAGCATAGGGGGTGTGCGGTGCCTCTGTATTGGGCTATATCGCAACGCAGCTCGAATGGGTCTTGCCCACTGTGTTCGGCCCGGCCGGATTTGCTTTTACTGTATCCGGCGTGACGTTTATCGTCTTGCAGAGTGGTGCACCATCGTGATCCGTAGATCGATCTTGCATGCTTTGCTTTGTCCTCCAATGTGTCTCGCAGGTCTGGCGTATCTCCCCATGCCTTTTTATTTGAATGGCGTCGGGGTGGAGGCTGAGTTTTTGGCTGGAATGCCTCTCTATCGCGGCCACGAGGTGGCCGATCAGCCGTATCATACGCTTCTTCCTCCCATCGGGGTAGTAACCTGTACTTTGGGTAATTCTTGGAGGGGCGCTCGAGTTTATATTCCTTGGCCGCGAGGACTTCAGTCCATCTGTCAGCTAGCAGATCTTGATCAACTTGAAGCTGCTGCTGATTTTTCTTCAGGCTATTTGCCATGGCCATAAGCTGGCGCTTGAAACGCTCTTGTTCGACGGGATCCTCTGGTACGGCGAATTCATCGTCGCCGAGGCTTGCCTCGTCTTCGGAGGGGGGTATGTAATTGTCATCCTCCTCCTCTCTGTCTGCCGCTCTCTCAGGAGAGCTGGCTCCTTCATCCTCCTGCTCCAAATCTTGCTGGAGGGGATTGTTGTTGTCTTCGGCACTATCCGGAGTGTTATTATCTCCTGTGCCAGTATCACCACTTTTCCTTTGGCGGGACTTAGAGCGGCGCTGCTGACGTCAGCGCTTGGGTTGCTTCTTGGAGGGGTCATCCTCCGCTATCTCGTTGCCATTGCCTTCATTGGGTGTATCCACCATGTATATGTCATATGACGAGGTGGCTTTCCAGTGCCCTATAGGCGCTGGTTCATCTTCGTCTCCTACATCGTCGTCCATACCGTCGATGTCTTCAGAGTCGAAGTCGAGCATGTCGGTTAATCATCGATAGTGGCTACGAAGTGGGTGGCGGGTGGGCGTTGAATTTCTTCGTTGTCTGCATCACAATCCTGTTGGCCATAGTCCGGCCAGGGCTCTCCTGACAAAGAGAGAGACCTTAGTGAATTCAGAATGTCGCCGAAGGGCGAGTGCTGAAAGATATCCATGGCGGTGAATTCCATGATCGGCGCCCAATTAGATTCGATCGGCAGGGGCGCGGGCGGTTCGGAGTCATAAAAAGAGTCCGGCACCTTGGAGTCACGGGCTGCATAGAGGATTATGCTGGTGTTTGGCTTGATCGCTGTTGAAACTGCAGCCCCTGAGGCGTTGTCTAACCACCCGTCCTCGATTGGCGCAGTTGGCTCCGAGCTAAGGGTCGGAGCTGATGCGGGTGAGGCCCCTAGGGTACTGTTCGGCGGCAGAGCTAGGTCATACCCATCATGACAGTACGACGCGCCCGGCTGTGGCTCGAATCCGTCGAAGATCAAGTCTCCGCGGATGTCGGCCGTGTATTTCAAACTTCCAAATCTGACCTGGCGGCCAGGGGCGTAGCTTTCAATCTGCTCTAGATGGCCAAGCGAATTAGCCCGCAGTGCAAATCTGCCGAATACGAAGATCTGTCTGGGGAGAAAAGTCTCACCCTGGATCGCATCGCTATCGATGATAGTAGGAGCCATCAAGCCTAATGGAAATGACATAGAGGAACTCTCAATGAAAGCACCAATGTCGGTGTCAAAACCGGCGGATCTCGGGTAGGGGGTCCCAAACTGTGCGTCTAGGCCGGATGGTAATAGGAGGCAGGGGACACGATGTTTTACACAGGTTCGGGCCCTCTTGATGGAGGTAAAACCCTACGTCCTGCTTGATTAATATTGATGATATGGGTAGTACAAGAGTAGATCTACCATGAGATCGGAGAGGCTAAACCCTAGAAGCTAGCCTATGGTATGATTGTATGTTGTGATTGTTGTCCTACGGACTAAAACCCTTCGGTTTATATAGACACCGGAGAGGGTTAGGGTTAAACAAGGTCGGTTACAAAGGAGGAGATATCCATATCCGTATTGCCTAGCTTGCCTTCCATGCCAAGTAGAGTCCCATCCGGACACGAGACGAAGTCTTCAATCTTGTATCTTCATAGTCTAACAGTCCGGCCAATGGAGATAGTCCGGCCGTCCGGAGACCCCTAATCCAGGACTCCCTCACCCATGTAGAAAACCGGATTGGATCGGGCTGATTCTTGTGCCACATCAGCTTGCCACGTTGGATGCCTACGTGGCCTGGGGAGGTTGCTAGTGACCAAAGTTTTGGTCGAAGAACCAACGACCTTTTACAGAAGGTCGTTAATTTCAATTTACGACTGCCAGCTTTTGACCTTCTGTTTTTGGTCAAAAAAGGTCGCAAATGAAAAACTATGACCTTTAAGCGGCCAATAGTGAGGGTCACAAGTTGACATATTTCTTGTAGTGCCCGCCAGCCACCTGTGTGCAAAGCACGTCGGTAGAACCAGTCTCGCGTAAGCGTACGCGTAATGTCGGTCCGGGCCGGTTCATCCAACAATACCGCTGAACCAAAGTATGACATGCTGGTAAGCAGTATGACTTGTATCGCCCACAACTCACTTGTGTTCTACTCGTGCATATAGCATCAACGCATAAAACCAGGCTCGGATGCCACTGTTGGGGAACGTAGTAATTTAAAAAATTTCCCTACGCACACGCAAGATCATGGTGATGCATAGCAACGAGAGGGGAGAGTGTTGTCCACGTACCCTCATAGACCAAAAGCAGAAGCGTTAGCACAATGCGGTTGATGTAGTCGTACGTCTTCACGATCCAACCGATCAAGTATCGGACGCACGACACCTCCGAGTTCAGCACACGTTCAGCCCGATGACGTCCCTCGAACTCCGATCCAGCCGAGTGTTGAGGGGGAGTTTCGTCGGCACGACGACGTGGTGACAATGATGATGTTCTACCGACGCAGGGCTTCGCCTAAGCACCGCTACAGTATGATCGAGGTGGACTATGGTGGAAGGGGGCACCACACACGGCTAAAAGATCAAATCAATTGTTGTGTCTAGGGTGCCCCCTTGCCCCTGTATATAAAGGAGCAAGGGAGGGAGAGGTGGCCGGCCAGGGAGGAGGCGCGCCAGGAGGAGTCCTACTCCCATCGGGAGTAGGACTCCCTCCCTTTCCTTGTTGGATTAGGAGAAGGGGGAAAGAGAAGGAAGAGAGGAAGGAAAGGGGGGCACCACCCCCCTTGTCCTATTCGGACTAGGGGGGAGGGGCATGCGGCCCTGCCTTGGCGGCCTCTCCTCTTCTTTACTAAGGCCCACTATGGCCCATTAATCCCCCGGGGGGTTCCGGTAACCCTCCGGTACTCCGGTAAAATCCCGATTTCACCCGGAACACTTCCAATATCCAAATATAGGCTTCCAATATATCAATCTTCATGTCTTAACCATTTCGAGACTCCTCGTCATGTCCGTGATCACATCTGGGACTCCGAACAACCTTCGGTACATCAAAACTCATATAACTGTCATTTGAAACTTTAAGCATGCGGACCCTACAGGTTCGAGAACTATGTAGACATGACCGAGACATGTCTCAGGTCAATAACCAATAGCGGAACCTGCATGCTCATATTGGCTCCCACATATTCTACGAAGATCTTTATCGGTCAGACCGCATAACAACATACGTTGTTCCCTTTGTCATCGGTATGTTACTTGCCCGAGATTTGATCATCGGTATCTCAATACCTAGTTCAATCTCATTACTGGCAAGTCTCTTTACTCATTCTGTAATACATCATCCCGCAACTAACTCATTAGTTGCAATGCTTGCGAGGCTTAAGTGATGTGCATTACCGAGTGGGCCCAGAGATACCTCTCCGACAATCGGAGTGACAAACCCTAATCTTGAAATACGCCAACCCAACAAGTACCTTCGGAGACACCTGTAGAGAACCTTTATAATCACCCAGTTACGTTGTGACATTTGGTAGCATGATGTCTACTACACAACCTTCTTCTGGTAGACGTTGTTGGGCCTCCAAGTGCAGAGGTTTGTAGGACAGTAGCAAATTTCCCTCAAGTGGATGACCTAAGGATTATCAATCCGTAGGAGGCGTAGGATGAAGATGGTGTCTCTCAAGCAACCCTGCAACCAAATAATAAAGAGTCTCTTGTGTTCCCAACACACCCAATAGAATGGTAAATTGTATAGGTGCACTAGTTGGGCAAAGAGATGGTGATACAAGTGGTATATAGATAATATATAATGGTTTTTGTAATCTGAAAATATAAAAACAGCAAGGTAACTAATGATAAAAGTGAGCACAAACGGTATTGCAATGCGTTGAAACAAGGCCTAGGGTTCATACTTTCACTAGTGCAAGTTCCCTCAACAATACTAACATAATTGGATCACATAACTATCCCTCAACATGCAACAAAGAGTCACTCCAAAGTCACTAATAGCGGAGAACAAACGAAGAGATTATGGTAGGGTACGAAACCACCTCAAAGTTATTCTTTCCAATCAATCCGTTGGGCTATTCCTATAAGTGTCACAAACAGCCCTAGAGTTCATACTAGAATAACACCTTAAGACACAAATCAACCAAAACCCTAATGTCACATAGATACCCCAATGTCATCTCAAGTATCCGTGGGTATGATTATACAGTATGCATCACACAGTCTCAGATTCATCTATTCAACCAACACATGGAACCTCAAAGAGTTCCCCAAAGTTTTTACCGGAGAATCACGACGAAAACGTGTGCCAACCCCTATGCATAGGTTCATGGGCGGAACCCGCAAGTTGATCACCAAAACATACATCAAGTGAATCACGCGATATCCCATTGTCACCACAGATACGCAGGGCAAGACATACATCAAGTGTTCTCAAATCTTTAAAGACTCAATCCGATAAGATAACTTCAAAGGGGAAACTCAATCCATTACAAGAGAGTAGAGGGGGAGGAGAAACATAAGATCCAACTATAATAGCAAAGATCACGATACATCAAGATCATGCCAAATCAAGAACACGAGAGAGAGAGAGAGAGAGATCAAACACATAGCTACTGGTACATACCCTCAGCCCCGAGGGAGAACTACTCCCTCCTCATCATGGAGAGCACCGGGATGATGAAGATGGCCACCGGAGAGGAATTCCCCCCTCTGGCAGGGTGCCAGAACGGGTCTAGATTGGTTTTCGGTGGCTACGGAGGCTTCTGGCGGCGGAACTCCTGATCTATTGTGCTCCCCGATCGTTTTAGGGTATATGGATATATATAGGCGAAGAAATACACCAGGGGAGCCATGAGGGGCCCACGAGGGTGGAGGGCGCGCCCAGGGGGTGGGCGCGCCCCCTGCCTCGTGGCTTCCTCGTTGCTTCCCTTACGTGCACTCCAAGTCTCCCGGGTTGCTTTCCTTCCAAAAATAAGTTCTGTGAAGTTTTAGGTCAATTGGACTCCGTTTGATTTTCTTTTTCTGCGATACTCTAAAACAAGGAAAAAATAGAAACTGGCACTGGGCTCTAGGTTAATAGGTTAGTCCCAAAAATCATATAAAATATCATATAAATGCATATAAAACATCCAAGGTTGATAATATAATAACATGGAACAATAAAAAATTATAGATACGTTGGAGACGTATCAACATCCCCAAGCTTAATTCCTGCTCGTCCTCGAGTAGGTAAATGATAAAAACAGAATTTTTGATGTGGAATGCTACCTAACATATTCATCATGTATTTGTCTTTATTGTAGCAAGAATATTCAGATCCATAAGATTCAAGACAAAAGTTTAATATTGACATAAAAATAATAATACTTCAAGCATACTAACTAAGCAATCATGTCTTCTCAAAATAACATGGCCAAAGAAAGTTCATCCCTACAAAATCATATAGTTTGGTCATGCTCCATTTTCGTCACACAAGAATGCTCTCATCATGGACAACCCCGATGACAAGCCAAGCAATTGTTTCATACTTTAGTAATCTCTAACTTTTTCAACTTTCATGCAATACATGAGCGTGAGCCATGGATATAGCACTATGGGTGGAATAGAATATAATGAGGGAGTTATGTGGAGAAGACAAAAAGGAGAAAGTCTCACATCGACGCGGCTAATCAATGGGCTAGGGAGATGCCCATCAATTGATGTCAATGCAAGGAGTAGGGATTGCCATGCAACGGATGCACTAGAGCTATAAATGTATGAAAGATCAACAGAAGGAACTAATTGGGTGTGCATCGAACTTGCTTGCTCATGAAGACCTAGGGTACTTGAGGAGGCCCATTGTTGGAATATACAAGCCAAGTTTTATAATGAAAAATTCCCACTAGTAAATGAAAGTGACAAAACAAGAGACTTTCTATCATGAAGATCATGGTGCTACTTTGAAGCACAACTGTGGAAAAAAGTATAGTAGCATTGTACCTTCTCTCTTTTTCTCTCATTTTTTGGGCCTTTCTCTTTTTTATGGACTTTCTCTTTTTTTATAATTCCTCACTTGGGACAATGCTCTAAAAAATGATGATCATCACACTTCTATTTATTTACAACTCAATGATTACAACTCGATGCTAGAATAAAAGATGACTCTATATGAATGCCTCCGACGGTGTACCGGGATATGCAATGAACCAAGAGTGACATGTATGAAAGAATTATGAATGGTGGCTTTGCCACAAATACTATGTCAACTACATGATCATGCTAAGCAATATGACAATGATGAAGTGTGTCATAATAAGCGGAACGGTGGAAATTTGCATGGCAATATATCTCGGAATGGCTATGGAAATGCCATAATAGGTAGGTATGGTGGCTGTTTTGAGGAAGATATAAGGGTTTTATGTGTGATAGGGCGTATCATATCATGGGGTTTGGATGCACCGGTGAAGTTTGCACCAACTCTCAATGTGAGAAAGGGCAATGCACGGTACCAAAGAGGCTAGCAATGATGGAAGGGTGAGAGTGCGTATAATCCATGGACTCAACATTAGTCATAAAGAACTCACATACTTATTGCAAAAATCTACAAGTCATCAAAAACCAAGCACTACGCGCATGCTCCTAGGGGGATAGATTGGTAGGAAAAGACCATCGCTCGTCCCCGACCGCCACTCATAAGGAAGACAATCAAATAACACCCCATGTTTCAAATTTTTTACACAACGTTTACCTTACGTGCATGCTACGGGACTTGCAAACTTCAACACAAGTATTCCTCAAATTCACAACTACCCAAATAGCACAACTTTGATATCAATATCTCCATATCTCAAAACAATCATCAAGTATCAAACTTCTCTTAGTATTCAATGCAATTCTATGAGATTTTTTATTATATCCCTCTTGGATGCCCATCATATTAGGACTAGTTTCATAACCAAAGCAAATTACCATGCTGTTCTAAAGACTCTCAAAATAATATAAGTGAAGCATGAGAGTTCATATATTTCCACAAAATAAAACCACCACCATGCTCTCAAAGATATAAGTGAAGCACTAGAGCAAATGACAAACTACCCCGAAAGATATAAGTGAAGATCAATGAGTAGTCGAATAATTATGCAACTATGTGAAGACTCTCTAACATTTAATAATTTCAGATCTTGGTATTTTATTCAAACAGCAAGCAAAACTAAAGAAAATAAATTGACGCTCCAAGCAAAACACATATCATGTGGCGAATAAAAATATAGCTCCAAGTAAAGTTACCGATGAACGAAGACGAAAGAGGGGATGCCTTCCGGGGCATCCCCAAGCTTTGTCTTTTATGTGTCCTTAGATTATACTGGGGTGCCATGGTCATCCCCAAGCTTAGGCTCTTGCCACTCCTTTTTCCATAATCCATCAAATCTTTTACCCAAAATTTGAAAACTTCACAACACAAAACTTAAAGTAGACAATCTCGTGAGCTCCGTTAGCGAAAGAAAACAAAACACCACTTCAAGGTACTGTAATGAACTAATTCTTTATTTATATTTTTGTTAAACCTAATGTATTACAACTTTTCTATGGGTTATAAACTCTTTTACTAGCCATAGATTCATCAAACTAAGCAAACAACACACGAAAAACGGAATCTGTCAAAAACAGAACAGTCTGTAGTAATCTGTAACTAACGCAAACTTCTGTAACCCCAAAAATTCTAAAATAAATTGCTGCACGTTAGTAATTTATCTATTAATCATCTTCAAAAAGAATTAACTAAATAGCACTCTCCAATAAAAACTGGCAGCAATTCTCGTGAGCGCTAAAGTTTCTGTTTTTTACAGCATGATCAACAAGACTTTCCCCAAGTCTTCCCAACGGTTCGACTTGGAACAAACACTAATTAAAACATAAAACTCATGTAAACAGAGGATAGATGAATTGTTTATTACTAAACAGGAGGAAAAAGCAATGAACCAAAATAAAGTTGGGTTGCCTCCCAACAAGCGCTATCGTTTAACGCCCCTAGCTAGGCATGATGATTTCAATGATGCTCACATAAAATATAAGAATTGAAACATAAAGAGAGCATCATGAAGAATATTACTAGCACATTTAAGTCTAACCCACTTCCTATGCATAGGGATTTTGTGAGAAAACAACTTATGGGAACAAGAATCAACTTGCATAGGAAGGTAAAACAAGCATAACTTCAAAATTTTAAGCACATAGAGAGGAAACTTGATATTATTGCAATTCCTACAAGCATATATTCCTCCATCATAATAAATTTCAGTAGCATCATGAATAAATTCAACAATATAACCATCACACAAAGCATTCTTTTCATGATCTACAAGCATTGAATTTTTATTACTCTCCACATAAGCAAATTTCTTCTCATGAATAGTAGTGGGAGCAAACTCAACAAAGTAACTATCATGGGATTGAAAATTGAAATCAAGATGACAAGTTTCATTGCTATCATTATTCTTTAAAGCATATGTGTCATCACAATAATCATCATAGATAGGAGGCATGATTTCATCATAATAAATTTGCTCATCAAAATTTGGGGGACAAAAAATATCATCTTCATCAAACATAGCTTCCCCAAGCTTGTGGCGTTGCATATCATTAGCACCATAGATATTCAAGGAATTCATACTAACAACATTGCAATCATGCTCATCATTCAAATATTTAGTGCCAAACATTCTAATGCATACTTCTTCTAGCACTTGAGCACAATTATCGGAATCCTTATTTTCACGATAGATATTAAAAAGATGAAGCATATGAGGTACCCTTAATTCCTTTTTTTGTAGTTTTCTTTTATAGACTGAAATAGTAATAAAACAAGAAACTAAAAGAATCGATTGCAAGATCTAAAGATATACCTTCAAGCGCTAACCTCCCCGGCAATGGCACCAGAAAAGAGCTTAGTTGACGGGGTGTTAGTGCCGCTTTCCTCGCCTCCCCGGCAACGGCACCAGAAAAGAGCTTGATGTCTACTACACAACCTTCTTCTTGTAGACGTTGTTGGGCCTCCAAGTGCAGAGGTTTGTAGGACAGTCGCAAATTTCCCTCAAGTAGATGCCCTAAGGTTTATCAATCTGTAAGAGGCATAAGATGAAGATGGTCTCTCTCAAGCAACCCTGCAACCAAATAACAAAGAGTCTCTTGTTTCCCCAACACACCCAATACAATGGTAAATTGTATAGGTGCACTAGTTCGACGAAGAGATGGTGATACAAGTGGTATATGGATAATAGATAATGGTTTTTGTAATATGAAAATATAAAAACAGCAAGGTAACTAATGATAAAAGTGAGCACAAATTGTATTGCAATGCGTTGAAAGAAGGCCTAGGGTTCATACTTTCACTAGTGCAAGTTCCCTCAACAATAATATCATAATTGGATCACATAACTATCCCTCAACATGCAACAAAGAGTCACTCCAAAGTCACTAATAGCGGAGAACAAACGAAGAGATTATGGTAGGGTACGAAACCACCTCAAAGTTATTCTTTCCAATCAATCCGTTGGGCTATTCCTATAAGTGTCATAAAGAGACCTAGAGTTCGTACTAGAATAACACCTTAAGATACAAATCAACCAAAACGGTAATGTCACCTAGATACTCCAATGTCACCTCAAGTATCCATGGGTATGATTATATGATATGCATCACACAATCTCAGATTCATCTATTCAACCAACACATAGAACCTCAAAGAGTGCCCCAAAGTTTCTACCGGAGAATCACGACGAAAACGTGTGCCAACCCCTATGCATAGGTTCATGGGTGGAACCCGCAAGTTGATCACCAAAACATACATCAAGTGAATCACGTGATATCCCATTGTCACCATAGATACGCACGACAAGACATACATAAAGTGTTCTCAAATCTTTAAAGACTCAATCCGATAAGATAACTTCAAAGGGGAAACTCAGTCCATTACAAGAGAGTAGAGGGGGAGGAGAAACATAAGATCCAACTATAATAGCAAAGCTCGCGATACATCAAGATCGTGCCAAATCAAGAACACGAGAGAGAGAGAGAGAGAGAGAGAGAGAGAGAGAGAGAGAGAGAGAGAGAGAGAGAGAGAGAGATCAAACACATAGCTACTGGTACATACCCTCAGCCCCGAGGGAGAAATACTCCCTCCTCGTCATGGAGAGCGCCGGGATGATGAAGATGGCCACCAGAGAGGAATTCCCCCATCCGGCAGGGTGCCAGAATGGGTCTAGATTGGTTTTCGGTGGCTACGGAGGCTTCTGGCGGCGGAACTCCCGATCTATTGTGCTCCCCGATCGTTTTAGGGTATATGGATATATATATATATAGGTGAAAGAAATACATCAGGGGAGCCACGAGGGGCCCATGAGGGTGGAGGGCGCGCCCAGGGGGGTGGGCGCGCTCCCTACCTCGTGGCTTCCTTGTTGCTTCCCTTGCGTGCACTCCAAGTCTCCCGGGTTGCTTTCCTTCCAAAAATAAGTTCCGTGAAGTTTCAGGTCAATTGGACTCCGTTTGATTTTCCTTTTCTGCGATACTCTAAAACTAGGAAAAAACAGAAACTGGCACTAGGCTCTAGGTTAATAGGTTAGTCCCAAAAATCATATAAAATAGCATATAAAACATCTAAGGTTGATAGTATAATAGCATGGAGCAATCAAAAATTATAGATACGTTGGATACGTATCATAGCACACAAATTGTTCCTTCGGTAAACGGGAGTTGCATAATCTCATAGTCATAGGAACATGTATATGTCATGAAGAAAGCAATAACAACAAACTAAACGATCATGTGCTAAGCTAATGGAATGAGTCAAGTCAATCACATCATTCTCCTAATGATGTGATCTCGTTAATCAAATGACAACTCATGTCTATGGTTAGGAAACATAACCATCTTTTATCAATGAGCTAGTCAAGTAGAGGCATAATAGTGACACTCTGTTTGTTTTTGTATTCACACATGTATTATGTTTCCGGTTAATACAATTCTAGCATGAATAATAAACACTTATCATGATATAAGGAAATAAATAATAACTTTGTTATTGCCTCTAGGGCATATTTCCTTCATACGTCCCTAACACGGTGAGGGTTTATGGGCCCCTCTTGACAGTTCGCTTTGAATAAAACTCTTCCAGCAAGGTGTCGGTGTCAAAACTGGCGGATCTCGGGTAGTGGGTCCCGAACTATGCGTCTAGGCCGGATGGTAACAGGAGGCAGGGAACACGATGTTTTACCCAGGTTCGGGCCCTCTTGATGGAGGTAAAACCCTACATCCTGCTTGATTAATATTGATGATATAGGTAGTACAAGAGTAGATCTACCACGAGATCAAGGAGGCTAAACCCTAGAAGCTAGCCTATGGTATGATTGTTGTATATGGAGTTGATTGCCTATGGACTACAACCCTCCGGTTTATATAGACACCGGATAGGGTTAGGGTTACATAGAGTCGGTTACAATGGTAGGAGATCTTGAATATCCGCATCGCCAAGCTTGCCTTCCACGCCAAGGAAAGTCCCATCCGGACATGGGACGAAGTCTTCAATCTTGTATCTTCATAGTCCAGGAGTCCGGCTGAAGGTATAGTCCGGCTACCTGAACACCCCCTAATCCAGGACTCCCTCAGTAGCCCCTGAACCAGGCTTCAATGACGATGAGTCCGGCGCGCAAATTGTCTTCGGCATTGCAAGGCGGGTTCCTCCTCCAAGTCCTTCATAGAAGATTGTAAACACCAAGAGTAGTGTCCGACTCTGCAAAATAAGCTTCCACATATTGCCATAGAGAGAATAATATTAACAAAAATCAAATCTGCTGATGTATTCCATAGTGCGTCATCACACTACAGCCAAGTCCTTCACTTGAATCGTTTTCACTTTTCCACCTCAGCATGTTTTGCGAGGCGGTTTCCTTGGCACGTCTTGTCAAAGCAGAGATCGTGTACCCCCTTTACGGGATTCTCATCAATACGGACATGGGTAACTCAACCGCGCCATTTATCACGGCGCTTGGGAGGCAAGCGAGTTTTATTAGGCTGGTGGGGACGCACAGCCGCATCCGCCCATATAAGGGGATAAGGATCCACCTTTTTACCTACGCCTTCTTCCTCCTTTGCATATCCATCTCCTGCGCACTCGAGCTCCACCGCCCAAGCCCGCACTTCCCACCTCAACCTTCTCCAGCAATGTCCGGAGCAGGAGGCAAGTGGATGGTCTCCTCCGCTGCGGAGGGCCAAGTCAAGAAGCTAAGGAAGGCCAGATACCTGTCTAAGGACATCGCGCACCGGCTTCCCGAAAAGGGGCAGCTTCTCCCCACCCCAAGGCCCCATGAGAGGGTAGTATTTCTTCCCCACTTCCTCCGCGGACTGGGTTTTCCACTCCACCCATTTGTCCGGGGGCTCATGTTCTACTACGGCCTGGATTTCCACGATCGGGCCCCGAACTTCATCCTCAACATCTCGGTGTTTATTGTCGTGTGCGAGGCTTTCCTCCGCGTCCGCCCTCATTTCGGCCTCTGGCTCAAGACCTTCAACGTCAAGCCCAAGGTGGTGCGTGGCAGCCAGGCGGAGTGCGGAGGCGCCATGGCGGGCAAGATGGCCAACGTCCTATGGTTCGAGGGCTCTTTTGTGGAGACCCTAAAGGGGTGGCAATCCGGGTGGTTTTACATCACCGAGCCACGCGATCCGAACTGGATCGCAGCCCCCAAGTTCCGATCTGGACCCCCCACATGGCTTATGTCCTGGAAAGAGACGGGCCTATCGTGGGGTGACGAAAAAGAGGTGACCGAATTGCAAACATGCATCCAGTCCCTGGTGAACAAGCCAATCCGGCTTGTTAATGTAATCCAGGTTATGCTCGTCCGCCAGATCCTCCCGTGCCAACAACGGGATTTTAATCTGTGGGAGTTCGACCCGGCGCAGCACCAAACCCTTAGCAGGCTCTTCGACATGACGTACGAAGATGCCTAGAAGGTGCTATTCAAGGGCGTCGAGGCTCCCGCATCCGCTTCCGAGGACCGCGGATACAGCTCGCAGCGTCACGCTAGCGACGTAAGCTATCTTCACCTTTTACAGGATGTTCAGCTTTAACTCTATGCGGGATCTAAACTCCCTTACCTTTGACAGGCTTGGCGGGCGATATCCGGACCGATTAACTGTCCGGCTCTGCTGCCCGAAGACCCAGCCCCATCTCTACTAGTGAAGCTGCTGGCTCCGGCGCCTTATGTGGTGCCGGAAAAGAAGGCCAAGAAGAAGAAGACCACGGGGACTCGAAAGAGTGCCCATAACGTGGTGGTGTCGGACTCGTCATCCGACGAGTCCGAGACACCCTGTTCCCGTGAAAACGAGGAGGAGGAAGAAGAAAACTCTCCCCCCCAGCGGAGGGAGGAGAGAAGAGGAAGGCCGCCCCAACGGGGGAGGCCGAGGGGTCCAGGAAAAGGAAGACCCCTCCGCCGGACTACTCCCCCGACGCCGAAGAGGGCGAAGAGGAGTGGCCAAACAGGGCCAAGCGTCCGGCGAAATCGTAAGTTCGGATATCAGAGTAACTCATGATGTTCCTTTGTCGCACAGCTTTCCCTAATGTCGAACGTAATTATGCAGCCCGCCCCGGGCCGAATTCAACGAATCATCGGGCGGCTCCCTGGACTCATCGGACGGCTCCCTGGACTCATCGGACGTGAACTCAGTTCCGCCCGCTGTCTCCCCCCGCACTGGAGACGACGCCAAAGTGGCGTCGCGACAAGCTCCGGGGCAGGAGGAGGTGGTCCCGGAGGAGCCGCAAGGCAACCTCCCGGACTCCAGGAGTGAAGGGGATAAGGCCCCCCAGGGCTCCAAGTCTGGCCTTGTACCGGACACCGCACCGGCATCTTCCACAGTTCCGGACCGCGGTAGGCGAACTCCTTCCAAGAGGAGCAAGCCTTCTGAGCCGGCAGCCTCCGTCCAACCGGAGGTGCCGGACAATCTGCTGGAGGTGCTTGACGGCGCCTCCATCGACGAGGGGCACCGTACTATTATGAGTACGGTGATCCAGAAGGTTCAGTCCGCCAAGAGCGGACTGACTGAAGCTTGCGCTAGCCTTCTAACAGGCTTCGAGGTAAGTGAAAATATGTAAAAATATTACCACATAGACAGTAGCCCCTGATGCTCTGTTTGGCGTTCGGAAAGAAAAGCCGAATAGAGGATCTATTAAATTTCGCAGGAGTCTAACAAAAAAAGAGTCAATATGCGTATGCAGGCTTCGCTGCTATCCACCGACGCACTGACTACGGAGGTGGGTGTCCTAAAGAAGGACTTCGAGTAGACCGAGCAAGAGCTCGGCCTTGCCAAGCGGCGGCTCGAGGAGAAAGAAGGTAAGAAATACCTTACAGAAAAGGTGCCTATAGAAAGGCGTGATTGCAAAAAAGATAATAGGATTGTACTGTTTATTGTAGGGGCCATGACTGAAGTGGCGACCCTTAAGCAGGCGCTGTCTAAGGCCGAAAAGAAAACGGCCGTGGAGCGCGCCGAGCGAGATAGACTTGGGGCTCAGGTCGGCGATGTGCAGCAAGAGCTTCAGGCTCTCATGAAAAAACATGAGAGTTTGGAGCTTGAGTCAAAGGCGCAAGCATCCGAGCTCGCGATGGCCCTTGAGACTGCCAAGTCTACCAAGGCCGAAGCCCAAAAGGCCCTCCAAGAGTTGGAGGAGATGAGGAAGATAGCAGCGGGTAAGGCATTCTTCATGCAAAGCAGAAATATAAGAGTAAACTAGTTACTTACACGAATCCGGAGCTCTCCAGGGGCATTCGCAGATCTTCCCCGCAGCGTATCCGACGCCGCCGCATTCTACCGAGCTGAAGAGGGAAGCTCGATGGAGAAGGTGTTCTGGTCTCAGTATTCTGAGGCCGGACACCCTGTGCCTTTGAGCGACCAGCTGAAACAGCTGGTCGAGCTCCACAAGGCGGCCGAACAGGCCATGAAGGGCTTCATAGTTCGGCTGTGGCCCGGAGAGGCCCTGCCTGGGAGCTATTTCAGGCTGGTGTCGCAACTGGTGGAGGCCTGTCCAAGGCTCGAGGTCATCAAGCGCTCCGTCTGTATCGAAGGTGCCCGTCGGGCCCTTGCCCGTGCAAAGGTGCACTGGGGTAAGCTGGACGATGAGAAGCTTGTGAAGGACGGGCCGCCACCGGGGAAGGAGCATCGCAAGCCCAAGAACTACTACAAGGATGATCTTGCAGGTGCCCGCCTTGTGGCGGATGAATGTACCAAGGATGTGATTTTTGAATGAACTCGCTCGTGTTTATCCTGTGCGCTGAAAACTTGTTCATATGCGCTAAGCAATGCTTATTGAATTTAAAATATTACTTTCTGTGCGGCCGTTTATCAAAAAATTGAGAGATGGCCAGTCGTCGGCTTCTGCCCCCATGCCACTAGTGCTGGGGTGTTCGGGATAAACCTGAGCGCTCTTTTTCCCATAGTTGGGTCCTTCGAGGGAGGCGCTCAGCACAACGAACCAGGCAATCGGACTATAATGCTTGAACACTCTCACTTAGCCATAGAACTCTATAATTTTAAATTTCGGCGAAGCCCCTAGGTCGGAAGACCGAGTTCGAGGCGCTATCCACGCCTTGACCGGACAAAGCCAGCTCCTCGCTCGAAGCGGCATAAGTCTTTAGGGACTCGAAAAACCTCTCGAACATCGACCGGTCTCTCGCTTCATCATGACAGTCAGTTTTAGCTTTCTCCACCGAGGTGCTTAACCCAGCTGAACCGGGGCACAATCGCAGTGGTTCTCCTAGTCCTACCTTAGCCGATAGAGCAGAACGTAAGGCACCAAGACATAGGATCCGGGCAAACCCAACTATTGACCCAAATCATGATTCGGAGCCGATGCATATAGTGCTATAAGTTCGGGGTGCCGCACTTGTGAAAGTGTACGGACTTCTCACGCCATAATGAGGGGTACTGAAGCCCCTGGCGTGTTTGCCGTACCATGGTGTACGGGTGCAATCATGTCAATTAATAAACATATATGTGAAAAGAGGATAATGCAAAAAATAGACAAAAAGCTAAGCATTATTTATAGGGAGGCTATTTATCAAAGCCGAACGATACAAATAGTGCGGTAAGCAAAAGATATTGGACTATTCAGTATGTCCTGACCAGGGGCAGGCCACGGAATTGTATTTAAAACAGGTATACCGCTCGTAATAGAGACCACCTGGGAGTTCCATAATGCGGCATGGCTTGTCTGCCTCCCTGGATCTTGCATCGTTTGTGCGGCAGTCGAATTGCCGAACAGGTCGTCCGAAGTATGGAGTCCTGAAAGTAAGACAAAATTAAAAAAAGAATTCGGCAGCCCCTAGTACGTTTTAAGCCGTATTTTGGGCGTGCCGTTATTGTGCCCCTTCCCCTGTGCCCATGGTATTTCAAGGGCGTAGTTATGTACGCGAGGTACTGGTTTCGCTAAGTCGCGAAAGCTGGGGCTGGGGCCGCATTGCTACGCTTGCTCAGAGTGTGCCAGGCGGTCCTGCTGTGGGTTACTCCGGGCGCGCTTGGAAGTGTCTGGCTTTTTAATGGCCGGACTCGAGAATTTCCCGAGAAGGCTACTTTGGACCTCCGCTGTGAGAGCCGCCGTATGCTCCTCCGTACGGAGGGAGCGTTCGGTGTTTCCGTTGACCGTAATTACTCCTCGAGGGCCTGGCATCTTGAGCTTGAGATATGCGTAGTGCGACACCGCATTGAACTTTGCGAATGCGGTTCGTCCGAGCAGGGCGTGATAGCCACTGCGAAACGGGACTATATCGAAGATTAACTCTTCGCTTCGGAAATTTTCCGGGGATCCGAAGACCACGTCAAGTCTTACTAAGCCTGTACAGTTGGCTTCTACACCTGGTATAACGCCTTTAAAGGTCGTTCTTGTGGGCTTAATCCTTGAGGGATCTATTCCCATTTTCCGCACTGTATCCTGATAAAGCAGGTTCAGGCTACTGCCGCCGTCCATGAGGACTCTTGTGAGATGAAATCCGTCGATGATTGGGTCGAGAACCAATGCGGCGAAGCCGCCATGACGGATGCTAGTGGGATGGTCCCTTCGATCGAAAGTGATCGGGCAGGAGGACCATGGGTTGAACTTTGGGGCGACTGGCTCTATCGCGTATACGTCCCGTAGCGCACGCTTCCGCTCCCGCTTGGGAATGTGGGTTGCATATATCATGTTCACCGTCCGCACTTGTGGGGGAAAGCCCTTCTGTCCATTGTTGTTCGGCGGCTTGGGCTCCTCGTCGTCGCTATGCAACCCCTTGTCTCTGTTTTCGGCCCTTAACTTGCCTGTCTGCTTGAACACCCAACAATCCCTGTTAGTGTGATTGGCTGGCCTTTCGGGGGTGCCATGTATCTGGCACAAGAGATCGAGTATTCGGTCCAAATTGGACGGGCCCTGAATATTCTTTTTGAATGCCTTTTTCCGCTGACCGGATTTATAGCCTTTGAATCCGGCATTGACTGCTGTGTCTTCATTGCTGTCGCTGTTAACGCGGCATTTTTGCTTATTCCGACGTGTCCTGCCACTTTTGTCCTTGGTATCCGAATTACCAGGGTTCTTTGATAAGTTGTTACTGCGAGCTAGCCAGCTGTCTTCTCCCGCGCAAAAGCGGGTCATGAGTGTCGTGAGGGCTGCCATGGATTTCGGCTTTTCCTGTCCCAGGTGCCGGGCAAGCCACTCATCGCGGATGTTATGCTTGAAGGCTGCTAGGGCCTCTGCGTCCGGACAGTCGACTATCTGGTTTTTCTTTGTTAGGAACCGTGTCCAGAATTGTCTGGCCGATTCCTCTGGCTGCTGAATTATGTGGCTTAAGCCGTCGGCATCCGGCGGTCGCACGTAAGTGCCCTGGAAGTTGTCGAGGAATGCGGCTTCCAGGTCCTCCCAAGAACCGATTGAGTCTGCTGGCAAGCTGTTAAGCCAATGCCGGGCCGGTCCTTTAAGTTTGAGCGGGAGGTATTTGATGGCGTGTAGATCATCGCCGCATGCCATGTGGATGTGAAGGAGATAATCCTCGATCCATACTGCCGGATCTGTTGTGCCATCGTATGATTCGATGTTTATGGGTTTGAAACCCTCTGGGATTTTATGATCCATTACTTCATTCGTGAAGCATAGCGGGTGTGCGGCGCCTCTGTACTGGGCTATATCACGACGTAGCTCGGAAGAACTATGTCTGTTGTGTTCGGCCCGGCCGGATTTGTTGTATCCGCAGTGAAGATCATTCACATGCTGTAGGGCGCCTGCGCGATCCGTAGATCGATCTTGTTTGTCTTGCCTTATCCTCCAGTATGTCTTGCAGGTCGGGCGCATTTTCCCGTGCCTTAGTTGAGCGGCGTCGGGGCATGGCTTGGGTGGAGGGCCGAGAGGCCTCTCTGTCGCGGCCGCGAGGTGGCCGGTCTGCCATGTCATGCGCTGGTGATGTAGGTGCTTCCTCCTCTGATCGGGGTAGCGGCCTGCGCTTCGGGTAACTCTAGGAGGGGCGTTCGAGTTCATACTCTTCGGCCGCAAGGACTTCAGTCCATCTGTCAGCTAGCAAATCTTGGACAGCTCTAAGCTGTTGCTGCTTTTTCTTGAGGCTGCTTGCCGTGGCTAAAAGCCTGTGTTTAAAATGCTCTTGTTCGGCGAGGTCTGATGGTATGACGAATTCGTCATCATCGAGGCTTGCGTTGTCTTCGGAGGGAGGCGTATAGTTATCATCCTCGACCTCTTGGTCTACCGCTCTCTCATGAGGGCTGGCTTCTCCATCTTCCTGTGCCGAATCTTGCTGAGGTAGGTGTTCTTCGGTGCTATCCGGGGTAGTATTATCTCCCGTGTCGGAATCGCCGTTTTTGCTTTGGCGTGATTTAGAGCGGCGCCGCTGACGCCGACGCTTTGGCTGTTTCTTGGGGGGCGTCATCCCCCACTGTTCCATCGCCATCTCCATCTTTTGGAGTATCCACCATATATATGTCATATGACGAGGTGGCCTTCCAGTGCCCTACAGGTGCTGGTTCCTGTTCATCGTCCATGCCGTCGATGTCTTCTGAGCTGAAGTCAAGCATGTCGGTTAGATCGTCAACAGTGGCTACAAAGTGGGTGGTGGGTGGGCTTTGAATTTCCTCATCGTCCGTATCCCACCCTCGCTGACCGTAGTCCGGCCAGGCTCTCCTGATAAAGAGAGAGACTTAAGAGAATTCAGGATGTTTCCAAATGGCGAATGCTGAAAGATGTCTACGATGGTGAACTCCATTATTGGCGCCCAATCGGATTCGATTGGCAGGGGCGCGGGGGGTTCGGAGTCCGGATTCTCGGAGTCACGGGTCGTGCAAAGTGCGGGGCTAGCGTTCGGCTCGATCCCTTTTGGGATCGCAGCCCCCGAGGTGACATCCAACTGCTCATCCTCGATTGGCGCAATAGGCTCCGAGTTAGGGGTCGGAACCGATGCGTGTGCGGCCTCCAGGACAATGTCCGGGGGCAGAGCTAGATCATGCCTCTCGAAATAGTGCGGCACGCTTGGCCGTGGCTTGAGTCCGTTGAAGATCAAGTCTCCGCGGATGTCAGTTGTGTAGTTTAAGCTTCCAAACCTGACTTGATGGCTAGGGGCGTAGCTTTCGATCTGCTCCAGGTGGCCGAGCGAATTGGCCCGTAGAGCGAAGCCGCCGAAGACAAAGATCTGTCCGGGGAGCAAAGTCTCACCCTGGACCGCATCGTTGTTGATGATCAAAGGAGCCATCGGGCCTAAAGGCGACGACACAGAGGAACTCTCAATGAAAGCACCAATGTCGGTGTCAAAACCGGCGGATCTCGGGTAGTGAGTCCCGAACTGTGCGTCTAGGCCGGATGGTAACAGGAGGCAGGGAACACGATGTTTTACCCAGGTTCGGGCCCTCTTGATGGAGGTAAAACCCTACGTCCTGCTTGATTAATATTGATGATATAGGTAGTACAAGAGTAGATCTACCATGAGGACAAGGAGGCTAAACCCTAGAAGCTAGCCTATGGTATGATTGTTGTATATGGAGTTGATTGCCTATGGACTACAACCCTCCGGTTTATATAGACACGGATAGGGTTAGGGTTACATAGAGTTGGTTACAATGGTAGGAGATCTTGAATATCCGCATCGCCAAGCTTGCCTTCCACGCCAAGGAAAGTCCCATCCATACACGGGACGAAGTCTTCAATCTTGTATCTTCATAGTCCAGGAGTCCGGCTGAAGGTATAGTCCGGCTACCCGAACACCCCCTAATCCAGGACTCCCTCACAAGGCCCAACATTGGTTTTACGATTTGCCTAATAACAACTAAAACTTGCATAGGGACTTGTCGGCCCCCGAGATCCCTTAATCAACCCCCGGGTCACTGCTCCACATGTGTATTGGTCCATGTAAGTGCATCTAGTGCCACCCCTAGTTGGTTTTGGAGTATTGACGACAAACCTGGTTCAGGGACTAATGTGTTTGTGAGAATTGCAGGATAACACAGGTAGAAGTCCCTCATTGATTTGATTTTTCCTACCAGAGATGACCCCTAAAAATGTGTGAAGACATTGAAGTCAAAGGTGGTATGTGAAGACATTCACATTGAAGACTATGACAAGAGAAGACATTGCGTGAAGACTATGGAGCGCGAAGACTTAGATGTTTCATCGTTCTTTTTCTTCTTTGTTGAGTCATAGGAACCACCGTACTGTTAAGTGGGGTCCAAGTGAACCAGTCAGAAGGACTGAAGTGATGCTTAACCAAAATCCTATGTCTTCGAGCGAAGACAATGAGAGCGAATCTTATCGAGAGCTGGATAAGTCAGCTTTGCTTGCAGCCCAAGTAAAGTTGCCGTGTGTGTTTGAAATCTGACCGTTGGAACACGTGTCAGTTCCTTAGTGACCCAGGGTCATTTCGGACAAATCTGGTCGGGTTTCCTAGTGGCTATAAATAGCCCACCCCCTACAACCATAAACGGTTGGCTGCTCAGAGTTAGTGTACGGCTTTTGTCGTTTGAGAGCAACCCACCTCGAAGCCTTTGAGAGAGAATTCCTTGCGAGGACAAATCTCTAAACACCCAGAGCCAAAGAGTGTTAGGCATCACTGAAGTCTTCCTGTCTGTGTGATCTGAAGACTTATTACACTTGAGGACTGTGCATCCTCCAGCCGGTTAGGCGTCGCATTCTGAGCATCCAAGAGTCATTGTGGATCGCCGGTGAACAAAGTCTGTGAAGGTTTGGAAGTCTACCTTGAAGACTTACCAGAGTGATTGGGCAAGGACTGGGTGTCCTTAGCTCAAGGGGAATAAGGTGAAGACGCGGTCTTCTGAGTTGAATCTCAGCCTCCCTAACCGGACGTACAATTGTCACAGCAACTGGAACTGGTCCAACAAATCATTGTCTTCAACGAGTCACTAGTTCCATTCTTGCCATCTCTTTATTTGCAGATTGGTCCTTGTGAAGTCATTGCCTGTTTGCATTATCTATTTGTCTTCACTGTGTGACTGCTTGATTTGTTTGTCTTCATACTATCTTCCATCCTGATCTATACTCCCTAGCTGCTATTACTCCTTATGCTTTCATCTCATTGAATACTTGACTATGGCTTGCTTAGTTTAGTCTACCTTCCGCTGCATGGTAATAGGTTTGTTTCTATCGTTTGTCTTCGAAACTTCCATGTTTTGAAGACTTTCATAAAAATCGCCTATTCACCCCCCTCTAGTCGATCACTAGCACTTTCAATTGGTATCACAGCAAGGTACTCCCTTGTTCTGTGTGCTTCGGTTTATCCACCTGGAGTTTAGCTATGTCGACTGCAGGGATAATCAAAGTCTCCGCTGCGTGCCCAGTCTTTGATGGAACTGAATATCCCTACTGGAAGAATAAGATGCGCATGCATCTTGAAGCCATTGATGTCGACCTTTGGCATGTCGTCAAGAATGGCGTCCCCAAGGCTAGTGAATGTGTCACCGCTGCTGATGTCAAGAAGTTCGTTCATCTGGATTCCACTGCCAAGAACATCATCTGTGGTCATCTGACCAAAGGACAGTATGGCCGTGTGAGTGCACTGGAAACATCCAAGCTAGTCTGGGACTGGCTCTCCAAGGTCAACGAAGGTGTCTCAACCCAGAGAGATCAAAGAATTAGTGTCCTTTGCAACCTCTTAAACCGCTTCAAGATAAACGACAATGAGAATGTTCAGCTCACGTTTGATTGACTCACTGACATCACAAATGAGCTTCAAGCCCTCGGCGCTACTGAGATCACCAATCATGAAGTCGTCAAGACACTCCTGAGATCACTTGATAGCTCGTTTGACACCCTAGCCCTGATGATTCAAGAACGCCCTTACTTAAAGACACTCAATCCGTCTGACATACTTGAAAGGCTCAACACACATGACTTTTAGGTTTCTGAGAAAAGAGATATCTACGGTCCCAACTATGGGCGAACTCATGCTTTGAAGGCAAAAGCTGTTTCCTCATCTGATGAAGACTCTGATTCCAGTTCTGATGATCCTGAAGACATTGGAAAGGAGCTTGCTATACTTGTGAAGAAGTTCCAGAAGTTCACCAAGAAGAACGGCTTCAGAAAGTCCTCATGATCTAGCTCAAGGAATGATGAAGCTTCTGCTCATGACTACAAGAAGAGAACATGACACAAGTGCAAGAAACACGGCCACTACATCTCTGATTATCCGCAGTGGGACAATGAGAACAAGAAGAAGAAGAGCAAGGAATATGATTATGACAATAAGAAGAAGAAGAAATACTCAAAGTCTTCTTCCAAGTCTTCATCAAAGTCTTCATCACACAAGAAGAGCTCATCTGGCAAGGCTCGTGTGTTTGTTGGCAAGGAAATGGATTCAGAGGAGGAGTCTGCTTCTGAGGAGGCGGAGGTGGAGTCTGAGGAGGAGTCCAATTCTGGCATTGCAAGTCTGGCTACAGCCTACGTTGCCAAGTCCATCTTCAACATTGAAGACAATGACTCCATCACCGACGCCAATGCTAATGACCAGGACGACTCCGCTCCCACCTACTTCTTCATGGCACGTGGTGCCAAGGTAACTCACGCACTACTCACTATCAAACATCCAGTGAAGATGACTCTGATTGTGGTTCCAAACCCAGCTACAAAACACTTGCTAAAGTTGCAACTGAACAATACAAAGCTATGGAACATATTCAAAAACTGTTAGACAAAAGCGATGACCTGTTAGACGCTGAAATGACTCGATCTCAGTCCTTCATTGAAGACATAAAAACCTTCATGTTAAGTATGAGGAACTTGAAAGTCGTCATGAAACGCTCTCAACAACTCATGAAAAGCTTTCCTATGATTATCTTCAAATGAAGCAAGATCTTGAGAAATTGAGAGCGGCTCATGAAGATCTTCAAAAGGAAAATGAGTCACTTCGTGCCAAATAGATCAGTTCCACTCAGGACGGATATGAACCACCATGTCTTAAATGCATTGAGCGTGACAATGCTACTTCTGTTGCTGGATGTTCTACTGCTGCTACTGTTGCAATATCTTCAACTGTTGATGTGGTAACTAACCCCTCTGCTGAGGATGCCACTGCTATTGCTGATGAAAATGCTAGGTTGAAGACATTGCTTGAAATAGGGATGTACAAAAGTCTCAAAGGGCATCAGACACTATGTGATGTCCTCAAAAGGTAGATCCTGAACCGAAACCCTAGGAAAGAGGGTGTTGGGTTCTCAAGGAAAATGAATGCTGATGGCTCTTACTGGAAACCTGAGCAGTACCCCAAAACCACATGGGTTGCTGCAAAGGAACCTTCAGTGGATCCATCCACCCTATCTGGCTTCACTTGTGCTAATCCCATTGTTATTGATGAATCCTTTGATGCAAACTATAAACTGTTTAAGAATCAGAATGGTGAAGTGTTTTCCAGGTATATTGGTACTAACTGTAGGAATGGGCCACCTATGAAGAAAGTCTGGGTGCCAAAAAGGTGTCTGGAGAATCTTCCTGTGAATATCATCATGACACCACAAGTGAAGAAGACAAACCCCGGACCACAGGGTTCATATGGTCCAAAGGCTTCATACAGACAGAGGACTCACCTAAGTCGCAGTAACGCAAATATTTTGCAGGGAAACCATACTCAGGCCTATGGATATGAGCGCATTTCATCAAACTACCATGTTCATAAGACCAGGAACTACTCTGCTTATTCTTATGAGTACTATTGCCCTCCTGCAAGACTATTTGCTAGGGCTTCAAAGCCAAAGTTCTCAGATGCTGCACTTAGATTCATTGCTTCGAAGCCACCCTTGAAGATGTGGGTGGCTAAGAAAGCTTAACTCTCTTTTGCAGGGAAGGGTCTCCAGCCGAAAATCAAATTCGTCTGAAGCTATTGTTGGGGACCTTAAACATCTTGTAGGGCGCAAGATCAAATGCCCAAATGGTCTTATTATGTATTTTGTTCCTGAGTCGCTTGCTACTTGCTGTATCAGTCCTAACCTCGATCTAAGCTTTCATAATCCACTTGCTCATCAAATGTTTATGCTTCACAATTCTCTTCGTGAAGCCTATCCCCCTAACTGCACTGTAGGGTATGACACCAGCTGCTTCAGAATGGACTATTGATAGTGGGTGTACTAATCACATGACTGGCAAGTGAAGTCTTCTCATGGACTCAAATTTACTTCCATCTGATAAGAGTCACATCACATTTGTTGATACTGGTAAAAGCAAGGTATTGGGTCTAGGTAGAGTTGCAATCTCAAGGGATCAACACATGGATAAAGTGATGCTTGTTGAATCCCTTGGTTTCAGCTTAATGTCTGTCTCAATGCTTTGCGATTTAAACATGATTGTGATATTTGGAAAATATCGTTGCCTTGTTCTAATGGAATCTGACAAGTCTCTAGTCTTTGAAGGGTATCGGAAAGATGATTTGTACGTGGTAGATTTCTCACTAGGACCACAACTTGCCGTATGTCTTCTAGCAAAAGCTTCAGAATGTTGGCTCTGGCATCGGAGGCTAGGGCATGCTGGCATGAGGAACTTGAACACTCTTGCAAAGAAGAAGCATGTCATAGGCATCGAGAGCGTCAAGTTCAAGAAGGATCACCTATGCGGTGCCTGTGAAGCTGGAAAGATGAAGAGGGCCAAGCATCCCTCGAAGACAATCATGACAACGAATCAACCCTTCGAATTGCTACACATGGACCTCTTCGGTCCCACTCACTACTCAACTCTTACTACTACTGCTTGTCTCTATGGCTTCATAATTGTTGATGATTATTAAAGATATACATGGGTGCATATAATCCTCTACAAGACTGAAGTGCAGGATGTCTTCAGACGCTTCGCCAATCGAGCCATGAACAACTATGGCATCAAGATCAAGCACATCAGAAGTGACAATGGCACTAAATTCAAGAACACTAGCCTCGACACTTATCTTGATACTTTGGGCATCACTCATGAGTTCTCGGCTCCATACACATCGCAGCAGAATGGCGTCGTGGAACGCAAGAATAGAACACTTATTGAGATGGCCCGGACGATGCTCGATGAATACAAGACTCCAAGAAAGTTCTTCCTGAAGCCATTGATACTGCATGCCATATTATCAACCGTGTTTATCTTCACAAGCTTCTGAACAAAACATCCTATGAGCTCCTCACTGGTAAGAAGCCAAATGTCAGTTACTTCAGAGTATTTGGTGCTAGGTGCTGGATCAAGGATCCACATTACACTTCAAAATTTGCACCGAAAGCACATGAAGGTTTTATGCTTGGATACGGAAAGGATTCACACTCCTACAGAGTCTTCAACCTCTTTCACTGTAAAGTGGTTGAAACTTTGGATGTGCGGTTCGATGAGACTAACAGCTCGTAAAGAGAGCACCTGCCAAATGTGCTAGATGAAGTTCCATCCAGTGAATCCATCAAGCTTATGGGAACTGGAGAGATCATACCGTCTGAAGCGCAGCCCGAAGAAGAACTCATCATCTCTGCACCTGATCAACCTGAAGACAATGCTCAGCCTGAAGACAATCCTTCTAATGATGACAATGATCAGCAAGAGCAAAATCTTCGTCCTTCTCATCCTCGTGTTGCAAATGAAGTATAGATTGAGAGAATAATTGATAGCATCAATGCACCTGGTCCACTCACTCGTTCAAGGGAAACACAACTAGCAAATTTATGTGGACACTTCGCATTCGTCTCAATATCTGAACCCAAGAAAGTTGATGAAGCCTTCATGGAACCTGAATGGATTCAAGCAATGCAAGAAGAGCTTCAACAATTTGAGCTGAATAATGTATGGGAACTGGTCAAGCGTCCTGATCCTCGTAAGCACAATATCATAGGCACTAAATGGATATATCGCAACAAGCAAGATGAGCATGGTCAAGTTGTCAGAAACAAAGCTCGTCTCGTTGCTCAAGGATACACTCAAGTTGAAGGAATTGACTTCGATGAAACATTTGCTCCTGTGGTGAGGCTTGAAGCTATACTCATACTGCTAGCCTATGCAAATCATCATAACATTCTTCTGTATCAAATGGATGTGAAGAGCACTTTTCTCAATGGTAAGATTGAAGAAGAAGTGTATGTTGCACAACCGCCTGGCTTTGAAGATCCAAAACATCCTAACATGGTGTATAAGCTCAACAAGGCACTGTATGGCCTCAAACAAGCCCCTCGTGCTTGGTATGACACACTCAAAGACTTCCTGAAGAGCAAAGGCTTCAAACCTGGTTCCCTTGATCCCACACTCTTCACGAAGACATATGATGGTGAACTGTTTGTGTGCCAAATATATGTGGATGACATTATCTTCGGCTGCACGAATCAGAAATACAGTGATGAGTTTGGATACATGATGCAAGAGCAATATCAGATGTCCATGATGGGAGAGTTGAAGTTTTTCCTTGGTCTTCATATACGACAGCAACGCAATGGAATCTTCATATCTCAAGAGAAATACCTCAAAGATTGCCTGAAGAAGTTTGGAATGCAAGACTTCAAAGGTTACATGACGCCAATGCCAGCTAAACACCATCTGGGTCCCGACAACAATGGTAAAGAGTTTGATCAAAAGGTATACCGCTCCATGATTGGTTCTTTGCTTTATTTATCTCCATCTAGGCCAGATATCATGCTTAGTGTTTGCACGTATGCCCCAAGCGGCACCAAAGGAATCACATCACTTAGCTGTGAAGCGAATTCTTCAATATTTGGCTCACACCCCAACACTAGGATTATGGTATCCAAAGGGCTCAGAGGTTGATCTAGTTGGATTCTCGGATGCTGATTATGCTGGTGACAAGGTGGATCACAAGTCTACATGAGGCACATGTCACTTTATGGGACGATCACTCGTCTGTTGGTCTTCAAAGAAGCAGAACTGTGTATCTCTCTCCACTGCTGAATCTGAATACATTGTTGCTGGATCTTGCTGCGCTCAGCTTCTATGGATGAAGAAAACACTCAAAGACTATGACATTCATCTGAAGCAAGTGCCACTCTACTGCGACAATGAAAGCGCCATCAAGATTGCTAACAACCCAGTTCCGCACTCGAAGACAAAGCACATTGAAATTTGTCATCACTTTCTCAGAGATCATGTCATGAAGGAAGATATTGATATCATACACGTCAACACTGAAGAGCAACTGTCAGATATCTTCACAAAGCCCTTGGATGAGAAAAGGTTTTGCAAGTTACGGTGTGAGCTAAATATCTTGGAATCCTCAAATTTCCTGTGATCAGGCACACATCCTAACTCTAATGCATGTTGATGACTTAGATGTGCAACACACAAAGTAAAGTATGTCTTCAATCAATGAAGACTTACATTCTGAGTGTGAATACATTAACGTGGAATTTGACTTCGGAGCGCCACGATAATTGTGCGTCATGTCTGGGTCTAATACTTCCTATACGGTGGGTAACGCCACCACCAAATTCTTCCCTTAGAAGTGTTTTTCTCATGGCGTTACATTTGCAAAGTCTTTGCATTTTGTTTGTCTTCAATATTACCATGGCCTCATGTTTATCTTCAACATATTGATTTAGCTTCTGTCTTCTACATCATTCACTTATAGCTATGTCTTCACATTGAATCTTTTGAACTAAGTGAATGTGATCGGACCCTAACCTTTCTATGCTCATGTCTTAAGTCTATCTATCCAAATCATATGCATTCTATTGAAACTGTCAAAACGTCTTCTCTGCGTCCTTGTCAGCAGAAGACACAGAGACAAACATTAATCTATTTTCAATGCTAAATCCTTTCTGCCTTGAACCCGGAGAAGTGGGAACGGCCACCCGACAATCCAGGCGTGCGTGGGAACATGGAACAACCTCCAATGTGTTGCATGATCGCCGCGTGTCCTTCATATGTGAACCGCCAGGGGCACCTGCGTAGTAATGCTGTGTCATCCCTGTCTCTATAAATACATGCCTCACCCCAGTCATTATCTCTTCTTCCACTCTCGCACAAACCCTAGCGCCACCGCTAGCACTCGACGATGCCGGGGACGAAGCGCTTAGCTGCCGCAACCTCACCGATGTCGTCCTCACGCCGGCCGCAGACATCATCTTCTCTGCCGTTGCCGTAGGTGTCCTCCATCGCCAAGTTAGGGCACAGAAGATCGAACTGCTCGGCCTCCTCTCCCACTCCGTCTAGCAGTTCCTCATGTGGTAAATAAAACCTCCTTTTTACAGTCTTTTTGATCCGATAGATTCATCCTTTTCAACCACAAGTGGTTTCTATTCCCACAAGTTGGATCTATCTCATTCTGCAACTCATAGCATGCCTAGTATGTTCACTTATGCTTCACAAAGTAGTTAGATTCCTCACTTGTACTTATTCGTGGATTCGCACAAATCTGGAACCAACTCTCTACATATGAGTGAATGTATTTGCACTATGAGGTCAATGTGTCAGGACCCAGATTCCAAGTCACATTAATCTAGCCGGTAACACCTCATATCACTTTGCGGCCTCACACACGGTATCCCCACGGGTGTCACCTTACCAAGGCCCGGGACCGGCTGCGCCTTTTGGCTCACATATATGATAGTGTCCCTAGCATCCATATGACAGAGAACCCGGGCTGACATGGCTAGTCGTGAACCCAAAGCGGCACTGACCTATAGGGACAGGCATACATGAATCACATCGACCATGTCGGTCAACAGCGTGTGAATCCGGGCTGTAGCACTGGGCTAACAGGACTCCGGGGAACCCGGGCTGTAGCAGGCTAGGCAGGACTCCAGATGTCACCACGTGACCTTTCCCCGAAGGGACGGACATAGGAACGAAGTGAAACACATGCCGGCCAGTCAAGTGTCTTGAGCAGTAGTGCTGGGCTAGCAGGACTCTGGTGAACCGGGCTGTAGCGGACTACTATGGCTCAAGGAGCACTAGACTACATTTCCCCATAAGACAGGATGCCAAGGATAAACAACTAGATTTGTCGGATCCCACACATACCAAGCATTTCAGTCATACACACAATATGCTCGATATGTGTAAATACAACATGGCATCACAACAAAACTCTACAACTCAAGTACTTTATTTAAAGGCTCTGGAGAGCCATACATAACATGTTCATACAGGTAGGGGTCACAAGACCCGACACTCAAGTCATACAAGCATACAAGCACATGCGGAAGCAAATAAGTCTGGGTACAGACACTAGAAAGAAAGAAGGCTTGTCGAAGCCTATCTATCTACATAGGGCCCTCCATGGCCAGAATCACCACCTGTGTGGCAAGTTACTCATCGACGTCGAGGTCTACGTAAAACCCATCGGAGGGGGCGGTGTTGTCGTCTGAAAACAGTAATTAAAGCAGCATGAGTACAAAGGTACTCAGCAAGTCTTACAACAGATCCTACTATACATGCTTATTCTCAAGAAGGTGGTGGAGTTATTGCAGCAAGTCAGCTTTGACTCTTGGCTAAGCTATCCTACGAGACACCACTGTAAAATAGTTTTCGCACACAAGTCCACTAATCACGAACACAATACTCCACCGGGGATCCTCCCTCGTCATCCTACGAGAGGGCCATCCTCGGTACTCACACTTATCTTTAGTCTTTTAGTAGTAACCATTAACGTGTCTATGAACTGTACAGGCAACCAAGTAGTCCTTTACCGCGGACGCGGCTATTCAAATAGTTTTATACCCTGCAGGGGTGTACTTCGTCACACATGTTTCCACCACTTAGCGTCTGCACACAACATGTGCTCGGTAGACTTCAAGCGAAAGCCGACGTTGGTGTAGACCACGACCTGACTAACCGCACAACTCTCTAGTCTAGGTTTATCGCGTATTCGGGTTCCATCCGCAAGGAAATCCGGCCGGGGTGTCCTCAATGGCCCCAAACAATGTGTGCAGGGTTCCCGAGACACCAAACGGGCGACTCGGTACACCGTGCCATGGTGTATCTACCGCATCATAGCCCACCCCTGGGGTCAGCGCTACGCACGGCCACCAACACATAAACTATAAACACCAGAAACTTATTGCAACTCCTGGACAAAGGACGAGAGGGATCAGTAAGTCGAGCGGGGTCGTATTTCAGGGCCCAATGTGTGGTAGTAGCTTAATCTTAAATCACGCATACAGATCTCAGTTCTTAGGGACGGCCTCAATAAAACAACCCACCATGTACTCCTACATGGCCTCTCATCGATACATTTACCAAATCATGTTCAACACATCCCTCACATTACCGTCATAATCATTTCACTCTAGCCCATCACCCAGATGAACAAGACCTGACACAACCCTAAGCATAGCAGGCATAGCAAGGTAGGAAACACACACATGGCTCAATCAACTCCTACACATGCTAGTGGGTTTCATCTAGTTACTGTGGCAATGACAGGTCATGTAGAGGATAACGGTTCAACTACCGCAGCACACAGCAGTTTGAAACGTTGTTGTCTTAATGCAGTAAAAGAGAGCAGAAGCGAGAACATGGGATTGTATCGATATGATCAATGGGGTTGCTTGCCTGATGGAGTAGTAGTAGGGTACTACCCTTCAGCTGGATACTCGGAAATATCCTCGGAGGCAGAACCTACCACGAAAGACACCACAGAACACAATCATCACATGGCAATATGGAACAATATGATGCATTCTATGACATGGCAATATGAGGTGTCCTGCCTAATGCAATGTGAAACAAGTTGGTTTGGGTCCATTTGAATCTAAGATTCAAATGGAAGCTTATGTTCTTAACCATTATAAGTGTATTAGGTTGTTTCACCTAAACAGCAAGGTTAAAGTGTTTTGTCATGCATGAAACCATTACAGATGGAAAGATTGATTTTTTCTGATCAAATTTCATATATAAATCTTTGCATTTGGAGTTACAGATTAAAAGTTATGAATTTTGAAGTTTGTAATATTTTCTGGAATTTCCTGTATAAGAATAATTCCAGTAATTGAGTTATTGCTTCAGCATTGTGTCAGGGTGACGTCAGTGGTGAACGGGGCCGGTCCAGGTCAAACCTGACCAATGGGACCCGCATGTCAGTAGTTAATTAACTAACTAATTTTGGTTAGTGCTAATCTAAGTTAATTAGCAGGGCGGTCCCACGTGTCATAGACTCAGGGGAAGTCAACCTAGGCCCACACGGGGTCAAGCAGTGTCAAAGTCACCGACGTTTAGCTGCCGGCGAGGCCAGACGCGGCGGACTGATGCGGGTTTCATGCTCCGGTGACCAAAACGACGGCGGAGAGCATCTACGCGTAGCTGGGAGCAAGCCGCATCGAGTGGTGGTAGTGGGTGGAGCTGGGGTGGCTGGAAACGTCGCTGGCGACGAGCGTTGCGGCTGCCGGAGTTCAGGCTAGGTCGAACTAGTCGCTAGGAGGCACAAGGAGGAGCGTGCGGGGGTGCAAGGGGTCCTGCGAGTGCGGTGAAGGTGATGGTGTGCTCGGTTGCGAGCTAACATGGCTGTGGCTACGATGGCGACATGCGGTGGCGGCGGTGGGTGCGGCCGAGCTTAGTGCAGTCGCTGCGGTCTCGAGAGGGTAAACGGAGAGGATGGGGAGGTGGCTGAGCTCACGGTGGTCATGTCGAGGCAGACGGCGAGGTCAAGTACGAGCTGGGGCTGCGGTAAAGGCGAAGGGGATCTCCGGTGGCCGGAGTTGGAGAAGACGGGGTCAGGGCGACGCCAGAACAGGCGAGCGCTCGGGGCTCGGCCTACTCGACGTAGTCGATGACGGTGGAGCTTGTGGACATAGTGGCGCGGCGCGAGGACAACGGAGGGCGCGGCTACGTCGATGGTGCGGCGGTAGGGGCGTCGGCCATGGTGGGAGAGGGCGAGGGAGAGAGACAGGGGAGAATGGGTGTGCCCGCGGGGTCGAGGCGGCGACGTGGAGCTCGCCCAAAGTCCCACGAGCGCGAGCGGCAAGCAGTTGACGCGGTGTCGAGCTCTTACGCGCCGGCGTCACCTCCCTACCTGCCTGGCGGGGACGAAGCAGCTGGCTGGCACGGGCCAGCACAGTGTTGGGCCGCTAGGTGGGCCGGCTGGTGGCTTGCCAGGTTTGTTTCCTTTCTCTCTCTTTTTCTGTTTTCTATTTATTCTGTTTTGTGTTTTGAAATAGTAAAATACTATTTCATTTAGGAAAACCCTGAAAATATTCAGAGGCACATTTGAAAATATTCTCAACAACCTAAAATTACTTTCAGGATTATTTGTGCATTTTAAAATATTTATAGGATTTAAATTTCCCAAATGCAATTAGTAATGAATTAATCCAATGACCTTATGATGTCCTAGAAAAGTGTGCACCATTTTTGTCAAAGGTTTTAACCCAAAACAAAAAGGGTGGACTTTTCAGAAGGGCATTTCAGGTTCATTGAAAAAGTTTTTAGTAAACCCTAGTTGTTCCAGGGGGGTGCTGGGGGTTCTGTCATCCCCATTTCAGTTTTCTGGGAAGATAAACATGATGCAACACTCTAATGCATGAACTAGCTAGGGTGTGACAACTCACCCCCACTCAAAAGAATCTCGTTCCGAGATTTAGGATCCGTTGGGAAGAAGGTGGGGTACTCGAGTCAAAGACGATCCTCCCTTTCCCAAGTGGCTTCTTTTTCAGAGTGGTGTGACCATTGAACCTTAAGAAACTTGATGTTATGGCGTCGAGTGGTATGCTCGGCTTGATCAAGGATACGAACGGGATATTCCCGATATGAAAGATTATCTTGTAGATCAAGCATTTCGTGGTCCACTCCATGGATAGGATCCGCGAAGCAACGCCTGAGTTGAGAAACGTGGAAGACATCGTGAACTCTGGAAAGATGCGGAGGTAGTTCCAATTGGTAAGCAACTTCTCCTCGTTTGGCAAGAATGCGAAAGGGTCCAATGTAACGAGGAGCCAATTTTCCTTTGATACCGAAACGATGGGTTCCCTTTAATGGAGTAACCCGAAGGTAAGCCTTCTTGCCGACTTCATAAGTCATGAGCTTATATTTACGGTCATATTGGCTCTTTTGACGAGATTGGGCTGTTTTTAATTTCTCACGAATAACACGAACCTGCTCTTCTGCTTCCTGAATCATATCCGGGCCAAAGAGTTGTCTTTCCCCGGTTTCTAACCAGTTAAGAGGCATTCAACATTTTCGTCCATAGAGAACTTCGAAAGGAGCTTTGCCCAAGATAGCTTGATAACTATTGTTATAAGAGAACTCCGCGAATGGAAGGCATTTCTCCCAATCCATTCCGAATGAGATGACCGAAGCTCGAAGCATATCCTCCAAAATTTGATTGACTCGCTCTACTTGACCACTTGATTGGGGGTGGAAGGCGGTTCTAAAAGGGAGACGAGTTCCCATAGCATTTTGGAAACTTTCCCAAAATCAAGAGGTGAAGAGACTCCCACGGTCTGATTTAATTTCCAATGGAACACCATGAAGAGACACTGTTCGGGAGATGTATAGGTCAGCTAGCTGGCTAGCGGTGATACTCTCACGAACAGGTAGGAAGTGGGCTACTTTGGAAATACGATCGATCACGATGAAGATAGCATTATTCCCTCTCTTGGTCCTGGGAAACCCAGTAATGAAATCCATACTGATTTTATCCCATTTCCATTCATGAATAGCCAAAGGTTGAAGGGTGCCAGCAGGCCGTTGATCCTCTGCTTTAACACGATGACATACGTCACAACTAGAAATGTTTTGAGCAATTTCTCTCTTCATCCTAGTGCACCAAAACGTCTGGCGTAGGTCTTGATACATTTTAGTGCTACCGGGATGAATGGCGAGAGGGGATTCATGAGCTTCCTTAAGAATCAACTGTCGTAGATGTTGTTTCTTGGAAACCACCAAGCGGTTCTCGAAGAAGACAACACCTCGCTCATCCATGGAAAAACATTTAGCAACTCCGCTAGCGTTGTTTTCCTTAATCCGAGATATGCCCTTATCACGCTTCTGGGCAGCTATGATTTGATCTATAAGGTTAGGCTTCGCCACCAGGGTGGATAGGAATCGTCGAGGAACTATGTGAAGGTTAAGCTTACGAAATTCCTCGTGGAGAAATGGTTGACTTTGTTGCAACATCCGGCTGTTACAATAAGATTTATGACTTAGCGCATCAGCCATGACATTGGCTTTGCCCGGGGTGTAAGTTATTCCTAAGTCATAATCCAAGATCAACTCAACCCAACGTCTTTGCCTGAGATTCAGATCCGGTTGAGTGAAGATATATTTCAGACTTTGGTGATCAGTGAAGATCTCGCAACGATTACCGAGAAGGTAATGTCGCCATGTTTTAAGTGCATGGACTACAGCTGCAAGCTCTAGATCATGTGTGGGATAGTTTTCCTCATGTGGGTGTAATTGCTGTGAAGCATAGGCAATTACCTGCCGATCTTGCATGAGTATGCAACCTAGTCCTTGTCGCAAGGCGTCGCAATAGATAATAAAGTCCTTGGAGAAGTCTGGTGGTACCAGTACGGGAGCAGATGTCAGGCGTCTTTTCAGTTCCTAAAAGCTGAACTCGCACTGTGGGGTCCACTCGAAATTTTTATGTTTCTTGAGGAGTTTAGTTAGAGGTTTAGCAACCTTGGAGAAATTCTTGACGAAGCGGCGACAATAACTTGCTAAGCCAAGGAAGCTCTGAACTTGCTTGACCGTCTCAGGTGGAGTCCAATCAAGGACGGCTTGAACTCGCTCGGGATTGACAGAAATACCCTTACTAGAGATTACATGGCCTAGATAGGTCACTTCTAGCAACCAAAATTCACACTTGGAGAATTTGGCATAAAGGCGATGCTCTCAAAGTTTCGTCAATACCAGCCTTAGATGTTCGGCATGTTCTTCGTTGCTCTTGGAGTAGATGAGTATATCATCGAGGTATACCACGACGAATTGATCCAAATACTCCATGAAGACCGAGTTCATTAACCGAGAGAAAGTGGCTGGGGCATTGGTTAAACCGAAGGACATAATGGTGTACTCATATTGGCCATAGCGAGTAACAAAGGCCATTTTGGGAATCTCCCCGTTTTTGATTTTGATTTGATGGTAGCCCAACCACAAATCCATCTTGGAAAAGACTGAGGATCCAGCGAGCTGATCATACAGATCGTTGATCCTGGGAAGCGAATACTTGTTCTTGATAGTGACCAAGTTGACAGGTCGGTAATCTACAACCATCCGATCCGTTCCATCCTTCTTCTTGACGAAGAGGACGGGGCAAGCCCAAGGAGAGGAACTAGGACGGATGAAACCCTTTTTCAAGGACTCATCGAGTTGGTTCTTAAGCTCAGCTAGCTCTAAGGGTGCCATCTTATAGGGTCTTCTAGAAATTGGGACGGTTCCCGGAACAAGGTCTATCACGAACTCGACATCCCTGTCAGGTGGAACACCTCGCAGTTCTTCTGGAAAGACATCTGGGAAGTCTCGGACTACCGGGATATCTTCAAGGTCTGGGAGGGGGTTGGCACTTAGGGAGTAAAGTTGGCGCTTGGCCACTCGAGTTAAGACATTGATTGTCTTGCCCGATGGGTGAGTAAGTTGAACGGTTCTAGTGGCACAATCAATTTTAGCATAATGAGCTGACATCCAGTCCATACCCAGGATGATGTTTATGTCCGAGCACTTGAGAGCTATTAAGGATGCAAGGAATACAAGTCTATCGACAAGAATTTCATTCCCATGGCTTACTCTAGAAGTTTGCCATTTGGAACCCGGAGTTTGAATTACCATGGAAGTGGGCATGTCACAGAATGTAGTGTTATGAAATTGAGCATAGTTCTCAGATATGAATGAATGAGATGCTCCAGTATCGAAAAGAACAGATGCCGGATGGCAATTAACAAAGAGCGTACCAAGGATGACTTTAGGATGATCATGAGCCTCCTCAGCTGAGACATAGTTGACATGGCCACGTGCAGTGGTGGCTGGCTTGGCGTAGAATGTCTTTCCCGCTGGCTTACAACGGCCAACGGACTTTCCAGGCTGGTTGGGGTTGTTGTTCTGGGGACACTCTCGACTGTAGTGACCCGGCTCTCCACACTTGAAACATGTCACGACATTGGGGCATGGAGCAGCATTAGCAGCGGGGCCACCATAGGTCTTAGGCGGTGCAAACTGCTGGTTGGGGCAAGGCGCCTCAAAGGATGGCCTCGGAATGAACCTGGGTGGCAGCGCTGTGCTTGGAATCCACACCCGGCGCTTCTGAGATCCAGAGTCGGATGAAGAACCAAAATCACGAGAGTGCTTGCATGAAGCGTCATAGTCAGTCTGGCCTGTCTCAGCACTGATGGCCTTATTGACCAACTTTTGGAAGGAGGTGCACTCATGCAGACGAAGATCACGGCGAATCTCGGGGCTAAGTCCCTTGCAGAACCTTGCCTGTTTCTTAGCATCAGTGGATACTTCTTCAGGAGCATAACGTGCCAGATTCCCAAACTCACGACTATAAGCATCCACAGTCAGTCTGCCTTGGGTGAAATTGCAGAACTCTTCCCTCTTACGATCCATGAGACCTTCCTGGATGTGATGCTCACGAAAAGCCTCGCTGAATTCAGCCCAAGTAGTGATTTGGCCGACCGGGCGCATAGCCTCAAAGTTTTCCCACCAAAGCCTAGCAGGGCCTTCGAGGTGATAGGCAGCATGGGTAACCTTATCAGCTTCGGCTACGTTGGCTGGACGTAGCTTGTGGGTGATGCTGCAAAGCCAGTCATCCACGTCGAGGGGCTTGATGGAATGATTAAACTTGGGTGGGTACAACTTGATAAAGTCATTGATTGACACCAAGTCGTTTCGCTGATGACATGCAGTGTTCTGCTCAATCCGCTCCAACAAGCGGCTAGTCTCACGCTTATTTCTTTCTGCCTCCAGCATAACTTCGGCCAGAGAAGGCGGGTGAGGCAGATTCTCACCCCTAGCTGCACTGGCTTCCCCTTGCTCCGGGGCAGCAGGGTTGCCATGGGTGTTGACCATCCTAGGAAAAACAAGACAACGGTTTAGAGAAGGATGGCACAATCTTGGCAAGGAAGTGCAGAATGTAATGGATAACATGGAATGCTGAGATGTTCATTGCACGACATGGTAATATAGAAACTGCCATATATATACCATTGGTCATACACACGTACATAGTTTAGTACAAGCCCAGCTAGAGTACAACTACGGTGAAAGACATTACATCTCATCGGAGACATTCCAAGCTCCTATACATTATTTTTCTACACCTCCGGAGCGTGATACACACCAAGTCGTATCCCACGGTCACGCAGGACTGTGGAGAATACAACTATTACAGTACTAGTGAAACTACTACTAGCTCAGACGGCTCCGTAGTAATCCTCATAAAAGTCACCACCAAAGCCTAGAAGCAGAACATGATCATCTGGGAACAGACGGTCCTGCGGAGCCTGCGGACCATAGGGACTCGGATGTGGCCTTGGTCCCACAACCGGTGGCAGACGGGGACCACGAGGAGGGGTGATGCCTCCTACACATGGCACTCCATACAATCTGGCAATCCAGACCGCACAGGGTACAGGTCCCTTAGGTCCATGTATCCTGCATGTACAGCAGGTGCAAACCGAGTCAAAGTGGCCTAGTGATCAGTACAAGAGTTGAAAAGCTCCATACGCAAGGCCCGATTTTTGCGGTCCTTAACCTCGAGCATGTCGGCAGTGGTGTGGAGTAGTGACTCCTCATGTACAGAGTCATAGTACAAAGCGTGATAGTACCCCTGTGCTCCAGGGAGTGAGGCTGGCATGTAGTGGAAATCGGTGTTCTGAAGCAAGGCAGTCCTGGCTCGAATGATAGTCATCATTGAGTAAGCTGCATCCTGCACAGACATCTCAATAGTAACCCCAAGCCCATAAGAGCAGTGGAGGGGTTCAGTGGCTCAAGGATAAGAGGGATATATCCTGACGGTACAAAGGTACTGGCTCTGGTTGAAGTCTTGGAACTGCTCCCCGACGGTATATTCCGGATACCATCGATAGCCTGTCTCGACCATCACTCGAACCAACATGGCCGTGTGACTGGGTACATCGAGGCACCGGGTGAGACGAACCACTTGGTTCTGGGAACGGGTGGCCATCTAAAAGCACATAATAATGCAAAGGCATTATAATTTCCTAGGAGAAATCGCACAACATAATGGCTGTAAATGCTCAGAAAAAGATTTGAGACATTCACCATAGTTTGCAAAACCACTCAACAACATCATATCAAGGTTCTGGTTCAACTGACAACATACTGAAATTAGTAGAAACTGTACTGAGGCTTGTAACAACAATCCTATAAGCTACTACGGATTAGTAACACGTGAACCTGATAGAAAGAAGAGAGCCTAGTCCTTAACCCACATAGAATGAGAAGAGAATGACTCAGATCAGAGGGCATAAAGTAAAGGAGTAAAAGAGCCTTATGTTCCCTTCCACAATCAATTCCCCTACATATAACTAAAGCATTTCTAGACTCGACATCGACCAGTTTTGGCTCAACGAACCTACATGCATTCCAACTCTGATACCAACGCTGTTAGGACCCCAATTCCAAGTCACATTGATCTAGCCGGTAACACCTCATATCACTTTGCGACCTCACACACGGTATCCCCAAGGGTGTCGCCTTACCAAGGCCCGGGACCGTTTGCGCCTTTTGGCTCATGTATATGATAGTATCGCTAGCATCCATATGACAGAGAACCCGGGCCGACATGGCTAGTCGTGAACCCAAAGCGGCACAGACCTATGGGGAGATGCATACATGAATCACATCGAGCATGTTGGTCAACAGCGTGTGAATCCGGGCTGTAGCACTAGGCTAACAGGACTCTGGGGAACCCGGGCTGTAGCAGGCTAGGCAGGACTCCGGATGTCACCGCGTGACATTTCCCCGAAGGGACAGACATAGGAACGAAGTGAAACACATGCCAGCCAGTCAAGTGTCCTAAGCAGTAGTGCTGGGCTAGTAGGACTCCGGTGAACCGGGCTGTAGCGGACTACTATGGCTCAAGGAGCACTAGACTACATTTCCCCATAAGAGAGGCTGCCAAGGATAAACAACTAGATTGTCAGATCCCACACATACCAAGCATTTCAATCATACACACAATATGCTCGATATGTCTAAATACAACATGGCATCACAACAAAACTCTACAACTCAAGTACTTTATTTAAAGGCTCCGGAGAGCCATACATAACATGTTCATATAGGTAGGGGTCACAAGACCCGACACTCAAGTCATACAAGCATACAAGCACATGTAGAAGCAAATAAGTCTGGGTACACACACTAGAAAGAAAGAAGGCATGTCTAAGCCTGTCTATCTACATAGGGCTCTCCATGGCCAGAATCACCACCTGGGTGGCAAGTTACTAATCGACGTCGAGGTCTACGTAAAACCCATCGGAGGGGGCGGTGTTGTCGTCTGAAAACAGTAATTAAAGCAACATGAGTACAAAGGTACTCAGCAAGTCTTACAACAGATCCTACTATACATGCTTATTCTCAAGAAGGTGGTGGAGTTATTGCAGCAAGCCAGCTTTGACTCTTGGCTAAGCTATCCTACGAGACATCACTGTAAAATAGTTTTCGCACATGAGTCCACTAATCACCAACACAATACTCCACCGGGGATCCTCCCTCGTCATCCTATGAGAGGGCCATCCTCGGTACTCACACTTATCTTGAGTCTTTTAGTAGTAACCATTAACTTGTCTATGAACTGTATAGGCAACAAAGTAGTCCTTTACCACAGACGCGGCTATTCGAATAGTTTTATACCCTGCAGGGGTGTACTTCGTCACACATGTTTCCACCACTTAGCGTCTGCACACGACATGTGCTCGGCAGACTTCAAGCGAAAGCCGACGTGGGTGTAGACCACTACCTGACTAACCGCACAAGCCTCTAGTCCAGGTTTATCGCCTATTCGGGTTCCATCCGCAAGGAAATCCGGCAGGAGTGTCCTTAACGGCACCAAACAATGTGTGCAGGGTTCCCGAGACACCAAACGGGTGACTCGGTACACCGTACCACGGTGTATCTACCGCATCATAGCCCACCCCTGGGGTCAGCGCTACGCACGGCCGCCAACACATAACCTATAAACACCATAAACTAGTTGCCACTCCTGGACAAAGGACGAGAGGGATCAGTAAGTCGAGCAGGGTCGTATTTCAGGGCCCAATGTGTGGTAGTAGCTTGATCTTAAATCACGCGTACATATCTCAGTTCTTAGGGACGGCCTCAATGAAACAACCCACCATGTACTCCTACATGGCCTCTCATTGATACCCTTACCAAATCATGTTCAACACATCCCTCACATTACCGTCATAATCATTTCACTCTAGCCCATCACCCAGACGGACCATACCTGACACAACCCTAAGCATAGCAGGCATAGCAAGGTAGGAAACACACACATGGCTCAATCAACTCCTACACATGCTAGTGGGTTTCATCTAGTTACTGTGGCAATGACAGGTCATGCAGAGGATAAGGGTTCAACTGCTGCAGCACACAGCAGTTTGAAACGTTGTTGTCTTAATGCAGTAAAAGAGAGCAGAAGCGAGAACATGGGATTGTATCGATATGATCAATGGGGCTGCTTGCCTGATGGAGTAGTAGTAGGGTACTACCGTTCAGCTGGATACTCGGAAATATCCTCGGAGACAGAACGTACCACGAAAGACACCACAGAACACAATCATCACATGGCAATATGCAACAATATGATGCATGCTATGACATGGCAATATGAGGTGTCCTGGCTAATGCAATGTGAAACAAGTTGGTTTGGGTCCATTTGAATCAAAGATTCAAATGGAAGCTTATGTTCTTAACCCTTATAAGTGTATTAGCTTGTTTCACCTAAACAGCAAGGTTAAAGTGTTTTGTCATGCATGAAACCATTACAGATGGAAAGATTGAATTTTTCTGATCAAATTTCATATATAAATCTTTGCATTTGGAGTTACAGATTAAAAGTTATGAATTTTTGAAGTTTGTAATATTTTCTGGAATTTCCTGTATAAGAATAATTCCCGTAATTGAGTTATTGCATCAGGGTGACGTCAGTGGTCAACGGGGCCGGTCCAGGTCAAATCTGACCATTGGGAACCACGTGTCAGTAGTTAATTAACTAACTAATTTTGGTTAGTGCTAATCTAAGTTAATTAGCAGGGCGGTCCCATGTGTCATTGACTCAGGGGAAGTCAACCTGGGCCCACACGGGGTCAAACAGGGTCAAACTCACCGGCGTTTAGCCACCAGCGAGGCCAGACGCGGCAGAGTGATGCGGTTTTCGTGCTCCGGCGACCAAAACGATGGCAGAGAACATCTAGGCGTAGCTGGGAGCAAGCCGCATCGAGTGGTGGCAGTGGGTGCGGCTGGGGTGACCGGAAACGTCGCTGACGACGAGCGTTGCGGCTGCTGGAGTTCGGGCGAGGTCGAACTAGTCGCTAGGAGGCACGGCAAGGAGCGTGCGGGGGTGCTACGGGCTCCTGCGAGTGCGATGAAGGTGATGGCGTGCTCGGTTGCGAGCTAACGTGGCTGTGGCTACGATGGTGACGTGCGTTGGCGGCGGTGGGTGCGGCTGAGCTTAGTGCAGTCGCTGCGGTGCTCGAGAGGGTAAACGAAGAGGATGGGGAGGTGGCTGAGCTCACGACGGTCACGTCGAGGCAGACGGCGAGGCCGGGGATGAGCTGGGGCTGCGGTGAGGGCGAAGGGGATCTCCGGTGGCCGGAGTTGGAGAAGACGGGGTCGGGGCGACTCCAGAGAGGGCGAGCGCTTGGGGCTCGGTCTACTCGATGTAGTCGATGACGGCGGAGCTCGAGGACACTGTGGCGCGGCGCGAGGATGACGGAGGGCGCGGCTACATCAATGGTGCGGCGGCAGGGGCGTCGGCCATGGTGGGAGAGGGCGAGGGAGAGAGACAGGGGGAGAATGGGTGTGTCTGCGGGGTCGGGGCAGCGACGTGGAGCTCGCCCAAAGTCCCACGGGCGCGAGCGGCAAGCAGGTGGCGTGGTGGCGAGCTCTCGCGCGCCGGCGTCACCTCCCTGCCTGCCTGGCGGGGACGAAGCAGCTGGCTGGCACGGGTCATTAGAGTGTTGGGCCGGCTGGTGGCTTCCCAGGTTTGTTTCCTTTCTCTCTCTTTTTTTGTTTTCTATTTATTCTATTTTGTGTTTTGAAATAGTAAAAATACTATTTCATTTAGGAAAACCCTGAAAATATTTAGAGGCACATTTGAAAATATTCTCAACAGCCTAAAATTACTTTCAGGATTATTTGGGCATTTTAAAATATTTATTTAAATTGCCCAAATGCAATTAGTAATGAATTAATCCAATGACCTTATGATGTCCTAGAAAAGTGTGCACCATTTTTGTCAAAGGTTTTAACCCAAAACAAAAAGGGTGGACTTTTTAGAAGGGCATTTCAGGTTCATTGAAAAAGTTTTTAGTAAATCCTAGTTGTTCCAGGGGGGTGCTGGGGGTTTTGTCATCCCCATTTCAGTTTTCTTGGAAGATAAACATGATGCAACACTCTAATGCATGAACTAGCTAGGGTGTGACACAATGTATTCTAAATTGATTTATCTTCAAAATCTTCTGAGAATGCATATGACCTCTTCCACTTCCCTTGCACCTTTAATCCTGTCACAGGTACATGTCCGTGGGAGAATCCCTTGGTTCTCATAGTCTGCATTCATTTGCAGAGTTCTTATAGCATCATATAAATTCTCCTGAAGCCAGTTCTTGTCTGACCAGTAGACGTAAGACTTTGAAAGTGTTGAAGCCTTTCAGTATAAACTTCATGGCAACAGAGAAATCTGCAAGGAAGGGTGGCAGACAGCACCGTGGAAACACCTCAAGAGATTTTCCTCCTGACCTCTATGAGTTGTACAAGACAGATCCAGAGGAGGACTGCAATTAGCGGAAAAGCTGAATCCAATGGATTCGAAGATATTGGGAAGAACAATGGTACAAGTACAGGTTCGTGACCCAGGAATATGCTGAGAAGAATGCCATCAAGCAACCCTGGGGAGACATCTTGTACAAAAACCTTCAACCTAGGTCCAGAGCTGAAGCCATTGAACAAGGCTTCTATACTTACATGGTCCGTGGACCACAGCCTACAGATGCAGACCCATCTTCATTCCTATGGCGTCGTGACGACAATCTATTCAAGCGCAACTTCCAGTTTGCCAAGAACTCGGCCAAAGAAAACAAGAAGTTGCGGGATTAGACTTCAATCCCGGCCCCTCTACTCCTCGTGCCGACGGCACACGCGAAGCTGAACCCAATCTTGTTGGACCCTTCTATAACTTAGAAGGTCTCATCACACACATAAAGGTTTAAGGGGCAGTCGTGGATCAACCTGCAGACGATGCTGATTCTGACGAAGGGCCTGCACCACCGAAGCTAAAGAAGCTGAAGAAACCTAAAGCTTCGAAGCCTTCCCCTGCACCAAAGGTTTCACGGGCGAAGCCTCTGGCCACTGCACCTCCTGAAGACAGTGTGCAGTCTGAAGATCTTTCACGCATCTCCAAGCCCACCAAAGTGAAGAAGCCCACGCAACCCACTGGTCAAGCACTGACCCCTGCTGCTGTTTTGCGAAATGAAAATGACGCCATTGATCTGTCCAGTGACGGCCATCTTGGCGATGACGCTCTTGAGCAGTTGATCAAGAGCAAGCAAGAGGCAGAAATCTTCAATGACCTCCCTCTCTTTGATGTGGAAATCTTAAACAAGTTTATTGATGAGTGGTTTGACAGCCCAAATGTCAGCTTTGATGATCTTCAGCTTCCTATTGGCCTCAGCGTCGCCTTCCACAGAGCCATTGCTCCTGAGCTGGCTCTAGCTCAGAAAATTGTTGAGCTAAAGCATAAGATAGATTATGAAAAGGCTCAGTTCAAGAAGCACATGGCCAAGCTCAATGTTGAAGACATTCAAAACTTCAAGGTCATGATGCATGAGCTCAAGGAAGCATTCCACAAGAAACACGAAGAAGCCAAAGGTTCTCGTGAGCGCATGAAGGATCTTGCTGCCAAATGTGTACAAGGATATAATGAAGCTGAAAGCGTAAGGCTTTGGGGCGACCAGGCATCGACCCCAGAATGGCCGCCAAGAAGAAGAAGAAGCCAGCTGTGGCAGAACCAAAAGCATCAAGGCGGGAAGAACCTCGCATTGTCTTCCCAGCCAGTATGACAGGCTCGAAGCCTAAGGTCCCCACAGTGGCTTCAGAACTCAAGAAAACAAGGGCAGCTGAAGCCGAGGCCAGAAAACGCAAGACCAAAGCCACCACTGATGATGCTCCCCCATCAAAGAAATGGAAAACCAAGAAGAGAGACCGGGCTGCTCCCTCAGAGCCCCTTGATGTCGAGCCAATCTCTGTGGCTCGTCCTGCGTCCGAACATCGAGAGCGCCAGTTGATAGTTCATGGGCCTGCTTCCATAGAGGCTCCTGAAGCTAAAGACGATCCAGCTGTTGACCCCACCTCAGCTGAAGACATTGGTCCTCACGACAATGTTGAAGATGATGAAGTCCTTCCTTAGATCGAGCGCAATTTGGTATCATCGCCTGTGCTCACGCACAACGAGCTCATTATCATTGGTCGTCCTCTCACGCCAACTGCTCAGGATGCATCATGGGATGATCACCCACAACAACAAGACACCCCAAGTGCTCCCAAACCACAAGATGACAATGACTTTGAGGCCCAGCCGACTCCATCTCCACAAGTGTCGCCAGCATTCCGAAGGCTTCGCAAAGGATCAAGGCCCCAAGTCCCTCCAACTGTGAACGTCTCTGAGTCTGAAGCCAAAACGGCTGAAGATATTCCGGCTGCATCGGCCGATGAAGAAGAACCAAGAGTTGAAGTAGAAAGAGTTGCTACACCCCGTCCCACCAAGATGTTGTTCTCGAGGAAAACGTGTCTGACCCTCCAGCTCCTAAAGTGGAGGTTAACAATACTGGGGCAGCCACCAACATCAACACTGAAGCCAATGACGTTGTCATGGCAGAAGCTAATGTGGCGGCTGAAGCTAATGCGGTGCCAGAAGTGCATGCACCTGAAGTCGCTGCAGCGCCCGAAGCCAATACTGAAGCACCTGAAGCCAATGTGGCCCCTCAAGCCCATGTCAACGACAATGCCAATGCTCCTGTACCCCCTCCAAGACCTCATACAATTGAGCTGGCATTTGATCGTGGTCAGCCTGTTATGGTCCGATGGCCCATTCTGGTTCCTCCACCTACTGCGGGTCCACAGTTTGACTATCATGTCGAGCAGAGACCTCAAGTCCAGAATCCCAAGACAAGACTTCCAAGATTCCCAGGCACTGCAACTTCACCTAGGTCTTCAATGTGAATGGCTTTGTGACACATAACACCTTCTTCAAAAAATGCCAAGAACCCTTACACCAAACCCCGTATTTCATCGGATCGGTTCTGGAGCTATCAACAGCGCAGCTACTATTCCTGCATCTTATACAATCAAGGGCGCATATTTCCCTATATGCGTCTTGACACTGAAGCTATCGCTGGCCTGCCCTGTCTAGAATAAGCGTTGGATTGCTTGAGAGATGCTGGACTCCTGCAATTTGTCACAGACAAGGAACACTGGAATGAAGAGCTTTTGTTACAGTTCTATGCAAATCTTCACATTCGAGGCTACAACAGGGATCCAGAGACTTGGGTCCTTGAGTGAATGACAGGCAATGTCCATCATGAATCCAAAGCTCTTGATATCATTGAGCTCACAGGCCTGCCCACTCCTGGTGAATACTATGAACCAGGTTGTCAATAGCACCAGAATGCTTTGGAGAGCATTTTTCAGAAGCCAGAACACAACATGAGCCAAATGTTGAGCATGATGAAGCCTTTGCCTCACGACGCTGACAACCCATCTGAATTCTTTGTTGAAGACCTAGAGTATCTGCCTCACACCATTTATCATATCATCAGAAAAACTCTATGGCCTGTCAAAGGACATTCATCTGTAGCGAAGCTTGAAGGAGCAATGAAGACTTTGGTTTTCTATATCTTCAATGGCATCATCTTCAATGCTCAAGACTTTTTCATCAAACAATTGGCTCCATCTGGCTCCGACATTTTTGGTCTGAAGTTCTATGCTCCATGGGTAATGCGTCTTATCAAGCTTCACTCTGCCATCAACTATCAGCCGTCTGGGCGCAATCATCTTGTATTCTTGCCAGAGGTTGATCTGTCTGTTGAAGCTATTTACCCAGAGCCTGCTAAGGAACCCATTTATCTTCACAATGCTAATCACCAAAGCTTCACCCAACCCATTGAAGGAGTTCAGGCAGTCTCACTTGTTTATCCCTTGGCTGGCAATACACGTGCCCCTCGAGCTCAAACTGACGCCACTGGAAGCACCATTTCCCAAAGGCCTCGGAAGCGATCTCGTGTTCTCAATGACCGAGAGCTTCTCGTCGCACTACACCAGAAACAGGACAAGCATCACAACCGGCTTAAGCGTCAGATGCAAATCCTCTTGGTGGATGTCAATCGCATTTGCAATCTTTCCACCAAGAATGCCTTTGTTACTCAGGAAACCTGTCGGAGGTCTTGGAAGAGTTTGACCTTGCTTAGTGCTGAAGCTGATCTGCAGGACGATGGCTTCACCGAAAGATTCAAGTTTGACTCAACTCCTCCAAGGAATGCTCACTTGCGTCGGACTCCCTCACTTGAAGACTCTGACTATTCGTCCTCAGCTGCGATAGTGTAGGCCAGAGTCATTGATGACCAAGATGATGCAACTTCACCTCCTCCAACTTCAGCACGTGTCAACACTGCACCAAGTTCTTCTGCACCACCGGACCTCAACGACGACCCTGCTGCCTCTCCTGCACCTCATGGGAACGAGTAGGCGCTCTATGTCTTCAAACCCTTTGGTCCTTACTGACAAAAGGGGGAGAAGCATATGAGTTGATAGTCTTCCAGCGGGTCCATACACTAGTAGAAAAAGGGTCAAACGTGAAGCACATTAGTGCCGGTTTGAATTTGAGCCGACACTAATGTGTACATTAGTGCCGGTTCCAACGGCTAGTCGGGCCACTCTCATTAGTACCGGTTCGTGGCGAACCTTTAGCCACGAACCGGTACTAAAGTGAGTGATGGCAGGATGTTGTCAGTCCGGGGCCCCTCCAGCACCTTTAGTACCGGGTCGTATCACGAACCGGTACAAAAGGTCGTCCTACATAGACCCTTCGTCCACCCAAGCTCGCTCTGTTCTTCCCCTTTCCCCTCTCCTCTCTGTTCTTTTCCCTCTTCCTCTCAAGCTCATCACACATTTTGCCCAAGATTTGAAGGCCCCCATCCATTCAAATGATCACAAAGGTTAGCAACTCTTTCCTTTCATCTCTCATTGCTAGATTAGCTTGTGCAATGCTTTATATAGTGATTGATTTTTGAGTTTAGTAATTTGGGAGGAATTATATATATGTGCTAGTATTTGATTTATATGCAATTTGAGGTCAAAAATAACACTTAGTTTTGCATATGTAGGTGTGGTTTACTTAGTACCTTCTAAATCTCCGTCGTAACCACCGTCGATCGCTCGCAACGTCCCGTCGCCGGCACCACCTTATGGTGAGCCTCTTGTTCATGAAGTTTTATATAAAAAATTGATGTTTGTGTGATTTGGATATATAGTTACTCGTATAATTATCTTACCCATACTTTGTCTGTTATGCATAGTGCCATGGTTTTGATATCCGTCCCCGTCGGCCCTCGTCCGGGTTATGATTCGGATGTGGTATATTCTCTTTTAAAACTATTCATTGCATTTCGTGTTTATGACAAATTATGCCCATCATGTTGACATAGATATTTCTATGTAGGAGGTAGTTGAACCCGAAATTCCAACCGACCCTATTGTCGAGAGGTTAAATTTAGTTGAAAGAGAAAACGAGGATTTGAAGAAAAAATTGAAAAGAATTGAGGGGGAGAAGATGGAATTGGAGTTGCATGTTGCCGATGTTGTCACTGATCACAAGATTAAGATGGAGAAAATGCGCTTGAAGATTAGAAAGATTAGAAAATATGCCATTCATAGTGAGGCTTGGTATCATTATGCTTTTGGATCAATTGTTACCATAGTTGCGATCTTGATCGCATTTGTTGTTGCATTTAAATTCTTTAGCTAGAGATTTATTTGTTTGTTGCGTTGAAGTGTTGTATGCTCTTTATGTATGAACTTTATGTATTGTATTAATTTGATGTTTTCGGTGCTGTGTATTGAAGATGAGCCGGCAATGTATGTACGATGACCGATGCTCTCCCAAGTTCATTAATGGCAATCGACGTGATGCACGTGATGAAGAATCTTTGTGTGACCCTGCTTGGCTTCTTGGGCGTGTATGGGAAGACAAAAGATACACCCAAGGCACGGGAGGACCAGCAACGTATGCACGGAAAAGACGGCATACATCAGGGTCATGCAAGCTACGCTCTTACCAAAGAAGAGAAGGAAATCTTCTTTGAATGCCTGCTTAGTATTAAGGTATCGTCTGGCTTCTCGTCGAATATAAAGGGAATAATAAACATGGCAGAGAAAAAGTTCCAAAACCTAAAGTCTCATGACTGCCACGTGATTATGACGCAACTGCCTCCGGTTGCATTGAGGGGGCTTCTACCGGAAAATGTTCGATTAGCCATTGTGAAGCTATGTGCGTTTCTCAATGCAATCTCTCAGAAGGTAATCGATCCAGAAATCATACCAAGGTTAGAGAATGATTTGGTGCAATGTCTTGTCAGTTTCGAGTTGGTGTTCCCACCATCCTTCTTCAACATCATGATGCACGTCCTAGTTCACCTATGCGAAGACATTAACGTTTTGGGTCATGTATTTCTACACAATATGTTCCCCTTTGAGAGGTTCATGGGAGTCTTAAAGAAATATTTTCATAACCGTGCTAGGCCAGAAGGAAGCATCTCCAAGGGCCATGAAAATGAGGAGGTTATTGAGTTTTGTATTGACTTTATTCCTGACCTTAAGCCGATTGGTGTTCCTGAATCGCGGCATAACTGCAGACTGGATGGAAAAGGCACGCTAGGAGGGGAACAAATAATATGTATGGACGGACATTCTCTCACTGAAGCACACTACACAGTTCTACAGAATTCCGCCTTGGTGGCTCCGTATATGGATGAACACAAGAATTTGCTACGCTCCAAACACCCGGAGCGGTCTCTGTAATAGTTTCACACCCAAAGATCTGGGATGTGATCGGCTGCACTATAATCACTTTCTTCTGTGTTTCACACCCAGGAGGGAATCTCTATAATAGTTAGGGTAGTTATGTGTTTTGGCATTTGAAACGCGAAGAAATTTTATGTGCAAACAAATTCTTTCATGCCTTTACTGATTTTTTAAGCTAAATGACCCTGAAATTGAAAAGCATTTCAAATGAACTCAGAAAAGGTTGAAAGTTGGCATGGTATCATAATTTCACCCACATAGCATGTGCAAAAAAGTAGAGAGGGTTACCGCAAAAACTGGATGCACTTCGTGTACTAAATGGACAATCTCTTTCGAAGTATCAGGGTTGCGGACGAAAACTCATCCGTTACAAAAGGCATTTCATTGTTTTAAATAACCTAAGCATTACCAAATTCAATATAATGACAAAACACACTAATATTAAACATAAGAAAAAAGAATCACTGAAAAATTTATTCTCAAAGTTAAGTTATTCACAAACTAGTGATTCACACAAATTTCAAATAAATCAAAATTTAAACTATTCAAATTTGTAAACTACCGGTACTAACAGAAAGTTTGTAATTTTTTGTACCTAAAGCAAAAATATTCACAAAGAAACTCTAAATACAGCAAAAAAACAACTCAAACAAAAATAAATAAAGCAAAAAAAATAAGAAAAAAAAGCCCACCTACTGTGCCCAGCGGCCTGTATACGACTAGAAACCCAACCTGTTGTTGGGCCAGGATGCAGGCCCGTAAAGGCCCAGTAGGCCCACAGGGCAGCACAAAACATTTAGGCCCAGTAGGCCTGCTTTGGAGAGGAGCTCGAGGGAGCTACCGCACTGGGGCTTATAAACCAGTGCGGACGCCCCTCGGCTAGCGAGGTGGGACTAAACATTTCGCACCGCACCTGCGCCAGCGCACCCCCTTTAGTGTCAGATGGTAGCACCAACCGGTACTAAAGGGGGGGCCTTTAGTACCGGTTGGAGTCACCACCCGGCACTAAAGGGGGTGCGGTTCCCGCCGCTTGGCCTGGCCAAAACAGGCCTTTAGTACCGGTTGGTGGCTCCAACCGGTACTAAAGGTACATCCTATATAACTAAACACTTCAAAATTTTCAGTTTCTCCTCTGCTTCTTCTCCTCTGCCCCGTCACCCACCGCCCTCGTCTCCATAACCCTCGTCGCCGCCCCCGTCCCTGTCGTCGCCGCCCCGTCATCCCCATCCCCGTCGTCCCTATCGTCACCGTCGCGCCGTCCCGGCCCGTCCCGCGTCGTCCCCATCCCCGTCATCGCCATCCCGTCCCTGTCGTCGCTGCCCCGGCCCGTCCCCGTCGTCGCCGCCCCGGCCCTGTCCCCGTCGTCACCATCCCCGTCGTCGCCGCGCCCGTCGCCGTCCCCGTCGCCTCTCGCCTCGCTGGTGAGCACACACACACACACATAGTTAGTTATAGAAATGTTAGAAATGTTATAGAAATGTTAGAATTGTTAGAATTTTTTTTGTTTTTTAGTTATAGAAATAGTTATAAAATATTTAGAATTGTTAGAAATTCTATTTTTAGTTATAGAAATAGTTATAAAATAGTTAGAATTGTTAGAAATTTTTCTTTTTTTTAGTTATAGAAATATTAGAAATGTTATACAAATGTTAGTTATATATATAGAAATGTTATAATTTTTTTTTTCTGTTTTTTAGTTATAGAAATATTAGAAATGTTATAGAAATGTTAGTTATATAGCATTGTTAGAAATGTTATAGGAATGTTAGTTATATAGAAATGTTAGAAATTTTAGTTATCAAAATCCAATCATTAAAAAAATGTTACTTTTTGCGGGCATATAGCTAGTGTTTGTTCTGTATGATGCCCGGCCCGCATCCTCGCCGTCGACCCATCCGCGACGACGTTCGGCTGACCCATGTCCGGGACTGGGCTCCACCGAGCTGGCACTGGGAGGTGCTGCCTAGAGGGGCGCGCCGCTTGATGAGGAACCCGGCCCCGGGTCCCATCGTCGACCCCGATCTCGTTTGGTGGCGTTCGTGTGGGCCAGTTTCGGTGCGGAGGGAGCCGGCCCCGCCGGAGGAGGTACGTCGCCGTGTCAGGGAGGAGGACGAGCACGCCCATCGCTACATGGTTGCTTTAGAGGGCGGCAGGTTCTCCAATACCTGGCAGTTTCTTCAGGGATCTCACTTCAGCTATGATCCTGTGAGGGTTCCTTCTCTTTGGGTGTCCACCGCCCACGCCGAAGGAACCGCGAGTGTCCTAGATTCTTCTGTAGTATTCGATCTTTATTAGCTACCTAGCCAGTGATGTACTCGATATATAATATTCGAGATTATATATTATTCGAGACGATGTATTCGAGATTATATCTATTATTCGAGACGATGTATTCGAGATTATATCTATTATTCGAGACGATGTATTCGAGATTATATCTATTATTCAAGACGACATATTCGAGATTATATTCGATGATGCTTATTATGTACTATGATTGGTTCAGTTTTTCCTTATTAATTGATTGCATCCATGCATTGTAATTTGAATATATTTCTTTTGGATTAGTTAAACAAAACCTATGGCGGACAATACTGGCATTCTTTACAGACTATCCTGTTTAGGCAGATTGCTGTTATGTTTGCATTGTTTGCATATGTTTTCTTCTTTAATGATTCTATTTGAGGATAGGACTATTAAATATGCAGAGGTATTTAGTATTCAATGTTGAATAATAATTTTAGTGATTTTCTACAGTAGAGTATGATAAGGTTTTGGCAATGGTTTATACTAACTTATCTCACGAGTCCTTGTTGAGTTTTGTGTGGATGAAGCTTTTGAGATTTAGGGAGATCGTGATATGAGAGGAATTAAGGAGACACAAAAGCTCAAGCTTGGGGATGCCCAAGGCACCCCAAGATCATATTTCAAGAAGACTCAAGCATCTAAGCTTGGGGATGCCCCGGATGGCATCCCACCTTTCTTCTTCAACAACTATCGGTTAGTATCGGTTGATCCTAAGTTTTTGCTTCTTCACATAATGATTGCTATTCTTGGATGTCATTTTGTTTTGCTTTGCTTGCTGTTCGAATAAGTTACCGAGATCTTAAATTATTAAATGTTAGAGAGTCTTCACATAGTTTCATAATTATTCGACTACTCATTGATCTTCACTTATATCTTTCGGAGTAGTTTGTCATTTGCTCTAGTGCTTCACTTATATCTTTTAGAGCATGGTGGTAGTTTTATTTTGAAGAAATAGATGAATTCTCATGCTTCACTTATATTATTTTGATAGTCTTAAATAGCATGGTAATTTGCTTAAAATCCTAATATGCTAGGTATACAAGATTAATAATAAAATTCTCTTATGAGTGTGTTGAATACTAAGAGAAGTTTGATGCTTGATGATTGTTTTGAGATATGAGGATGGTGATATTAGAGTCATGCTAGTTGATTGGTTATGAATTTGATAAATACTTGTGTTAAAGTTTGTGATTTCCGTAGCATGCACGTATGGTGAACCGTTATGTGACGAAGTCGGAGCATGATTTATTCATTGATTGTCTTCCTTATGAGTGGCGGTCGGGGACGAGCGATGGTCTTTTCCTACCAATCTATCCCCCTAGGAGCATGCACGTAATACTTTGCTTTGATAACTAATAGATTTTTGCAATAAGTATGTGAGTTCTTTATGACTAATGTTGAGTCCGTGGATTATACGCACTCTCACCCTTCCACCATTGCTAGCCTCTCTAGTACCGCGCAACTTTCGTCGGTACCATAAACCCACCATATACGTTCCTAAAAACAGCCACCATACCTACCTATTATGGCATTTCCATAACCACTCCGAGATATATTGCCATGCAACTTTCCACCATTCTGTTTATTATGACACACTCCATCATTGTCATATTGCTTAGCATGATCATGTAGTTGACATCGTATTTGTGGCAAAGCCACCATTGATAATTCTTTCATACATGTCACTCATGAGTCATTGCACATCCCGGTACACCGCCGGAGGCATTCATATAGAGTCATATCTTGTTCTAAGTATCGAGTTGTAATTCTTGAGTTGTAAGTAAATAAAAGTGTGATGATCATCATTATTAGAGCATTGTCCCAGTGAGGAAAGGATGATGGAGACCATGATTCCCCCATAAGTCGGGATGAGACTCCGGACGAAAAAAAGAGAGGAGAAAGGCCATAAAAAATAGAAGGCCCAAAAAAAGAGAAAGGCCATATAAAAAAAGAGAAGGCCCAAAAAAACAAAAAAATGAGAGAAAAAGAGAGAAGGGACAATGCTACTATCCTTTTACCACACTTGTGCTTCAAAGTAGCACCATGATCTTCATGATAGAGAGTCTCCTATGTTGTCACTTTCATATACTAGTGGGAATCTTTCATTATAGAACTTGGCTTGTATATTCCAATGATGGGCTTCCTCAAAATGCCCTAGGTCTTCGTGAGCAAGCGAGTTGGATGCACACCCACTAGTTTCTTTTGTTGAGCTTTCATACATTTATAGCTCTAGTGCATCCGTTGCATGGCAATCCCTACTCACTCACATTGATATCTATTGATGGGAATCTCCATAGCCCGTTGATACGCCTAGTCGATGTGAGACTATCTTCTCCTTTTTGTCTTCTCCACAACCACCATTCTATTCCACCTATAGTGCTATGTCCATGGCTCACGCTCATGTATTGCGTGAAGATTGAAAAAGTTTGAGAACATCAAAAGAATGAAACAATTGCTTGGCTTGTCATCGGGGTTGTGCATGATTTAAATATTTTGTGTGGTGAAGATAGAGCATAGCTCTCTTTGGCCATGTTATTTTGAGAAGACATGATTGCTTTGATAGTATGCTTGAAGTATTATTATTTTTATGTCAATATGAACTTCTGTCTTGAATCTTTCGGATCTGAATATTCATATCACAAGTAAGAAGAATTACATTGAAATTATGCCAACTAGCATTCCACGTCAAAAATTATCTTTTTATCATTTACCTACTCGAGGATGAGCCGGAATTAAGCTCGGGGATGCTTGATACGTCTCCAATGTATCTATAATTTTTTATTGCTCCATCATATATTATCTACTGTTTTAGGCAATATTGGGATTTATTATCCACTTTTATATTATTTTTGGGACTAACCTATTAACCGGAGGCCTAGCCCAGATTTGCTGTTTTATGCCTATTTCAGTGTTTTGAAGAAAAGGAATATCAGACGGAGTCGAAACGAAACGAAATCAACTGGAGTAGTTATTTTTGGAAGGAAACACACCTGATGGACTTGGACCCCACGTCAAGGAAGGAACGAGGTGCTCACGAGGGTGGGGGGCGCCCCCCTAGGGCACGACCCCTGTCTCGTGGGGCCCTCGTGGCTCCCCTGACGTACTTCTTCCACCTATATAACTCCATGTAACCTAAAACTTCCAGAACGCACAATAGATCGGGAGTTCCGCCACTAGAAGCCTCCGTAGCCACTGAAAACCAATCTAGACCCGTTCCGGCACCCTGCCGGAGGGGGCAATCCCTCTCCGGTGGCCATCTTCATCATCCTGGCGCTCCCCATGACGAGGAGGGAGTAGTTCTCCCTCGGGGCTAAGGGTATGTACCAGTAGCTATGTGTTTGATCTCTCTCTCTCTCTCTTGTGTTCTTGATTTGGCACGATCTTGATGTATCGCGAGCTTTGCTATTATAGTTGGATATTATGTTTCTCCTCCCCCTGTTCTCTCTTGTAATGAATTGAGTTTCCCCTTTGAAGTAATCTTATCGGATCGAGTCTTTAAAGACTTCGGAACACTTGATGTATGTCTTTCCATGGATATCCGTGGTGACAACGGGATACCACGTGCCACTTGATGTATGTTCTGGTGATCAACTTGCGGGTTTCGTGACATTGGGAACCTATGCATAGGGGTTGGCACATGTTTTCGTCGTGATTCTCCGGTAGAAACTTTGGGGCACTCTTTGAGGATCTATGTGTTGGTTGAATAGATGAATCTGAGATTGTGTGATGCATATCGTATAATCATACCCACAGATACTTGAGGTGACATTGGAGTATCTAGGTGACATTAGGGTTTTGGTTGATTTGTGTCTTAAGGTGTTATTCTAGTACGAAATCTAGGGCTGTTTGTGACACTTATAGGAATAGCCCAACGGATTGATTGGAAAGAGTAACTTTGAGGTGGTTTTGTATCCTACCATAATCTCTTCATTCGTTCTCCGCTATTAGTGAATTTGGAGTGACTCCTTGTTGCATGTTGAGGGAAAGTTATGTGATCCAATTATGTTAGTATTGTTGAGGAACTTACACTAGCGAAAGTATGAACCCTAGGCCTTGTTTACCGTCATTGCAATACCGTTTACGCTCACTTTTATCACTTGGTACCTTGCTGTTTTTATAATTTCAGATTACAAAAACTATTATCTACCATCCATATACCACTTGTATCACCATCTGTTCGCCGAACTAGTGCACCTATACAATTTACCATTGTATTGGGTGTGTTGGGGACACAAGAGACTCTTTGTTATTTGGTTGCAGGGTTGCTTGAGAGAGACCATCTTCATCCTATGCCTCCTACGGATTGATAAACCTTAGGTCACCACTTGAGGGAAATTTTCTACTGTCCTACAAACATGTGCACTTGCAGGCCCAACAACGTCTACAAGAAGAAGGTTGTGTAGTAGACGTCACTCGCGATTATGTGGCAGATGAGAATTTTTTAATATCCGGTTGTAGAGGACTTGAAGTAAACTCAATTAAAATACACCAACCGTGTGCGTAACCATGACTGTCTCTTTTCGGGGAACTTCGAGAGGAGAACACGGTTAGGTTATGTTTGAACATAAGTAGTTCAGGATCACTTCTTGGTCATTACTAGTTTGCGATCGTTTGCGTAGTTTCTCATCTTATTCTTTTACTCGTAAGTTAGCCACCATACAAATGCTCAGTCGCTTGCTGCGACCTCACCACTTACCATTTCCTACCCTTTAAGCTTTGCTAGTCTTGATACCTATGGTAATGGGATTGCTGAGTCCTCATGGCTCACAGATTACTACAACAACAGTTGCAGGTATAGGTAATGTGATGATCATGACGTGAGAGCAATGTTTACTTGTTTTGGAGCTATTCTTCTTCTTTGTCGATCTTGGGTTATGTTCCTGGTCGACATCCTGGGCTAGCAGGGTGGATGTCGTTTGAGTTTCTGTTTGTGATTCATCCGTAGTCGGATGTTTGTCTCATGTATGATGTTTGATGTATTCATGCGGTATGTGTATGCCTTTGTATGTATCCCCAACTATTATGTAATGGTAAGATGGAATGATATCCACCTTGCAAAAGTGTGTCAATATGCGGTTCTATCCTTCGTGGGACCTTCGAGTTCCTTTAAGATAGAGTCACATAATGGGCGTGACAACTTCGGTTGCCTGCTTTTTGTAGTGGCCTTGCCACTTGCCGGGATCGCCTGCCCGACAAGGGAGGCCCTTCTCTTGCCGATATCTTGCTCTTCTGGCTCGATCTTGGTCTCTCTGGACTGCGTGCGGGTTCCTCTGGATCTCTTGATTTCTTGTATTCTGGCTTGGCCTTGGCTTGTCCATGCACGAGTTAGTGGAAAAATGCATACCCATGTATATTTTCCTTGACATAAGCCCCAGGCCTGGGCCATACGTGTCGCGTGGCACGTTGGGTTAGGCCCCAAACAGTGCGCAGACACGTGGCAGGGAAGGGTTTCCCACGCTATCATGGAATTGTCACGGTAGATGTCCTAGTGTGAGGACTTAGTCGTGGAGCCATCGTGTTGAGGTTAGCTTAAAGGGGTTAATCAGGACAAAGGACATGAGGAGTTTATACTGGTTCGGCCCCTTACGATGAAGGTAAAATCCTAGTCCAATTTGTAGTTGGTATTGCTAGGGTTTCGATGAGCAGGGAGCGAATATGCTTGACTCGGCTCTCGATCTGTTGTTCCTTGTCCTAAGCTGCCACTAGGTCGTCCCCTTATATACACGGGTTGACGCCCTACGGCCCTCAGAGTCTCGGCCGGTTTATATAACGTATCCGGCTCGGTGACCTTTCTCATATGCCTTACAATACAAGTTTACATACATGGCAGTTCAATCATGGGCCTTAAGCCGCCTTTGGGTCTTGGCTCTCTACCAAGCCTATCTATGAACTGCCATATGATCTTGGGCTTCATTGTGATGAATCGCCATTGGGATGACCCGGCCCCTCCTGGGCGGGTTATACCTAATAGTTATATCCCCAACATTAGGCCCCAGGTTGATTTGAACTTGTGCATGTCAATCTTCAAGACTTAGAAAAATTCTTCCACATCTGCTGTGAAAACCTTGTGACCCGCCATGACGTCATCTCCAGGAATTTCGGAAACCTGCTGCTACCTCTTGAGCACTGCGTTGGTTTTCCCAGAAGAGGAAGGGAGGATGCAGCAAAGTAGCGTAAGTATTTCCCTCAGTTTTTGAGAACCAAGGTATCAATCCAGTAGGAGGCTACGCGTGAGTCCCTCGTACCTGCACAAAACAAATAAATCCTCGCAACCAACGCGAATAGGGGTTGTCAATCCCTACACGGCCACTTACGAGAGTGATATCTCATAGATATGATAAGATAATATTTTTCGTATTTTTGTGATAAAGATGCAAAGTAAAATAAAGGCAAAGTAAAAAGCAAAGGAAATAACTAAGTAGTAGGAGATTAATATGACGAAGATAGACCCGGGGGCCATAGGTTTCACTAGTGGCTTCTCTCGAGAGCATAAGTATTCTACGGTGGGTGAACAAATTACTGTTGAGCAATTGACAGAATTGAGCATAGTTATGAGAATATCTAGGTATGATCATGTATATAGGCATCACGTCCGAGACAAGTAGACCGACTCCTGCCTGCATCTACTACTATTACTCCACTCATCGACCGCTATCCAGCATGCATCTAGAGTATTAAGTTAAAAATAGAGTAACGCCTTAAGCAAGATGACATGATGTAGAGGGATAGACTCATGCAATATGATGAAAACCCCATCTTGTTATCCTCGATGGCAACAATACAATACGTGCCTTGCTGCCCCTACTGTCACTGGGAAAGGACACCGCAAGATTAACCCAAAGCTAAGCACTTCTCCCATTGAAAGAAAGATCAATCTAGAAGGCCAAACCAAACTGATAATTCGAAGAGACTTGCAAAGGTAACCAATCATACATAAAAGAATTCAGAGGAGATTCAAATATTGTTCATAGATAAACTTGATCATAAACCCACAATTCATCGATCTCAACAAACACACCGCAAAACGAAGATTACATCGAATAGTTCTCCACAAGAGAGGGGGAGAACATTGTATTGAGATCCAAAAAGAGAGAAGAAGCCATCTAGCTAATAACTATGGACCCATAGGTCTGAGGTAAACTACTCACACTTCATCGGAGAGGCTATGGTGTTGATGTAGAAGCCCTCCGTGATCGATGCCCCCTCCGGTGGAGCTCCGGAACAGGCCCCAAGATGGGATCTCGTGGATACAGAAAGTTGCGACGATGGAATTAGGGTTTTGGCTCCGTATCTGATCGTTTGGGGGTACGTAGGTATATATAGGAGGAAGGAGTACGTCAGGGGAGCAACAGGGGGGCCATGAGGGTGGAGGGTGCGCCTGGGGGGTAGGCGCGCCCCTTACCTCGTGGCCTCCTCTTTTGTGTCTTGACGTAGGGTCCAAGTCTCCCGGGTTTTGTTCGTTGAGAAAATTACATTCCCAAAGGTTTCAATCCGTTTGGACTCCGTTTGATATTCCTTTTCTTCGAAACCCTAAAACAGGCAAAAAAACAACAATTCTGGGCTGGGCCTCCGGTTAATAGGTTAGTCCCAAAAATAATATAAAAGTGGATAATAAAGCCCAATAATGTCCAAAACAGTAGATAATATAGCATGGAGGAATCAAAAATTATAGATACGTTGGAGACGTATCAAGCATTCCCAAGCTTAATTCCTGCTCGTCCTCGAGTAGGTAAATGATAAAAATAGAATTTTTGATGCAGAGTGCTACTTGTCATATTTTTAATGTAATTCTTCTTAATTGTGGTATGAATGTTCAAATCCAAAAGATTCAAGACAAAAGTTCATATTGACATAAAAATAATAATACTTCAAGCATACTAACTAAGCAATTATGTCTTCTCAAAATAACATGGCCAAAGAAAGTTCATCCCTACAAAATCATATAGTTTAGTCATGTTTCATTTTCGTCACACAAGAATGCTCTCATCATGCACAACCCTGATGACAAGCCAAGCAATTGTTTCATACTTTAGTAATCTCAAACCTATAAACTTTCACGCAATATATGAGCGCGAGCCATGGACATAGCACTATGGGTCGAATAGAATATAATGAGGGGGGTTATGTGGAGAAGACAAAAAGGGAGAAAGTCTCACATCAACGAGGCTAATCAATGGGCTATGGAGATGCCCATCGATTGATGTCAATGCAAGGAGTAGGGATTGCCATGCAATGGATGCACTAGAGCTATAAATGTATGAAAGCTCAACAAAAGAAAACTAAGTGGGTGTGCGTCCAATTTGCTTGCTCATGAAGACCTAGGGCACATGAGGAGGCCCATTGTTGGAATATACAAGCCAAGTTCTATAATGAAAAATTCCCACTAGTATATATGAAAGTGACAAAACAAGAGACTCTCTATCATGAAGATTAAGGTGCTACTTTGAAGCACAAGTGTGGAAAAGGATAGTAACATTGTCCCTTCTCTCTTTTTCTCTCATCATTTTTTTGGGCCTTCTCTTTTTATGGCCTTTTTTATAATTCCTCACTTGGGACAATGCTCTAGAAAATGATGATCATCACACTTTTACAACTCAATGATTACAACTCGATACTAGAACAAAAGATGACTCCATATGAATGCCTCCGGCGGTGTACCGGGATATGCAATGGACCAAGAGTGACATGTACGAAAGAATTATGAACGGTGGCATTGCCACAAATACTATGTAAACTACATGATCATGCTAAGCAATATGACAATGATGAATGTGTCATAATGAACGGAATGGTGGAAAGTTGAATGGCAATATATCTCGGAATGGCTATGGAAATGCCATAATAGGTAGGTATGGTGGCTGTTTTGAGGAAGATATAAGGACGTTTATGTGTGAAAGAGCGTATCATATCACGGGGTTTGGATGCACCAGCGAAGATTGCGCCAACTCTCAATGTGAGAAAGGGCAATGCATTGTACTGAAGAGGCTAGCAAGGATGGAAGGGTGAGAGTGCATATAATCCATGGACTCAACATTAGTCATAAAGAACTCACATACTTATTGCAAAAATCTACAAGTCATCAAAAACCTCGGTACTACGCGCATGCTCCTAGGGGGATAGATTGGTAGGAAAATACCATCGCTCGTCCCCGACCGCCACTCATAAGGAAGACAATCAAATAACACCTCATGTTTCAAATTTGTTACATAACGTTTACCATACGTGCATGTTACGGGACTTGCAAACTTCAACACAAGTATTTCTCAATTTCACAACTACTCAACTAGCACGACTTTGATATTATTACCTCCATATCTCAAAACAATCATCAAGCATCAAACTTCTCTTAGTATTCAAAACACTCTTAAGAAAATTTTACTAATCTTGAATACCTAGCATATTAGGATTTCAAGCAAATTACCATGCTATTTAAGACTCTCAAAATAATCTAAGTGAAGCATGAGAGATCAATAGTTTCTATAAAACAAATCCACCACCGTGCTCTAAAAGATATAAGTGAAGTACTAGAGCAAAACTATATGACTCAAAAGATAGAAGCGAAGCACATAGAGTATTCTAACAAATTCCAAATCATGTATGTTTCTCTCAAAAGGAGTGTACAGCAATGATGATTGTGGTAAACTAAAAAATTAAGACTCAAATAATACAACACGCTCCAAGCAAAACACATATCATGTGGAGAATAAAAATATAGCTCCAAGTAAAGTTACCGATAGAAGTAGCCGAAAGAGGGGATGCCTTTCGGGACATCCCCAAGCTTTGGCTTTTAGGTGTCCTTAGATTATCTTGGGGGTGCCATGGGAATCCCCAAGCTTAGGCTCTTGCCACTCCTTGTTTCATAATCCATCAAATCTTTACCCGAAACTTGAAAATTTCACAACACAAAACATAAAGTAGAAAATCTCGTGAGCTCCATTAGCGAAAGAAAATAAAATACTACTTCAAGGTACTGTAATGAACTCATTCTTTGTTTATATTGGTGTTATACCTACTGTATTCCAACTTATCTATGGTTTATAAACTATTTTACTAGCCATAGATTCATCAAAATAAGCAAACAACACACGAAAAACAGAATCTGTCAAAAACAGAACAGTCTGTAGTAAAATGTAGCTAGCGCAAGATCTGTAACCCCAAAAATTCTAAAAAAAATTTCTGGACGTGATAAATTTATCTATTAATCATCGGCAAAAATAATTAACTAAATAGCACTCTCCAAATAAAAATGGCAGCAGTTCTCGTGAGCGCTAAAGTTTCTGTTTTTTACAGCAAGTGTAACAAGACTTTCCGCAAGTCTTCCCAACGGTTCTACTTGGCACAAACTCTAATTAAACACAAAAACACAACCAAAAAAGAGGTAGATAAATTATTTATTACTAAACAGGAGAAAAAAACAAGGAATAAAAATAAAATTGGGTTGCCTCCCAACAAGCGCTATCGTTTAACGCCCCTAGCTAGGCATAACAAGCAAGGATAGATCTAGGTATTGCCATCTTTGGTTGGAAATTCTTCAATGAGGCATCTACCATCTTTAGGAATTTCTTTACTTTTATTAATTATCAAACTTTTAGGCACAAGATCAAAAAATTCATTTGTAACAAATGGTTCCTTAATGATAGCAAAAAGATTAGGATGAATATTTATAGATTTGAGATCCGCATTTTGCTTACTAGAGGATTCACCCGTATTTTTAGGAACATACATAAGCTTGGAAATTTTAGTGGGAGGAATTGGAGTATTCTTTATGGAAGAAAAATCGGTTCCCATGTCAGTAATAATATCCTCAAGTTTATCGATCCTAGTGGAATCGTGATTTATTTTCTCATTAACTATGGGTTCCTTTTCTTTAATATTTTTCAAAGTAGCTCCTACTTTAGATCCATATTGAGAGATTCGGCTGTGGATCTTTTTATCCCAATTTTCAATTAATTCTACGGTAGCAACCTTATTTTCAATAATTTCAAGCCTTTGCATCACATGCTCCAAAGTTAATACAGTTCCATTAACCAAAAGAGGGGTTGAGCCAAATAAATCTATCATAGCATTATAAGAATCAAAAGTGTGGCTACCCTAGAAGTTCCCTCCGGTAATAGTATCAAGAACATATCTGTTCCAAGGAGTAATGCCTACATAAAAATTGCGAAGAAGAACAGAAGTAGATTACTTCCTAGTAGATCTATTCTGAGCATTGCAAATTCTATACCAAGCATCTTTTAGATTTTCTCCCTCCCTTTGCTTAAAATTTAGAATTTCACTCTCGGGAGACAACGAAGAAGATAAGGGACTAGCCATAACGACAAGCAAACAAACTAACACACAAGCAAATAAAAAACAAGTGGGCAAAAAGAGTCAAATAGAGAAAGAGAGGGAGGATAGAGACAGAGAGGGCGAATAAAACGACAAGGGTGAAGTGGGGGGAGGGGAAAACGAGAGGCAAATGGCAAATAATGTAATGAGGGAGATAAGGGTATGTGATTGGTACTTGGTATGTTGACTTTTGTGTAGACCTCCCCGGCAACGGCGCCAAAAATCCTTCTTGCTACCTCTTGAGCACTGCGTTGGTTTTCCCCGAAGAGGAAGGGATGATTCAGCAAAGTAGCGTAAGTATTTCCCTCAGTTTTTGAGAACCAAGGTATCAATCCAGTAGGAGGCTACGCACGAGTCCCTCGTACCTGCACAAAACAAATAAATCCTCACAACAAACGCGAATAGGGGTTGTCAATCCCTACACGAGCACTTACGAGAGTGAGATCTGATAGATATGATAAGATAATATTTTTTGTATTTTTGTGATAAAGATGCAAAGTAAAATAAAGGCAAAGTAAAAAGCAAAGGAAATAACTAAGTAGTAGGAGATTAAGAAGACGAAGATAGACCCGAGGGCCATAGGTTTCACTAGTGGCTTCTCTCAAGAGCATAAGTATTCTATGGTGGGTGAACAAATTACTGTTGAGCAATTGACAGAATTGAGCATAGTTATGAGAATATCTAGGTATGATCATGTATATAGGCATCACGTCCGAGACAAGTAGACCGACTCCTGCCTGCATCTACTACTATTACTCCACTCATCGACCGCTATCCAGCATGCATCTAGAGTATTAAGTTAAAAACAGAGTAACGCCTTAAGCAAGATGACATGATGTAGAGGGATAGACTCATGCAATATGATGAAAAACCCATCTTGTTATCCTCGATGGCAACAATACAATACGTGCCTTGCTGCCCCTACTGTCACTGGGAAAGGACACCACAAGATTGAACCCAAAGCTAAGCACTTCTCCCATTGCAAGAAAGATCAATCTAGTAGGCCAAACCAACTGATAATTCGAAGAGACTTGCAAAGATAACCAATGATACATAAAAGAATTCAGAGGAGATTCAAATATTGTTCATAGATAAACTTGATCATAAACCCACAACTCATCGGTCTCAACAAACACACTGCAAAACGAAGATTACATCGAATAGTTCTCCACAAGAGAGGGGGAGAACATTGTATTGATATCCAAAAAGAGAGAAGAAGCCATCTAGCTAATAACTATGGACCCGTAGGTCTGAGGTAAACTACTCACACTTCAGGGAGAGGCTATGGTGTTTATGTAGAAGCCCTCCATGATCGATGCCCCCTCCGGTGGAGCTCCGGAACAGGCACCAAGATGGGATCTCGTGGATATAGAAAGTTGCGGCGGTGGAATTAGGGTTTTGGCTCCGTATCTGGTCGTTTGGGGGTACGTAGGTATATATAGGAGGAAGGAGTACGTCGGTGGAGCAACAGGGGGCCCACGAGGGTGGAGGGCACGCCTGG